>NC_067245.2:316631894-316934924 GCF_019359855.2 Lolium perenne
CTGTATCTTCTTTTCGATACGACTTTTGTTGGGCCCTCGAGACTACATAATATCCTTCCTAATCACGGATCCTCCTCCGTTTGATTAATTCCACCGCTACATGAAGGAAAGAGAAACTTTACTCCAATTAATATATGGGCTACGATAAATAAAACAAATTGCATGCAGTGAGCTGGAGCGAAATAGATATTCGTAATATATATATATATCACAAAATTAATTCCCTTAATTGCTACCTATTTTAGCACATCTTATCTATTATATTGCATTATTGTGATTTTAATATTAGAGCAATTAATATTCATGTCACATCCATTATAAGAGGTCATTCTCTTTCACAATCCACAAGTAGTGAGCTGGACCGAAATAGATATTCAGTATCTTTGACTGCCCAAAATAATATATATATATATAAATTAATTCCCTTAATTGCTACCTATTTTAGCATATCTTATCTACTCCCTCCGTTTCTTGATATAAGGTGTATAGTTTTTTCGAAAAAAGCTCCAAAATATAAGGTGTATTGCGGTGAACCACTCATTTGAACATTTTTTTATGGATTCGATTGCATTTTCTTAGCTCATGCAAACTCCTCTATTTTGTCACGTCATTAATTCAGGGGTAATCTTGCCCAAAACTTGTGTAACTTGCCCCCAATGTGTGTTTCTTAATTTCCGTGCCAAAAACTATACACTCTATATCTAGGAACGGAGGGAGTATTATATTGCATTAATGTGATTTTAATATTAGAGCAATTAATATTCATGTCACATCCATTATAAGAGGTCATTCTCTTTCACAACCCACAAGTAAAATAACCAACCATATAGGAGAACAACATTTCCTGTCGATCAGCCCGTCACCTTAGCCATGCTTTCTTCCGGTAGGTACTTCAGTATTTCTTCCATTCTTGTGTGCGTACGTTCTTAATTATTTTTATCAATCCTAGGTCAGGGCATGATGTATGACAATTTAATTACATATTCTTTTCATGGTTCCATTTTTTTCCAGATTTGGCAGAAGCGGGGTGTAACTATACAGTTATCCCCATGGAAGAAAAGTGCGCCGATAAATCTTGTAGGATTGTATGTGACGGGGTGAGGAAGCGTATGGTTTGCCCAAATTGCTTCCACGTAGACTGTAGGTGCTTCCACGATGCTTGCGAGTGCGGAACATGCTCCAATAATTGATTTATCCATCTTTCTAGGAGGGATGGAGGATATGGATGGACTCTCTTCGTCCCGTGAAGGTTATTTGAGATTTGTTAAAAATTAGATGTACCTAGGTGATATATACATCTAAATTTTGATAAATTTTAAACAATCTTCGTGTAACGAAGGGAGTATGTTTAATTTACCGAAAAATCGTGCACCGGGGTGTGTGTGTTTTACAACAATCTGTGAGACTGTGCGTACAATGTTAACAGAATGTCTACCCACGGACCTTGTACGTATGCCGAGCCCCACTCTAGACAGGTGCATATGTTCTCGAGAAAATCTACATCACATACAAATAAGACATAATCTTTAAAGCTTGGTCCAATGTTGGGGTGCCCCCTGGCTTGTACTGCTGACAACATTGTTAGGAAAGTTTCGGACATGGTTAGGAACAAAATAAAAATAAATTGCAAAGTGTCATAGATGTAAACATTCACGCGGCCCCAAATTTGTACTAATGGCAAAATCGCCGAGTCTACAGACACTTGAATTAAGAGGCCATGAAATCGTGGAGCTGTAATACTCCCTCCATCCCAAAATAATCTACGCGGGTTAACAAAATTTAAACTGACAACCAATTTACAGAGAAACCATTTGTATTCGATTTGATTTCAAAACAGACCCATGGTCAGACCAGATCGCGATCCGTTCGTCCACCATCCGCGATCAGCTCTCGTTCCGCCCTCCCAAGATCTAGGGCCTGATTGGTTGCTCGCATGGGAATTTTCGTGTTTTCTCATTTGGCCCGCTCGATGCCGTATGAGGAGAAACGAAGCTTGTGCTATGTTGTGCACTACGTTTGGATCCCAACAATGTTACTAGCTGCATGAGGGGAGAAGTAAAGGCCTTTGTGTTTGGTAGGCCACAAATCGTGTTTCTCGCCTCCGTTGATGCAACGCACAATGTTTGGCATCTGGCATAAGGCCCGATAGGGTCACCTTGCACGCACGGTTGGTGAGGTTACCATCGACGAGTCCAGGGTTTAGGGTATTACAAGTGATCACACAAGCTTATGACCGCATTAGATACATGATCCAGATCACAAGGACGACGATGATGAATTTCTTGAGGCTGCTCCCTTCATCGTGACCAGCGATCTTTGGTGGAGCTTCATGGATCTCGACCTGTGGAGGCATGTAGTAGCCTGCTTGCTACGATAAGAACTTCGAGTAAGCTTCTTGTGCCTCCTCCCTTGTCTTGTACCCTTTGTGGAAGTTGTTCTCGTATCCATTCACAAGAGGCCATACCTCGTTCCACGAACTGTACACGTCTGACACTATTCCATAGTAGACAACATACCAGTTGAACTTCTACCAAGACAGAGCATAAGAAACATATCAAGGAACATAGCATTGCAAGACGAGTGAAGAACATAAGCTAAGCAATGTAAGCATGCATGATCATATAGGCAAAAGCATCACATAAGTTCAATCTACTAGCTAGAGTGATCTGACTAACGATCACACTAGCTACTATGGTGTCATCCTACCACCACATCAAAATAGGATGTAATCCTACCACCCACAGCACCGCAAGTTTTTAGCATCATGTGAGGGGTTAGTATGTACCACCTCACATAATGTACATGCCCTGGAATAATTGTTCGTCAAGTCCTAGCTACTTCAAAATGTACAACCAACATCGTCGTCGTCTTCATCATGCATGCATCACCACCACCCCAGCACAAGGGAGCACTAGACGTAGTAGTGCTTGCCCAGGAAGGTCCTAAGCCAGAGCTCCCTGTGGTCCTCGCCCATCTGGACAAACTCGTTGCCCTGGGCCCTGTTGTCGAAGAGGTGGCTTAGAGCCACCATCTTCGCCTCTGAGCTGAAGGTAGGCGAGGCATCCATGACGGCGGAGTAGAGGGCAGGGTGGACGTCGGGAGGGGAAGCATTGGTGATGGCCTGCGCCACCGCTTTGACAGCTTCTGTGATGAAGGTCATGTGGCCAACGTCCTCCTCAACGAAGACAGACCTCTTCCTCTTCTTCTCAGCATCTGCTGCAGCTCCTGTACGAGGAGCAGCGCTAGCGCCAACACCAGGAGAGGCAGGCTGGTAGTCATCATCAAGCACAACCGTATCAGAGTCCCGAGTGTCAGGGTCATCTACAGAAGGTGTTCCCAGAGGCTCATTAGAGCCCATGGCGTGCTTGCCGGTGGCTAGGCTGAAGGCAAAGATCTCGTTATCCTTTGGGTGAGCCTAATACATGGAACAAAGAGGTGGTTAGGATACATGTTATAGATGTGCAACTGAATTAGTGTGCAAGTGAACTAGTGTGCAATTGAATTAGTGTGCAATTGAGAGGTCAGTACCGAGACATGGCCTATGTAGTGCTCGTCGTCCAGGAGGGTGGTGTGAGTGTCCTCATCCCATCCAGCACCGCTGAGGTCTCTCAGCTTGCTGATATGGATCCACCTCGATCTCCATTTATGCAGGTGGTTGTAGACCTGCGTTGATGACACCTTCTGCTAGCAGTACTCAAAGATCTTCTTGGCACAATCATTCAGATGCACCTCCTTAAACCCCTTCTCTGTCCTGACGCCACTCTTGAGGATGGAGCACATCTGGTTCATGACGAAGGTGGAGAGGTAAGGTGGCCACTTCATAGTGGACTTGCCCAACTTAAGCCCCCCACCTGTGGTGTGTGCTTTACCAACCTTGCTCGCCTTGTGCTTGGCGTTCAAGGTTTCATCTGCCAGGTGTTGTTCATCAACAACCAGCGAACGCAAGGGTGGCGTCGGCCTCACTTCCGCGTCATGCGGGTAAGTGAGTGCTAGCTGGGTCTCAGGAACTAAGGACATATGGTCCTGGGTATCAAAGAGGGCCTGCTCGAACTAATCGCGGGTGTACACCTAGGTAGTGCTCATGTACAAAGGCGTCATCAATCAGTCGAGGTACAATGTTAATACAGTTCACAGTTGCAAGAGAAAATGTAAATGTAGATCACAACCTTGTACATTACCAACATTAAAACTAGATCTAACACGAATGGTTACTAATATGACAAACAAGAGGTTTAATTTGTCCAGATCTACATAGCAAGTAGTGAAATAACAGATGGACTAGCTAACTTGAAGCACACATCAATGGCTACATGAGAAGAAATCTAGCCAGCAGAGAGCATAATGTGCATGTAGCAAGCAAGATTGAGTAAAGATTACTATGCACTGCCTACAATCTGTCACATATCTACCTAATCGACCACTCCCATCTACGGAAAGCTCACAGATCCTACGGAGCTAGGGTTACGAGACTCACCGCCATCGGAGAAGAACCGGTTGCCAAGGTCGGAGAAGATGTAGAAGTCCGCTTGCCACCGCCGTCGAGCTCCTACACGGGTAGTCGCCGCCTCTTACCTGGCCGTCGGTGAACCTCCGCGCCGGGATGCAGAGCTCGAATGGGGAGAAATGGAGACGACATTTTCGGTGGTGAGCCGTGCGGTGATATAAGGGGCTCAATTCGGCAGGAAGTGACAAAATTTCTCCCGCCGGCTTTTCGTGGCTCCGCGCGTGCTCGCACCATCTCCCAGATTGCACGGGTGGGGCGCAGCTTTTCCCCTTTTCGGACGCGCCGAGCTTGGCTCGCGGAAAACGGAGGAATCGAGCGTTCCTCCGCGTGCAGCGAAAATGGTGCTTTGAGGAGCGTGCGGGCCAAGGTTTTGAGATGGACCGGCCTACCAAACGCACGATTTTTGGCCTGCCGGAAGCGAGAAATAGGATTGTGGGCAACCAATCAGGCCCCTAGCTCGCGATACGCCCGCCGTGATCACCCGCCATCCGCGATCAGCTCGCGTTCTGCCCACCCGAGATCCAGCTCGTGATCCGCCCACCACGATCAGCGCGAGCGTCCGTGCACCGCGCCTGCGGGCCCTTTTCCCTCCAGCTCCATGTTCAGCTCGCGATCCGGCCTCGCCGTCTCCCTATCACAACCTAGCGAATTGGGGATTAGCAAAAGTAAGTAATCGAGGATAATTTAGAATTTGAGAGTGAGAAACAGCAAAGCATGAGGTGGGAAATTAGATAATTGGGATGAGAGGGTATAGCTCCCGTAGCACCTCAAGGGTTGCTAGGTTTTCTCATGCAGTCAATCAGCTGTGTCACTGATTCTGGAGTTCTCATCTTAACCTTGAGGACAAGTGTTATCCTACCGTCCAGATCCGCCAATACCTGTTGATCTGTTTTCTGTTAAGTTTTCCGTTTATTATTTCTGTAGTCCCTTTGTGGCTGTTGACGTCTTTGCACGTCAAAAACAACTGAGGTGCATGTGGTACTTATAAGGAATACGCACAACGCACACACACAATGATTTTTTTTGCTTTTGCTGTTGCCAACAATGGTTTTTTTTACGGTAAAAAGTAAAAGAAAAAAAAAAGTTGTTGGCAACAGCAAAAGCAAAAAAAATCATTGTTAAATTAAGTTGCATGAGCTCAGCTGCCACACAAGCAATACTCCACAACGAGACATTAATCATAAACAACCTCTCCTGGCAGTAAATAAATCCTGCAAGCCATGATTTTGTTCCTTGCGATTAGCTTGCCTCAAGATAACTCACCTCTGAACAAATATTCACTTCCAGTACAGCTTGAGAGGGAGCTAATATGCCAGGATCCCGCTGCCATCAAATTTTCATTTCAAGTGATAAATTCCACCAAGCAGATATCGATGTGCACATGTGCTCATGAATGACAAGAACTCAAAGCTGCAGACTGCCAAAGATACTCTTTCTGAGGAGTCAAGATATTTTGGTAAAACTCAAGATGAATGTCCATGGCCCAGATACTCTGTTTCGGGAATGCATGAGAGGAGGTTACAGTACCAGGTTCCCACTACCAACTGGTTCTCATTTCTAGTGACAAATCCCACAAAGAGAATTCACTGTTCTTTTGCAATAAACCGAAAGAATATGAAGCTGCACATCGGGTCACAAAAATTTGTCTCCTGATTCTGTACACGTGTTTACTAGAACCAACTTGCTTCTCTTCTAAATCATCAAGCTTTATAATAAGCTCCGTATCGCCGTATCCGTCTTGCCGTATCGGTGCTTCGTAGGCCATATATATTTATGAATCCTAATTGACTGCTGGTATTAAAACTGTTGGCCATTTCAACTTTATGTGCGAGACTACTATTGACTTTGCAGAACATTGCTTCGGCAAAATGGTGAATGCCATGTAACCGGAAAAATTGTCTGACCGAGCTGGCTGCAAAGCATTCCTAGATAATTGATAAAGATTCAGGTTTCACCTCAAGGATAAGCACACCTTGATCTGAACAACGCTTAAGAGTTTGTATGTTACTGCAGTCAATGCTCACCATGATTTATTGGCATGCTAAGTCAGGATTTGCTATGAGCTTGCAATTGTCAACAGATAAGTGCATGCCAAAAATTGCAGGAAATTTTGTTCTGATATACATGAATAGTATACTTGCTGAAAAGAGAATCAGGTTTAGCAGATTTAGCTGTGCATATGGGGCAATGGTTTCAGACTCCTGGTTGCAAAAGGCACATGTATCATCGTCGACGACGAGGCCGTGATGCATTCTACGCTGAGCAGTCCAACAGCGATCAAAATACCACAGACCATTCCACCTCATCGCGCGACAGTAACGAGAGGAGAGGAGATTGCCCCCGACACCGCTGGGTAGGCCGCCGCCACCACTCCCTCCGACTGATTCCCAGCGTCCGCGGCCAAGTCCCGGCGCCTTCCCGCAGTCCACGCCGCCAGTCTCCCTTTCCTCCGCGCGGTACGCCCGAGCTGCGTCGGATCTTCTCCGAGTCCGTCCGTCCGTCCGTCCGAGCTCGCGCTGCTTCTAGTTGTAGTAGCGCTACTCGCCATGGTCCAGAGTAGTAGCACTCGATCTGGTAGTGCGTACTAGTACTAGTTTTGTCAGCTTCCGTTAGCATCTCGATCTATTTCCCCGCAAAAAAAGCATCTCGATCTGTCATTCTCATGTTTGGTACTGTACATGATCATCAAAAATATGATTTTTTTTTGTATTATTTAGTGTGCACATTCATATGTAGTTATGACAATATTTAGACCAGTACATACTTTTTCTAGATACCGATCGTACCTTTAGGCAAAACTAGGAAATGTGCCCGTGCGTTGCAACGGGTGAAAAAATATAAAAAATTGCAATGACACTTGGTTGAGAAAAGAGTTATGGCAACGAAACAAGAGTGATAAAAATATTTTGCACAATCTGACCAAACTTATCAAGAGTCTAAGATTTATAAGAATATCAAACAAGAACAATCGGTTGAAAGAACCAAATGAACATATAACTCTTGTTCTTTCTTCTAACCCTGTTTATGTGAGGTGACCTTAATAAATATTGATTTGTTGATCCAACTAAAAATAAAATGTTTAGTTTGTGCAAAAAAAGAACACAAAAAAAAGTTTATTCGTTAAACTGATGTTATAAAAAGGAAATATTCAATCAATAGAGGGCAAGTTCCGAACCTACCTCCATCCCAAGGCTTAAGGCCTATATTTTTTTCAGCAAGTTAAACTACGTTAAGTTTGATTAAGTTTTTATAAAAATCATTAACATGTAAAATATAAAATTAATATTATTAAATAGATAATAAAATATATTTTAATATGCTATCTACAAAATATTATATCCAGCTTTACTTGCTTTGACTTTACTTGTTTTGACTTTTCTAAAAAAAATATAAGCCTTAAGCCTTCGGATGAAGATAGTATTAGTTAAATAGTGGATTTCCTCTTAGAATAAAAGATCGACAGGGTCACACCATGAAAAAAATCTATTAATCGGTAGTACTCCTAGTTGCATTTTGGTTGTAAGCTTGCTTCGTTGAATGACCCCAAAATCGTAATACTGCAAAACTTAAACATAACCAATCGCTCCGCTGCTCCACATTGCCAAGCTGCTTCCTACGCCATACATACCGCGGGTAGCAGCTGCAGCCAGAAGAGTAGCATCGAGATAAGGCAGTCCTGACTTCACGAGGCTAGATATGGCTTGAGAAAGAGATAGGAATTAAAAGTGTACAGTCGAATTCTGAAGATCGTTAATGAAATCACTGAATTTCTGAGGATTGCTCCTCATCCTCAGCTCGCATTGGTGTCGCGTGCGACCCCGCGTCATTGCCACCTGAAGAAATCGAGCAAATCCAGCTTTGTATTGGCAGCCGTACATAGCTTGCTAGCTCAGAAAAATCAATCGGCAGTATTGAGTTAGCTTTTTTAAGTGAGCATTGCTCAATGCGAGATTGCATCAGCAGCAAAACTGATTCAGCTCACGTGATTGCTCTCCTCCAAAAAAAAATGGGGAAATTGGAGAGTCGATGCTAATTTGGGAAATTGGAGGGTCCACGCATCTAAGGCTAACAGGCGCGGCTGCGTGCGGGTAGCCCGTGGAGCTCGGCCATGGTGGCCGTGAACGCGACCCCTGACATCGGCCGGCTGGGAGGATGCTGATTCTCCTCTCCCGCCTGCTTTGAGCTACCGCTCGCCAGGTCCTCATCGACCGAAGGACATCGGCCGGATGGGAGGATGCCGACGGCGTGGAGGAGGAAGTTTTCTTCGAGAGAAGGTTCTCCGGCTGAGAGATCCGCTGCTATAGAGGCCCGGTCATGGCCGTGGTGGGGGTGAGGCGAAGCAAAACCGGTGGAGATACGCGTGTACTCGTTGTCCGCCCCGAAACGAAACAGGAGCCTCTGGTACCAATCCAGCGCCGGGCGGCCGGGGATCATGTTCGTTGGCTCTGTGCCGTGTTTTGGAAGCTCTCGGCGGTGAGGACGGAAAATAAGACGGAGCGCTGCGCCTCCGGCCACTCCTGAGGCTTGCCGGATCCACCCGTTCCGTCGCCGTCACCTTGATCCGTAAGCCATCCGCGATGCTGAACTTCCAAGGAAAGAGCCGCGGGCTCTAGTTTTTATCCCGTGGGAGAGGGAGGAGGCGGTCGGATTGGGATCAGAAAAAGAACGAAGCATGAATACAGCGAGCCTGGCCGGCGGCGGGAGGCCCGCGACTATGCGAAGGAGAGGAGAGAAAAGAAAAATCGAACCAAACGAACCGGTATCGTGGCATTATGCTGTATTATGCGATTTTGTGGGAGGGCAAAACGGTCATAAAAATAGTTGGACGAAAATTTTGGCAGAAACCTTAGCTCCTTTATTATTAGGTATAGATACAGGTTAATAAAATTTTATCTAGATTCATTATAAATATTTTTGCCCGGAGGAAGTATTACAAATAAATCAGCAAAAATATATGTTCTCGCGATCTTGAAGGGTATTTTAGACAACTCATCCATTTACAAACAGACAGCCAACCAAGTTGCCAAACGGTGAAACTGGGAACATCAGCTGCTTTCCTGCACAGCCAGCCAGTCACAGCCCAAACAAACAGGCCCTAAGACCAATCTATCGCCCTTGGAGTGGAGACCAGCTCGCCACCCAGAAAGCTGATCGTGCAGCTTGTCAATCAAAGGCTGCAAGTCTTCGGCTTTGAGCCTCCAGATGGACAGAGGGACACCAAGGTAAGGGATTGCGAAGTCCTTGATTGGGCATTGTAGGTGCTGGGTGACAAGGGCACGTTGTTGGTCACTGCACCCGATGGGCGTGGCAGTGCTCTTCAGAATGTTGGTGTGCAAACCTGTAGCTTCATCGAAGAGACGCAGCAGTTCTCGAATGGTCACAATCCTGCTGTGTTGGCTTCAGAAAATCGACCGTATCGTCGGCGTAGAGAGAGGTGCGGCATGCTCCTTTGCTGCCGTGGAGATTGGAAAGCAGGCCGAGGCGTGCAACAATGTCAACAAGGCGGTGAAAGACTTCCATGACCAAGACAAAGAGCATTGGAGCAATGGGGTCGCCTTGCCTGACGCCACGATGATGGTATATTTCGTCTCCTGGTTTGCTGTTGGAGGAAATAGCACATAACACCAGTTGTTGGTGAATCTTTTGCACAAAACCATAGGTTGCAGTTTGTTTTGCACAGAACACCAGATTTCTTGGTAATCTTTGCAAAAAACACATAATACTTGATTAGCCTCCGTTGACACAGCAATTAGATGGCCAAGAGCCAATAATAAAGTGGTTATTATTATATCTTTGTGTTTATGATAAATGTTTGCATCCCATGCTATAATTGTATTAACCGGAAACATTAATATTTGTGTGTTTTGTAAACATAAAAGAGTCCCTAGTAAGCCTCTTATTAAACTAGCTTGTTGATTAATAGATGATCATGGTTTCCTGATTATGAACATTGGATGTTATTAATAACAAGATCATATCACTAGGAGAATGATGTGATGGACACACACCCAAAGTAAGCATAGCATAAGATCAAGTCATTAAGTTCGTTTTGCTACAAGCTTTCAAATACATAGTTTCCTAATCCTTCGACCATGAGATCGTGTTAATCACTTGCACCGGATGGATGCTTTGATGACATCAAACACCGCTTCGTAATTGGGTGGTTATAAAGGTGGCATTAAGTGTTCTGAAAGTATGAGTTGAAACGCATGGATCAAGAGTGAGATTTGTCCATCCAAATGACGGATAGATATACTCTGGACCCTCTCGGTGGAATGTCATCCAATTAGCTTGCAAGTATGTGACTAGGTCACAAGGGATGTCATATCACGGTACGAGTAAAGAGTACTTATCGGTAACGAGGTTGAACTAGGTATGGAGATACCGATGATCGAACCTCGGATAAGTAAAGTATCGCGCGACAAAGGGAATCGCTATCGTATGTTAATGGTTCTTTCGATGACGAAGTCATCGTTGAATATGTGGGAGCCATTATGGATCTCCAGGTCCCGCTATTGGTTATTGATCGGAGAGGTGTCTCAATCATGTTTGCATAGTTCGCAAACCGTAGGGTGACACACTTAAGGGTTGATGTCGTTTTAAGTAGATATGGAATATGGTTTGGAGTTCGAATGTCGTTCGGAGTCTCGGATGGGATCCAGGACATCACGAGGAGGTTCAAAATGGTCCGGAGAATAAGATTCATATATGGGAAGTCAAATTCCAAGTTTGGGAATAGTCCGGTGATTTTTTGGAAGGTTCTAGAACTACCCAGAAAATTTCACTATGGCAGCCTAGCCGACCCACAAGGTGGGAAGGTGGAGTCCATGGTGGACTCCACCTCCTTGGCCGGCCACACCAAAAGGAAAGGGGGAAAGTCCCACCTTTAGTCCACCTTTGACTAGGTTTGACTATTTGATTTTATGGAAGGTTTGCACTAGGACTCCTAGGAGGAGTAGGTTTGGACCCTTGGGTGTTCCACCTATATAAAGAGGGGAGAGGGGGCTGGCCGGCCACAACCTTGGCCGCACCAACCTAGGGCACCAAGGCCGGCGCCCCAACCCCACTCACCCCAAACCCTAGCGCCACCCTCCTCCACCTCTCTCCCGCACGGCGACGGAAAAGCCCTGCAGGAGATCTCCACCACCAACGTCACCACGCCGTCGTGCTGCCAGGATTTCGAGGACGATCTACTACTTCCGCTGCCCGCTGGAACGGGGAGAAGGACGTCTTCATCAACACCGTACGTGTGACCGAGTGCGGAGGTGCTGCCCGATTGCGGCACCGGCAAGATCTTCTACTCGCTCTTGAGAGCGGCAAGTGATCGACTACATCATCCACGAGATCTCATCTCGTTAAACGCTTAGCGATCTTCGAGGGTACATTGATCTCAACCTCGTTGCTACCATTGACGAGGGATCACCTCGCCAATGCCTACAGATTGTAGACTTGGGTTTCGGGAAAGAGCGACGATGGAGATTCCAGGATCGAGATTGGGCACACGATATACCCAGCTTCAGGTCCCCTCGGTGGAGGATCCCTATGTGCTACTAGCAATCCAGTATATGATCATAAGTATGTTTTTACAGGGGGCCGCCGTAGGCGGAACTATGTTGTCTATCTATTGGCCCTCATCTATTGGGTGCCCTGGCCGGCTTTATATATACAACCAGCCTAGGGTCTTACAAGAGTCCTAGTCGACTACTCCTTCGGGTTTCCTTCTTGGGCCTTTTCCATATTGGGCCGAGCCGGGTATGGTAATAATGGGTACCCGAAAGGTATGCCCATGATAGTAGCCCCCGAGTGTCTAGGGAAGTCAAAGACTTGCGTAGAGACTCAAAGACATGATCATCTTCAAAGGCGAGGCCATTGACCCGAAAGGTACATCAAGTCAACATCATAAATCACGAGTAGCGTAGATGCATTCGACAACTTGCGAAGATATTTTTTCTATCGGGTGCGCGACCAGCGCTCCCGATGGGAGTAGCCCCCGAGTTTATGGGCAGGTGCTTGCTCCTGGGCATAGACTCAAGTTGTACTACTCGACGAAGAATCTGGACTTGATTTTTGAGAGTAACCCTTCTTTTATTGACTCCTGCTGGAAGATTTAATGAAATCGTCGACTCCTGTTGGAGGACTTGCTGAAATCGTTGACTCCTATTGGAGGACTTGATGAAATCCATGTGCTCCCGATGGGAGTAGGCTCCACTTGAGTCGCAGACTCGAGTTGAGTCTACAAACCTTGATTTACTTATTCAGAAATATATCAAGTCAATGTCGTAGATCATGTATAGCGTAGATGCTGTCAACGATTTTCGAAGTTATTTTTCTATCGGGTGCGCGACCAGCGCTCCCGATGGGAGTAGCCCCCGAGGCTACAGCCAAGTGTTTGCACTTGGGTGTAGGCTCAACTTGCTTTTAATCGACTCCACAATTTTTCATCTCTTGTATCTTATCGGGAGGATGAACAATGCTCTCGATAAGAGTAGCCCCCGAGTCTATGGGCTGGTGCTTGCACCTGGGCATAGACTCAAGTTGTACTACTCGTCGAAGAACTATATTGCTGGACGTAGCCATTCTTTTTATCGACTCCAGGCCATTGCTATTTTTATTTGACATCTATATTGCACAGGGATATTGGTAAATGCGGCTGGTGCTTCTGACGGATCAGGAACCAGTTAATTGCTCTTGTGACAAATCCGCATAAACCTACTTCAAGTTCGAGTCCCTGGACTCGAACCTGGGATACTGGCGTAATTCAGGACGTGCCGCTTTTGGACTTATCGAAAACTGAAGTCCAGCTAAGTTATCGGGTACCCAACGCGTCCGCTGGGATTTTCTTCACATCTGTTGATGTGGATAAAGTGGAAGAACGCATTCGTGTGCGATGCCACGCCACACAAGACGGATCCTGGGGTCTTACCTTCGTGACCCTTTTACAACTCACGGCATTCAGAGTTTTCACCGCGGCGGACGCGCTCTGAGAATATATTGTTGAGTGCCTTTGTTCGGCTGATGAAACGACCCATTTTTCGGGTTCTTCTATATTTTTCTCGGGCATGATGCGATAGCCGAATGTATCGTGTTCCTCTATATTGACGTCGGGTACACCGCCGATGCTCTCGATCGGAATAAATGACGAGTCAATGGACCCGAAGATTTTTCCACCTTTTTTTTTGGTTCCTCCTTGAAGAAAATTTTCGTCGGGTTCCTCTTTGAAGAAAATTTTCGTCGAGTTCCGGCTGAAGAATTGTTTATCGAGTTCCTCCTGAAGAATTTTTTGTCGAGTTCCTCCTGAAGAATTTTTTGTCGAGTCCTCCTTGAAGAAAATTTTCTTCGGGTTCCTCCTTGGAGAAATTTTCTTCAGGTTCCTCTTTGGAGAAATTTTCTTCGGGTTCCTCTTTGGAGAAATTTTCTGTCGGGTTCGTTCTTGGAGAAATTTTCTTCGGGTTCCTCTTTTTCTTCGGGTTCCTCCTTGATGTAGTTTTTCCTAGGCGCAGTTCTTCTTTTGTTGACCTGAGATGTAGAGTGAATTTATACAGTGCAGCCCCCGAGTGTCGGGTGCGGCGAAAGTAAATGATAATCAACTTTGTGTAAATGAAAAGGAACATTTAGCTTATTGGGTACGACGGAGTCGACATGGAGGCAGGTCGTGCAGCTGAGTCGATGAAGTCTTTGAGTGCAGCGAAGAAGTAGAGCCAAAGTAGAAACCACCAAATAGTAAAAATGGATGCCGCCAAATTGTTGATGAAGAAATAGCCGAGCCCCCGAGCGTTGCTGGGGGGATGTCATGATTCTTGCTTAGACGTCGTGTCGCAGTTGTGACCCTGGGTGAAGTCGTTGTCGAGCCCCCGAGTGTTTGCCGTGACGTCGGAAGAAGTTGACGGAGTCGCAGCGTCATATAAGGTGAAGCCATTTAGGATGAAGCCATTGACAATAATATAATATGAATCCACTGAAAATTTACGACATTGGAGATGAAATCGTTTGAATATTAAACCATTGAAGATTACATCATTAAAGATGAAGTACTGAAGATGAATCCAAGATGAAGTATTTGAGATGAATCCACATTGAAGATTACGCCATTAAATATGAAGCATATATTGAAGATGAATCCGCCGATATCATAGAGGATGAATCCATTGACCCGAAGAAAATAAATCCAGCAATAATAATAGATGATAAATCCACTAACCCGGAAATGCGTCGGGTAGTATTATATTAGAGGAAACCAATGATACCCTTATAAGATGAATCCACTCACCCGAAAGTGCACCGGGTAGTATTATATACCATAGATGATAAATCCACGGAACCGAAGATAAATCCACTGACCCGAAGAAAATAGCTCCAGTAATAACCATAGAAAATAAAACCACCGAAAGTGGTCGATGTAGTAGATGGATGTCGAAGGTGGTCGCGCGAAGACGAAAAAGAGCACTCAGCTTTTTTGTCGGCTGCGGCGAAGCCGACGTGAAATCAGGTCGTGCGGCGGACACAGTCGATGTAGTCACGCCGCGCCCGGCCGGAAGTAGTCGATGAAGAGGACGCAGTCGATGTGGCGGATCCGTGACAGGTGAACCCCTGAATGTGGCGAGGGTGCGATGGTGAAGTAGTCAGATCTTATTCTTATCTGCAATTGTATTTAAAATGCCAAAATCTGCGCGCAAATAACAATACGAGCCGCAAATTTTTTTTTGACCCAATTAATCTACAAAGAGTAATCAATTAGAAAAATAGCACCTGATGGTTCCGGTATCGGACGAAGTCGCGATGAAGAAGATCAATTTGTAGTGTCGCGAGCCCCCATAATCCTCGGCTTGTTTTGTCAGTCATGAAGATTTTCCAGGTGGTGCATACGTGCAAAAAGACATGCAATGGATTAGATCGTTCCTTTATTTACTTGGTACTTGATACCCCCGCACGTGCAGATCAGCCATGAAGGAGAAACATTGGTGATGGCCGTGTCCCACGTGAATGAGCCGATGAAACGACTCGCCAGATTTCGACTACTGATCGCTGGACTTCCGTCTGACGGATCTGCGCGAAAAATCCTACCGGCTGGCCGTTGAAGTAGCTGATGATGAACTCGACAATTTTCTTCTCGGATGCGATCTGAACGTTGTTGATGATGAACTCGACGGATCCCACCCGGATGACAAAATCCAGTCGTCGCAATTCCCATAGACGGCGCCAATTGACGAGGGATCACCTCGCCAATGCCTATAGATTGTAGACTTGGGTTTCGGAAAAGAGCGACGATGGAGATTCCGGGAGCGAGATTGGGCACACGATATACCCAGCTTCAGGTCCCCTTGGTGGAGGATCCCTACGTGCTGCTAGCAATCCAGTATATGATCATAAATATGTTTTTACAGGGGGCCGCCGTAGGCGGAACTATGTTGTCTATCTATTGGCCCTCATCTATTGGGTGCCCTGGCCGGCTTTATATATATAACCAGCCTAGGGTCTTACAAGAGTCCTAGTCGACTACTCCTTCAGGTTGTGTTGTGGGTATACTTTATGGGTATATCAACGGCATGGCCTAGATCCGGCAAGCCCAGGTGGCCCACAGATGGTGATGTGGCATGTGGCCCATCGGGCGGCCCAGTTGCTGTAGATCAGAGAGGATGAAGTCCAGCCCAGGAGCAAGGAGCCGGATCTTAACCGACCTACGAAGAAGGCCGGATCCGTGATGGCCCATGAAGTATCCGGATCCAGGACAGTATTGGTGGAAGGCGGATCCTTGACGTACACGGCAATGTAATATTCCGTAGTTAGGCAACTTGTATTCCGGCTAGGACTCTCTGTGTAAACCCTAGATCCGGACGTCTTTATAAGCCGGATCCTGGGGGCCCTAAGGAGCACGACCACAACTCATTGTAACAACGCGAAAGCGCCCAGATAATTCTAGACAAGTAGCAGTAGGCCCTGTCCTCGAGCAGGTGTTCCGAAGCTGGGTAAATCGCGTACCACCGTCCCGAGGACTCTCCGCCCAATGGCCCCTACTTCTTCTCCCCCTCGTGAGGATCCCTCCTCCGAGGTACCGTCGAATAGGCAACGACAGTTGGCGCCCACCGTGGGGCCTGCGACGTCTGGAGGCCGGAACCGGGAGGGTTCTACCTTCGGAGGCATCGGCGACACCATCACCGTGGGGCGCGTCTTGTACGCCGGCAATTTTCCGATCGTCCCTCAAGACGAGTGCTGGATTCTGGCCAGGACAAACCCCGTCAAGCCCTCCATAGTCCTGATTGGCGGGATACACATCTTCATCGGCGAGACCGCCGATTCCGACGAAAACACTTTGGTAAGTCACGCTGACGCGACCGCCGCTGAGCAGGACGTTGTCGCGAAGATCCGATCTGAGATGCAGGAGCGTCCTAAGGAAGGTTCCGCCTTAGATCTGGAATTTTCAAAGCCCACCCAATCCGCCCCTGAGCAGGAAATTACGGTGGAAGACCAATGCAGATCCGCCTGGGTCTCCCAGGTGTTAGAGAAGCAAAGGCCCCACTTCGTGCACTTTCTCGCACATACCGCAGGAACCGCTCCTCCCCAGGAAGAAGCTGGACCCATGCAGGTTGATGCTACCGGAGATAGTGACGCCCCGGATCAGCAGGAGGTGATACGTCCAATTTGCATCACTATTTTATATCATAATTTGCTGTTATTCATTGATATATTTCATATTGGGACACAATACTTATGTTATTTCATCTATTTTGCATGTTTCATCATTATTGGAGGATCGAACACCGGAGCCAGGATTCTGCTGGAAAAAGCACCGTCAGAACGCAATATTTCGGAAGATCAACTCTGGAAGGAAATTATACCAAAAATCCTATTTTTCAAGATGACGAAGGAAGCCAGAAGGAGGAGCCAGGAGCAGCCAGGGTGGGCCCACACCCTAGGGCGGCGCGGCCCAGGCCCTGGCCGCGCCGGCCTATGGTCTGGGGGGCCCACGACCCTTTTTGCCTCCTTTTCTTCGCCAAACCCTTCGTCCCGAAGACCGAAGCCACAGAGGGTACCTCGCGAAGAGTTACAGCCGCCTCTGCGGGGCGGAGAACACCAGAGAGAAAAGAGCTCTCCGGCGGGCAGGAATCCGCCGGGGAAATTCCCTCCGGGAGGGGGAAATCGACGCCATCGACACCGTCATCGAGCTGGACATCATCGCCATCACCATCATCATCATCTCCACCATCATCACCGCCGTCATCACCGCTGGACACCGCCACCGCCGTAGCAATTTGGGTTTGATCTTGATTGTTTGATAGAGGAAACTCTCCCGGTATCGATTTCTACTTGTTGTTGATGCTATTGAGTGAAACCATTGAACCAAGTTTATGTTCAGATTGTTATTCATCATCATATCACCTCTGATCATGTTCCGTATGATGTCTCGTGAGTAGTTCGTTTAGTTCTTGAGGACATGGGTGAAGTCTAAATGTTAGTAGTGAATTATGGTTGAGTAATATTCAATGGTGTGATATTTAAGTTGTGGTGTTATTCTTCTAGTGGTGTCATGTGAACGTCGACTACATGACACTTCACCATTTATGGGCCTAGGGGAATGCATCTTGTATTCGTTTGCCAATTGCGGGGTTGCCGGAGTGACAGAAACCTAAACCCCCGTTGGTATATCGATGCAGGAGGGATCGCAGGATCTCAGAATTTAAGGCTGTGGTTAGATTTAATTCTTAATTACTTTCTTGTAGTTGCGGATGCTTGCAAGGGGTATAATCACAAGTATGTATTAGTCCTAGGAAGGGCGGTACATTAGCATAGGTTCACCCACACAACACTTATCACAACAATGAAGATTATTTAGCCGTATGTAGCGAAAGCACTAGACTAAAATCCCGTGTGTCCTCGAGAACGTTTGGTCATTATAAGTAAACAAACCGGCTTGTCCTTTGTGCTAAAAAGGATTGGGCCACTCGCTGCAATTATTACTCTCGCACTTTACTTACTCGTACTTTATTCAACTGTTACATCAAAACCCCCGAATACTTGTCCGTGAGCATTTACGTGAATCCTTCATCGAAACCGCTTGTCAACACCTTCTCGCTCCTCGTTGGGATCGACATTCTTACTTATCGAAAATACTACGATACACCCCCTATACTTGTGGGTCATCAAGACTATTTTCCGGCGCCGTTGCCGGGAAAACAAGCGCTATTGGTAAGAGGAATTGGTAAGGAAAACCTTTACTGTAGTGCTGATTTTATTTCGCTGCTGCTATAAGTCATTATGGAGAGATCTTCTCTTCAATTTCTATTTGGGAAATCTACTACTACTGCAACGGTAGTGGATGAGGCGCCAGGTGAGGAAGTAATACCATATAAAATACCTATGAAAATTATTGAACGTGTTATGGATAACCGCTATGAAGGGGATGGAACTGTCCATCCCGGTGATCATTTACTGTTTTTGCATGAATTATGCGGGTTATTCAAATGTGCAGGTATTGCTATGGATGAAGTGAGGAAGAAACTATTCTCTTTGTCGCTGTCCCAGAAAGCGGCGCATTGGTATAAATTACTGGATAATGGGGATTCTCTTGAATGGAATGATATTGTGCCCCGGTTTTATTCTAAGTTCTATCCTCCAAGTGAAATTCATAAGGATCGGAATCGCATATATAATTTTTGGCCTCATGATGGAGAGAGTATTGCCCAAGCTTGGGGGAGATTGAAGTCTTTAATGCTCAAATGCCCCATTCATGAGCTTCCTGGTAATGTTATTATTGATAATTTCTATGCAAGACTTTCTTTTCAAGACAAGACCTTGCTGGATACTTCTTGTTCGGATCATTTACACGCAACAAAGAAGAGTTTAAAAGGGACCTTCTTGATCGGATCCAAGAAAATACCGAAGGTTGGGAGAACGATAAGGATAGAGAATCGTATAATTTATGATTATAAATGCATTGAAGCTTTTATGGATACTGATAAATTTCGTAATATGAGTGCTATATATGGTCTTGATTCTCAAGTTGTTGTAAATCTTTATAAAGCTTTTGCCTCTCATTATGAATTGCCAAAGAAGAATTTTGATAAGTATCATGAACCGTATAAAGATAAAATTGATTCATCTATTAATAAATGCGTTGTAGTTGAAACTGCTGATCGTGTTATTCCTGAAGCTTATATTGAAAAACTCCTTTCCCTGCTAAAATGAAAGAGTACTCTGTTATAAATAGTGCGGTTCATAAAAGTGAAAAGAAACCTGTAGAACCTGAAGAACAAATAAAAGTTGAACTTTCTTTGTTGCAATAATTAAAGATCTTGTGACTGAAAGTGTGGAGGATGGTCATATTATTTTCTGTGAAGATGCTTCTAATATTGTTTCACATCCTAATAAACCCAAACAAGCTAATGTTCCTATGCTATCTGTTAAAATTGGTGATCATTGTTATTATGGATTATGTGATATTGGTGCAAGTGTTAGTGCTATTCCGTATGAGCTTTACACGGAGATTATGCACGAAATTGATTCTTGTGAACTTGAAGATATTGATGTGGTTATTCAGCTGGCTAATAGAGAAACTATTTCTCCAATTGGTATTGTTCGAGATGTGGAAGTTTTATGCGGTAAGATTAAATATCCTGTGACTTTTTGGTACTTGGTTCTGCTTGCTAGTGATTATTGTCCTATTATTTTTGGTAGACCTTTTCTAAATACTTGTGGAGCTATTATAGATTGCAAGAAAGAGAAAATTTTGACTAAATTCGCTGGTGAATCTTATGAGTTTAACTTCTCTAAATTTACTAAAACTCCTTATAAAGCTGATTTGCCTAGTAATGATTTTAAAATGGAGCAATGTGCATCTATTGTTCTTGTTCCTAATAATCCTTTGCAGCAACATTTGGAGGATAGCGAGAGCGAAATTTTTAGGAAAGAAAGAGATGAGCTTGAGGAAATTTTTCTTCGCCAACCTATTCTCAAGCATGATTTACCGGTGGAAGATTTGGGTACAACACCGCCACCAAAGGAAGATCCTGTTTTTGATTTAAAGCCTTTACCTCGATAATCTTAAATATGCTCATATTGATGATAAGAAAATATATCCTGTTATTATTAGTTCTAAGCTTTCAGAGATTGAGGAAGAAAGGTTATTGGAAATATTGAAGAAGCATCGAGGCGCTATTGGCTACACTCTTGATGATTTGAAGGGGATTTCTCCGTCTATATGCCAACATGCTATTAATATGGAAGATGATGCAAAGCCTGTTGTTGAACCTCAGCGTTGTCTAATTCCGAAGATGAAGGAAGTGGTAAGGAATGAGGTATTACGACTTCTTGAAGCTGGTATTATATATCCTATTGCCGATAGTAGATGGGTTAGTCCCGTGCATTATGCGTTCCCAAGAAAGGAGGTATGACTGTTGTGCCTAATGATAATGATGAGCTCATTCCTCAAAGAGTAGTTGTAGGGTATAGAATGTGCATTGATTTTCGAAAAGTTAATAAAGTTACTAAGAAAGATCATTACCCTTTACCATTTATTGATCAAATGCTAGAAAGATTGTCTAAAAATACTCATTTTTGCTTTCTTGATGGTTATTTTGGGTTTTCACAAATTGTTAAAGCTAAAGATCAAGAGAAAACCACTTTTACTGTCCCTATGGAACTTATGCTTATAGACGCATGCCTTTTGGTTTATGTAATGCTCCTGCTACTTTTCAAAGATGCATGTCTGCTATTTTTCATGGTTTTTGTGAAAGTATTGTAGAGGTATTCATGGATGATTTTTCCGTCTATGGGAATTCTTTTGATAGTTGCTTGCGAAACCTTGATAAAGTTTTGCAGAGATGTGAAGAAACTAACCTTGTTCTTAATTGGGAGAAATGCCACTTTATGGTTAATGAAGGAATTGTATTGGGACATAAAATTTCCGAGAGAGGTATTGAAGTTGATAGAGCTAAAGTTGAAGCAATTGAGAAGATGCCCTATCCGAGGGATGTTAAAGGTATTCGTAGTGTTCTTGGTCATGCTGGGTTTTATAGGAGATTTATTAAAGATTTCTCCAAGATTTCAAAGCCTCTTACTAATCTTCTTCAAAAAGATGTACCATTTGTTTTTGATGATGATTGTAAGGAAGCTTTTGAAACTCTTAAGAAAGCCTTAACAACCGCTCCTATAGTTGAACCCCGATTGGAACTTACCCTTTGAAATTATGTGTGATGCTAGTGATTTTCTGTAGGCGCTGTTCTTGGACAGCGAGTAGATAAAAAACTGAAT
The DNA here is from genome assembly GCF_019359855.2 of Lolium perenne. Lineage (NCBI taxonomy): Eukaryota > Viridiplantae > Streptophyta > Magnoliopsida > Poales > Poaceae > Lolium > Lolium perenne. The sequence goes on from NC_067245.2 coordinate 316,653,643, forward strand.
GTTATTCATTATGCTAGTAAAACTCTTGATGCTGCTCAAAGAAATTATGCTACAACTGAAAAGGAATTATTAGTGTAGTCTTTGCTTGTGATAAATTTAGATCTTATATTGTTGATTCAAAAGTTACTATTCATACTGATCATGCTGCAATTAGATACCTAATGACAAAGAAAGATGCTAAGCCGAGGCTTATTAGATGGGTACTTCTTTTGCAAGAATTTGATTTACATATTGTAGATAGGAAAGGTGCTGATAATCCTCGTTCTTGATAATTTGTCTAGATTGGAAAATATTGCTTATGATCCCGTTCCTGTTAATGATAGTTTTCCAAATGAACAATTGGCTGTAATAAAGGTGAGCTCGCGAGACAGTCCTTGGTATCTTGATTATGCTAATTTTATTGTTTCCAAGTACTTGCCTCCAACCTTTTCAGCTCAAGAAAGGAGGAAATTCTTTTATGACTTGAGGCATTATTTCTGGGATGACCCACACTTATATAAAGAAGGAGTGGATGGTATTATGCGAAGATGTGTTCCTGAGTATGAACAACAAGAAATATTGAGTAAATGTCATGGTAGTGCTTATGGAGGACATCACTTATTTGGAGAAAGAACCGCGCAAAAGGTTTTACAATCAGGTTTTTATTGGCCAACTCTCTTCAAGGATGCGAGAAAGTTTATTTTATCTTGTGATGAATGCCAAAGGGTTGGTAATATCTCCAGACGCAATGAAATGCCTATGAATTATACTCTTGTTATTGAACCGTTTGATTGTTGGGGATTTGACTTCATGGGACCTTTTCCGTCTTCGGAAGGTAACACTCATATACTTGTTGCTGTTGATTATGTTACTAAATGGGTGGAAGCTATACCTACAAAAAGTGCTGATGGTGAGACCTCTTTAAGAATGCTCTTAGATATTATTTTTCCTAGATTTGGAGTACCTAGATATATTATGACCGATGGAGGTTCTCATTTTATTCATGGAGGTTTTAGAAAAACTCTTGCTAAGTATGGTATTAATCATAGAATTGCTTCGCTTATCATCCTCAAACTAGTGGTCAAGTAGAATTATCAAATAGAGAGATTAAATCTATTTTGGGAAAGACCGTTAATAAAACTAGAAAGAATTGGGCTAGTAAATTGAAGGATGCACTTTGGGCTTATAGAACTGCTTATAAAAATCCCATGGGAATGTCACCTTATAAAATGGTTTATGGGAAAGCTTGTCATTTACCTTTAGAACTAGAGCACAAAGCTTATTGGGCTGTTAGAGAATTAAATAAAGATCCTAAACTTGCCGGTGATAAGAGGTTGTTGCAATTGAGTTCTCTAGATGAATGGAGAAGTGAAGCTTATGAAAATGCTAAACTCTTTAAAGAGAAAGTTAAAAAATGGCATGATAGGAGGATTATCAAAAGAGAATTTAATATTGGGGATAAAGTCCTATTGTATCGGTCTCGTCTCAGATTCTTTGCAGGGAAATTACTCTCGAAATGGGAAGGACCATATGTTGTCGAGGAGGTGTATCGTTCAGAAGCAATCAAAATTAGCTCTCTCCAAGGCAATGCTACGCAAGTGGTGAATGGACAAAGACTCAAGCATTATATATCGTGTGATTCTTATAATGTTGATGTTGATATTATTCAAGTGGAAACACCGGAGGCCTACATCAAAGGGCAAATTGACAGTCCGCCAGAACTCGACTTCGAATAGGTAACAGTACTGGTAATGAAAAGTACGCAATTTACTTTCCGAACTATATTTTTGCTGTTTTTGGAAAATATGAGAAATTACGAGTTCGAAACGGAGTGGAAAGGACGCACGAGGGGTGCCACCATAGGCGGCGCGGCCTGACCCGGGCCCGCGCCGGCCTATGGTTTGGCCGCCTCGTCGCCCCTTTCCGACTACGGTTCGATCCGGTACTTTCCGTTTGTCGTGAAAAATTTTGCTATATAATCTCCCGACCCCCGGAGGTCCGTATATCGTTTTCTCGACGTGTTTTGTTTCGAGTTGTTTCTGCAGGATTTGCTTCGGATCTAGAGCCATCATGTCTGCGGCGGATACTCCGAAGGGCAGCTCCAGCAAGGCTGTTGGCAACTTGTACATGGAGGAGCTGAGGATGCACCCCAAGGAGTTGCGCTCGTTGAAGGAGAACTGCAGGTCAAGGATGTCCAGGGTCCTAAAGGAGAAGGAAGCCTGGAAGACAGGATGGAGAAGCTAGAACAAGAGGTTTTCAAATACAAGAAGATGGCCGAGCGTGAGGTGGATATTTTCCACAGGATTGTGTCTGAACTCATTGCTGAACATGAGAAGGAAACTGCAAAGCTTTGGGGCGATATCCTCTCACTTCACAACACCACCAACAAGCTCCAAGCACAACTCTATGATTTTCAGAATCAGAACTGTGAGTATGAAAACAGGTTTAAATACATAAGCCGTGCTGCTAGTTTCAGGATCCCCGAGACCAAGATGTCGTTTCTTGATGGAGAGCCTCTTCCTTGGAAGTTTGATGACGGGAGTTCATCACCACCATCACCGCAGGAGTAATTCATCATCGGTATTGGCATCCCCTTGGTTTGTTCCAAGCTTGGGGGAGTGCCGCGGTATCACATTATCACTACCTTTTACTTTTATTGTCAAGTAGTATCATATCATGAGTAGGGAAGTTATCATATAAGATGGGTTGCGTTTGGAAGTATCTCTCCTTTAGTTGGTTATCTATGTATCCCTTGGTGTGAGTTATCGTTATGGAATATTAATGAGAAGTCTTATCATTTACATATTGCACATCTTATTTTAGTTTGCAATCTCTACTATATGATTCACCTTGTTGTTAGTATTGGTATCACTTTGGGAGCATTGAATAAATCTATTTGGTTTTGGCAAACTTAGCATTGGTTAATAGCAACAACACTTTGAGGTTTAAATAGAAAAGAGAAATACATGTAGATGTTTCATTGTCTTTCTTGTTAGCTCATAGCTTATTATTCTGAAGTTAAAATTGTTTGTACTTACAAGGAAGATGCATGATTGTTTCTATCACATGTATATTTGTTTGTTTCCCTCGACTCTTATGCTTGCTAATTAACCTTGCTAGCCAAAGACCTGTACCGAGAGGGAATACTTCTCGTGCATCCAAACCTTAACCCAAACCTATGCCATTTGTGTCCACCATACCTACCTACTACATGGTATTTTCTGCCATTCCAAGTAAATACTTCATGTGCTACCTTTAAACAATTCAAAACTTAGTATCTCTTATTTGTGTCAATGTTTCATAGCTCATGAGGAAGTATGTGGTGTTTTATCTTTCAATCTTGTTGGGCAACTTCCACCAATGGACTAGTGGCTTCACCCGCTTATCCAATAATTTTGCAAAAAGAGTGGCAATGGGATTCCCAGTCCCAAATTGATTAAACTAAATAGACACTCCTCCATGGTATGTGATTGATGGACGGCACCCGAAGGATTCGGTTAGCCATGGCTTGTGTAAGTAAAGGTTGGGGGAGTGTCATCATCATAATAAAGCTAAAATAAAAAGGCACTCCTTCATGGTATGAGATTGTTGGCAGGCACCCGAGGATTCGGTTAGCCATGGTTTGTGAAAGAAAGGTTGGAAGGGGTGCCACACAAAATGAAAATAATATGGGAGCCGCTCTTAGGAGGTTGTCTGGCAAGGGGGTTAGAGTACCCGCTACCGATCGTTGACAACAACAAACACCTCTCAAAATGTTACTTTTATTCTCTTTATATGATTGCAAAAATTGAAAAAGCTCTAGCACATGATTTAATCCCTGCTTCCCTCTGCGAAGGGCCTGTCTTTTACTTTATGTTGAGTCAGTAAACCTATTTCCCTCCATCTCAAGCAAGCATTTGAGTAGTTGTGATCAAACCATTATATTGTGATTTGCTACATCATGTCTTTTATTCTTCTTTGTTTAGTACAAGTTTTATTTGAATGAATATAGCTTTGCAAGTTATCAATGATTATGAGTAGACCATTACGATTGAGTATGCAAGTTGTGCCTTATAAACTCTAACATGAGAGCGCTGCTCAATGAGATAAATATAATCTGTTAATTGTTCTCTCGACCAAGAACGAAGTTTGCCATCACCAATCATGATTTCTCATGCACCTTTACTTGTGATTACCTTATACTTGTTTCAATATGAGTTATAAGAGGTTGTTTACTATAATGTCCTGTGTGAATGAATATGATGCTTCTTGTCCGTATTTTATTTATCGACTCTTCACTCCATAAACATGTGGTCATGTCTATCGAGCTCAGTTTCGCTTGGGGACAAGCGAAGTCTAAGCTTGGGGGGAGTTGATACGTCCAATTTGCATCACTATTTTATATCATAATTTGCTGTTATTCATTGATATATTTCATATTGGGACACAATACTTATGTTATTTCATCTATTTTGCATGTTTCATCATTATTGGAGGATCGAACACCGGAGCCAGGATTCTGCTGGAAAAAGCACCGTCAGAACGCAATATTTCGGAAGATCAACTACGGAAGGAAATTATACCAAAAATCCTATTTTTCAAGATGACGAAGGAAGCCGAAGGAGGAGCCAGGAGCAGCCAGGGTGGGCCCACACCCTAGGGCGGCGCGGCCTGTGCCCTGGCCGCGCCGGCCTATGGTCTGGGGGCCCACGACCCTTTTCGCCTCCTTTTCTTCGCCAAACCCTTCGTCCCGAAGACCTAAGCCACAGAGGGTACCTCGCGAAGAGTTACAGCCGCCTCTGCGGGGCGGAGAACACCAGAGAGAAAAGAGCTCTCCGGCGGGCAGGAATCCACCGGGGAAATTCCCTCCGGGAGGGGAAATCGACGCCATCGACACCGTCATCGAGCTGGACATCATCGCCATCACCATCATCATCATCTCCACCATCATCACCGCCGTCATCACCGCTGGACACCGCCACCGCCGTAGCAATTTGGGTTTGATCTTGATTGTTTGATAGAGGAAACTCTCCCGGTATCGATTTCTACTTGTTGTTGATGCTATTGAGTGAAACCATTGAACCAAGTTTATGTTCAGATTGTTATTCATCATCATATCACCTCTGATCATGTTCCGTATGATGTCTCGTGAGTAGTTCGTTTAGTTCTTGAGGACATGGGTGAAGTCTAAATGTTAGTAGTGAATTATGGTTGAGTAATATTCAATGGTGTGATATTTAAGTTGTGGTGTTATTCTTCTAGTGGTGTCATGTGAACGTCGACTACATGACACTTCACCATTTATGGGCCTAGGGGAATGCATCTTGTATTCGTTTGCCAATTGCGGGGTTGCCGGAGTGACAGAAACCTAAACCCCCGTTGGTATATCGATGCAGGAGGGATCGCAGGATCTCAGAATTTAAGGCTGTGGTTAGATTTAATTCTTAATTACTTTCTTGTAGTTGCGGATGCTTGCAAGGGGTATAATCACAAGTATGTATTAGTCCTAGGAAGGGCGGTACATTAGCATAGGTTCACCCACACAACACTTATCACAACAATGAAGATTATTTAGCCGTATGTAGCGAAAGCACTAGACTAAAATCCCGTGTGTCCTCGAGAACGTTTGGTCATTATAAGTAAACAAACCGGCTTGTCCTTTGTGCTAAAAAGGATTGGGCCACTCGCTGCAATTATTACTCTCGCACTTTACTTACTCGTACTTTATTCAACTGTTACATCAAAACCCCCTGAATACTTGTCTGTGAGCATTTACAGTGAATCCTTCATCGAAACTGCTTGTCAACACCTTCTGCTCCTCGTTGGGATCGACATTCTTACTTATCGAAGATACTACGATACACCCCCTATACTTGTGGGTCATCAGGAGGCTGCCGGAGATAGCGCAGTTCCGGACCGACAAGAGGATGCCGGAGAAAAGGAGGAATCGATCTTGGGCAACCTAAGCCCAACATCAGACGATGTGTCCACCATGAACACAGAAGAATACAATCGAGCCATGAAAGAGTTCGAAGATGAGGAGGCAGCCGAGGCAGAATCCGCTCCGCCTAAACAGGTCCTTGCAACCATAACTGGGCTGGAGCAGGAAACTGACGAAGAAACTCCGACTGGCGACGGAATCCTGGACCAGTCCACTTCGGAAACTCCGCCTTCGCGACCTTGTTTCCGCGTCGCGCCGGAATCCGGAGAAGGACACATCTCCGGCCATACGGATTACATGACCGCAGATGAGCTCGTCGAACAGGCCGGCCGTGGTGCTATCGCACACTCGGAAATCCTCAACAAACCCAAAACTCCGGACGAAGCTACTAATCCTGAAGTTCTAGAAGCGAAAAGAAAGGAGATGCTGGCACCGCCCAAGTATTTGCCAACACTGCAGCAGCAATGCTGGAGGAAAGGCAAGAGGCAGGAGCAGTGATGAAAAGTTTTCTCAAAAGAGAGCGTGAAGCCGCAAAATGCTTGGAAGAAGCTAAGAAACTCCGAGCGCAATGGGAAACCATGATGGAGGACGCTGGTAAGGAGGCAGATAGAATCCACCGGGAGGCCATTGGCCCTCGAAAGATCAACTTTGCAACTCCCACAAATCAACAGCCACTTGCTACTCCAAAGGCAATATGAAGAAAGCTGCGGAGATCCTGGCCAAGCAGGATGAGGAAATCGACATCGCGCACCTCCGCACGCTGGTAGCTTCAGCAATGAAGCAACAGAGTAAGGCAGACACTTCGCGCAGGTTAGAGTCCAACCCGGATCTATGTGTATCCACCACGCAGAAGGACGCCTCCGGAAGACAGCATCGTGACGATGAATCGCGCACCGAATCCACGGAGCGCAGAAGGAGGACCAGAGAACATCCAAATCCAATCCCGGTACCTTCGAAAACACCTCCGACGGACCCAAGAAAGGGAAAGGATCCAATGTACACTGGAAGAGACAAGTACCGGAACCCATCACCTCCGCCATGACACCAGGCACCTCCTCCGCCCCCTCGCCGTCGTAGTCCAGTCGGAAACACCAGGCCCCATGGGCCTGGCGGAATCAATATCCGCGACAACGTGGTCCCTCAGAGGAATTGGAACACGGAGCGTGCGCCGGAACCTCGTCGGAGCCGGAATGAAGAACGCGAGCCGGAGCCACGCAGAAGCTGGAACGACGGAGGCGGCCGCCATCATGGGAAAGGTAGCCACCGAAGCCGGAGTCAGCAGCGCGACGGGCGTGGCGAATCCGAAGGCAGAAGCAAAAGGTCCCACAGGCCCCCTCGCAAATCTCCCTCCCCACCACCCAGTGGAGGAGGCGGAGGCGGAGGCGGAGGCCGGAGATCTCGCTCTCGCTCGAAGTCCCCCCGCTCCGGCCCACGCGACGCAAGGGAACGTCTCAACGAGTACAGATCTGAATACATTGGCCCAAAATGCTTTGGCAGGATGATACGAGAGGAGCCATATCCAAAAGGCTTGAACCTTAAGTTACCCGGAAATCTGAAGCACTATGATGGCAGCGAAAGGCCCGACACCTGGATCGAAGACTACTTCAATGCAGTAAGCTTCACCGGAGGGAACCCGAGAATCGCTTGCCGCATGCTCCAGTTGTACCTTATTGGTCCAGCTCGTACCTGGCTCAGCGACCTCCCAGAAAACACCATCTTTTGTTGGTTTGACATGAAGATAGCCTTTGAGAAGCACTTCAGGGGCACCTACAAAAGACCCACCACAACAAGTGACTTGCAAGCCTGTATCCAGAAGAAAGGCGAAACATCACGGAGTTTCCTCACACGATGGTTAGCAACCAGGAACGAGTGTGAGAATGTGGATAATCGCACAGCTATACACGCCTTCATCGGTGGACTGCAAAGAGGAGGACTGCTCCAGCACAAGCTTACTTGCCTGAACAATGAAAACAAGTTAACGCTGGATGACATGATCGGCATTGCAAGTACGCACTCCACCGCCGATGACGACGCAGGAGGAGAACTTGCCGCTATAGCCATACCCCTCCACCAACAGAAGAAAAACCGTGATAATGGCGGCAGCAGCAACAACAACAAGCGGAAAAATCCCCCCGATGACCAGAAGAGCGGCGGATCCGACATGGTCGCCATGGCGTTCCAACGCGGAGGTCAAGGAGGCGGAAGAGGCCGCAGACGTGGAGGCGGAACCGGCAGGGGTCAACAGCGCAGTGACGAAGTCACAGCTGCTGGATTCCGCGCTCCCCAAACGTATGAGGAGTATCGGGACATGCCATGCCTGGCTCATATGGATCCGGCTACTGGCAAGTCCTCCCACACTAACCGCAACTGCAAATGGATCAATGACCTAAAAGGCGACGTTGAAGCAGGATACAAGCGAGCCTGGAAGCACCGCCCACGCGGCAAAGGAGGCAAGGGCAAGAACAAGGAAAAGGACGATGATAGTTCCGAGGCAATGGATGGGGATGATGCTTCGCCGGATCCTAAAGAGGCTTCCACAGCAAACAAATCCAACCCCTTCGTCAAAAAGAGTGCTGGCGCATACCACATTTTCCTCGGAACGCCCACAGTCCGTGCAAGCAAATCAGCTCTCCGGATCCTGAACGCCACAGTTCCGGGCGTGTGCATGATATGTCAGGTGGTCGGAAAATCCTTGCACGTTTGACAGGGCGGATCATCCAACCATCATTCCAAAAGAGTGTTACGCCTTGGTTGTGAGTCCCCGCATTGATGGGTTTGATTTCTCCAAGTGCCTTATGGATGGCGGAGCCAGCTTGAATATCATGTACCTGGAGACTCTGGAGAAGATGCAGCTTACCAAGGAACAGCTCAAGCACAGCAACACTGAGTTTCACGGTGTGGTTCCGGGTAAAAAAGCTAATTCCCTTGGCAGCATCAGACTTCCCGTGGCCTTCGGCGATGTTAATAATTTCCGAAAAGAAATGATCACGTTCAAAGTTGTGCCTTTCAAGAGCTCCTATCACGTCATCTTCGGCAGGCCCACCTACCACAAGTTTCACGCAAGGGCGTGCTACATCTACAATAAGCTCAAGATTCCGGGTCCTAACGGTATGATTACCGTATCCGGAGACTACAAAAATGTTGGAGATATGCCCGAGAGGCAATAATAAAGTAGTTATTGTTATATCTTAGTGTTCATGATAAATGTTTACACCCCATGCTATAATTGTATTAACTGGAAACATTAATACATGTGTGTTGTATAAACAACCAGAGTCCCTAGTAAGCCTCTCGTTTAACTTGCTTGTTGATTAATGGATGATCATGGTTTCCTGATCATGAACATTGGATGTTATTAATAACAAGATCATATCATTAGGTGAATGATGTGATGGACACACACCCATAGTAAGCATAGCATGAGATCAAGTCATCAAGTTCAACTTGCTATAAGCTTTCAGATACATAGTAACCTAGTCCTTTGACCATGCGATCATGTAAATCACTTATACCAGAAGGGTACTTTGATTACATCAAACACCACTGCGTAAATGGGTGGTTATAAAGATGGGATTAAGTATTCGGAAAGTATGAGTTGAGGCATATGGATCAAGAGTGGGATTTGTCCATCCCGATGACGGATAGATATACTCTAGGCCCTCTCGGTGGAATGATATCTAATTAGCTTGCAAGCATGTGACTGGTTCACAAGAGATATCATATCACAGTACGAGTAAAGAGTACTTGTCAGTAACGAGGTTGAACTAGGTATGGAGATACCGATGATCGAACCTCGGACAAGTAAAGTATCGCGTGACAAAGGGAATCGGTATCGTATGTGAATGGTTCTTTCGATCACGAAGTCATCGTTGAATATGTGGGAGCTATTATGGATCTCCAGGTCCCGCTATTAGTTATTGGTCGGAGAGGAGTCTCGATCATGTCCGTATAGTTCTCGAACCGTAGGGTGACACACTTAAGGTTTGATGTCGTTTTAAGTAGATATGGAATATGGAATGGAGTTCGAATGTTGTTCGGAGTCTCGGATGGGATCCAGGACATCACGAGGAGTTCTGGAATGGTCCGGAGAATAAGATTCATATATAGGAAGTCACTTTCCAAGTTTGGAAATGATCCGGTGTATTTATGGAAGGCGCTAGAATGTTCTAGAACCTTCCGGAAGAAATCACCATGGAAGGTGGAGTCCCGGAAGGACTCCACCAACCCTAACCAGCCAACCAAGAGGGAAGGTGGAGTCCATGGTGGACTCCACCTCCTTGGCCGGCCATAGGGAGAAGGAAAGGGAGGAGTCCCACTTCCCCTAGGTTTCGCCCATATGGAAAGTTTTGAATTGGGGTCTTATTCGAATCTTGGGCAAACCCTTAGGGATTCCACCTATATAATGAGGGGGAGAGGGAGGGGGCTGCCACAAGTTGGCCGCACCACCAAAGGGGCTCCCTGGCCGGCGCACCAAGCCCCCCTCTCTCCCAAACCCTAGCTACTCCCTCCTCCTTCTTCTCCCACAGCGCTTACGGCGAAGCTCTATCGGAGATCTCCACCACCACTGTCACCACGCCGTCGTGCTGGCGGGATTCCGAGGAGGATCTACTACATCCACTGCCCGCTGGAACGGGGAGAATGACGTCGTCATCAACACCGTACGTGTGACCGAGTGCGGAGGTGCTGCCCGTTTGTGGCACCGTCAAGATCTTCTACGCGCTTTTGAAAGCAGCAAGTGATCGACTACATCCACCACGAGATTTATCTCGTTAACGTTTAGCGATCTTCGAGGGTATGTTGATCTTCACCTCGTTGCTACCATCTACTAGATTAGATCTTGGCTTGTTATTCATTCTTGCGGTAGGAATATTTTTGTTTTCCATGCTACGAATCCCAATAATGGTATCAGAGCCAGGTCTATGCATAGATTGGTTGCACGAGTAGAATACAATGGTTTTGTGGGTGATACGTCTCAAACGTATCTATAATTTCTTATGTTCCATGCTAGTTTTATGACAATACTCACATGTTTTATATACACTTTATATCATTTTGATGCATTTTCCGGCACTAACCTATTAACAAGATGCCGAAGTGCCAGTTCCTGTTTTCTGCTGTTTTTGGTTTTAGAAATCCTACACAGGAAATATTCTCGGAATTGGACGAAACAAAAGCCCACAGTCTTATTTTCCACGGAGCCTTCCAGAAGTCCGAGGAGGAGACGAAGAGGGGCGACGAGGCGGCCATATGGGGTGGGCCCCTCGAGCGTCCCCCGACTCTGCCCCTTCGCCTATTTATTCTCTCCGTCGCGAAAACCCTAGTACCGAGAGCCACGATACGAGCAAAGTTACGGAGACGCCGCCGCCGTCAATCCCATCTCGGGGGATTCTGAAGATCGCCTCCGGCACCCTGCCGGAGAGGGGAATCATCACCGGAGGGCTCTACATCACCATGCCCGCCTCCGGACTGATGCGTGAGTAGTTCATCCTTGGACTATGGGTCCATAGCAGTAGCTAGATGGTTGTCTTCTCCTCTTGTGCTATCATGTTTAGATCTTGTGAGCTGCCTATCATGATCAAGATCATCTATTTGTAATGCTACATGTTGTGTTTGTTGGGATCCGATGAATATGGAATACTATGTCAAGTTGATTATCGATCTATCATATATGTGTTGTTTATGATCTTGCATGCTCTCCGTTGCTAGTAGAGGCTCTGGCCAAGTTGATACTTGTAACTCCAAGAGGGGGTATTTATGCTCGATAGTGGGTTCATGCATCCATTGAATGCGGGACGATGTGACGAAAGTTCTAAGGTTGTGGATGTGCTGTTGCCACTAGGGATAAAACATCAATGCTTTGTCTAAGGATATTTGTATTGTTTATATTACGCACAGTACTTAATGCAATTGTCTGTTGTTTGCAACTTAATACTGGAAGGGGTGCGGATGCTAACCCGAAGGTGGACTTTTTAGGCATAGATGCATGCTGGATAGCGGTCTATGTTCTTTGTCGTAATGCCCTAAGTAAATCTCATATTAGTCATTATGATATGTATGTGCATTGTTATGCCCTCTCTATTTGTCAATTGCCCAACTGTAATTTGTTCACCCAACATGCTATTTATCTTATTGGAGAGACACCACTAGTGAACTGTGGACCCCGGTCCATTCTTTTACATCTGAAATACAATCTACTGCAATCATTGTTCTCTGCTGTTCTTTGCAAACAAACATCATTCTCCACACCATACGTTTAATCCTTTGTTTACAGCAAGCCGGTGAGATTGACAACCTCACTGTTAAGTTGGGGCAAAGTATTTTGATTGTGTTGTGCAGGTTCCACGTTGGCGCCGGAATCCCTGGTGTTGCGCCGCACTACACTCCTTCACCAACAACCTTCACGTGGCCTTCATCTCCTACTGGTTCGATAAACCTTGGTTTCTTACTGAGGGAAAACTTGCTGCTGTACGCATCACACCTTCCTCTTGGGGTTCCCAATGGACGAGTGCTTTACCGTCACAAGGAAGCTACTTTCTTGCGCCGTTGCAATCCCTGTCGCACGTCAGCAGCTATATTTTCTGGCGCCGTTGCCGGGGAGATCAAGACACGCTGCAAGGGGAGTCTCTCACATCCAATCTCTTTACTTTGTTTATTGTCTTGCTTTACTTTATTTTATTTTCTGTCTTGTTTGCTTTCTTTATATCAAAAACACAAAAAAATTTAGTTACTTGCATTTACTTTATTTAATTCTATTTGCTTTACTTATTTTTATTACTATTAAAATGAATACTCCTGTGAACACTAAGTTGTGTGATTTCACTAGCACCAATAATAATGATTTTATATGCACTCCTATTGCTCCACCTGCTACTACAGCAGAATTTTATGAAATTAAACCTGCTTTACTAAATCTTGTTATGAGAGAGCAATTTTCTGGTGTTAGTACTGATGATGCTGCTGCCCATCTTAATAATTTTGTTGAACTTTGTGAAATGCAAAAGTATAAGGATGTAGATGGCGATATTATAAAACTGAAATTGTTTCCTTTCTCCTTAAGAGGAAGAGCTAAAGATTGGTTGCTATCTTTGCCTAAGAATAGTATTGATTCATGGACTAAATGTAAAGATGCTTTCATTGGTAGATATTATCCTCCTGCTAAAATTATATCTTTGAGAAGTAGCATTATGAATTTTAAGCAATTGGATAATGAACATGTTGCCCAAGCATGGGAAAGAATGAAATCTTTGGTAAAGAATTGCCGTACCCATGGACTGACTACTTGGATGATCATCCAAACCTTTTATGCAGGATTGGATTTTTCTTCAAGGAACCTGTTGGATTCAGCTGCTGGAGGTACTTTTATGTCCATCACTTTGGGTGCCGCAACAAAACTTCTTGATGATATGATGATCAACTACTCTGAATGGCACACTGAAAGGACTCCACAAGGTAAGAAGGTAAATTCTGTTGAAGAAACCTCCTCCTTGAGTGATAAGATTGATGTTATTATGTCTATGCTTGTTAATGGTAGATCTAATGTTGATCCTAATAATGTTCCTTTAGCTTCATTGGTTGCTCAAGAAGAGCATGTTGATGTGAACTTCATTAAAAGTAATAATTTCAACAACAATGCTTATAGGAATAATTTTGGTAACAACTATAGGCCATATCCTTCTAATAATGGTAATGGTTATGGTAACTCTTATGGTAATTCTTACAACAATAATAGGAGTGTACCCTCTGGTCTTGAAGTCATGCTTGAAGAATTTATTAGTACACAAACTGCTTTCAACAAATCTGTTGAGGAAAAGCTTGGTAAAATTGATGTTCTTACTTCTAAGGTTGATAGTCTTGCTGCTGATGTTGATCTTTTAAAACTGAAAGTTATGCCTAATGAAACTAAAGATATTAAGTCATTTGCTATAGCAAACGCTATCCAAGTTCGAATTAATGACAATATTAGAATGATGGCTGAATTGCATGCTAGGTGGGAAAGAGAAGAAAAACTTGCTAAAGAGAATAATGTAGCTAAAGTTTGGACTATTACTACCACTAGTAATGTTGATGCTTCACATGTTGCTAAACCTCCTACTATCAATGGTAAAATAATTGGTGTTGGCAATGTTTCTACTTCTAATACAAAGCATGCAAAATTGCCTGAAACTGCTGAAACTGTTTGTGATAAAAGTGCTGAAATTTTTCAGAGTATTGGGGACAATGATCCCATTGCTTTAGATCATAATGGTTTTGATTTTGATAATTGTCATATCTCTGAAGTTATTAAATTCTTGCAAAAACTTGCTAGAAGTCATAATGCTAGTTCTATAAACTTGGCCTTTACAAAACATATTACAAATGCTCTCATTAAAGCTAGAGAAGAGAAATTAAAACTTAAAACTTCTATTCCTAGGAAGTTAGAAGATGGTTGGGAGCCCATCATTAAAATGAAGGTCAATGATTTTGATTGTAATGCTTTATGTGATCTTGGTGCAAGTATTTCTGTTATGCCTAAGAAACTTTATGATATGCTTGACTTGCCACGATTGAAATATTGTTATTTGGATGTTAATCTCGCTGATAATTCTATAAAGAAACCTTTGGGGAGGATTGATAATGTTCACATTACGGTTAACAATAACCTTGTCCCCGTTGATTTTGTTGTCTTGGATATTGAATGCAATGCATCTTGTCCTATTATTTTGGGAAGACCCTTTCTTCGAACTGTTGGTGCTATTATTGATATGAAAGAAGGAAATATTAAATATCAATTCCCTCTTAAGAAAGGTATGGAACACTTCCCTAGAAAGAGAATGAAGTTGCCTTTTGATTCTATTATTAGAACAAATTATGATGTTGATGCTTCTTCTCTTGATGTTACTTGATTTACACTTTCTGCGCCTAGCTGAAAGGCGTTAAAGAAAAGCGCTTATGGGAGACAACCCATTATTTTATTTCTGCAATTTTTGTTTTATATTTGAGTCAGGGTGCTTGTTACTACTGTAGCAATACTTTTGTATCTTTACTTTATTGCATTGTTGTGCCAAGTAAAGTCTTTGATAGTAAGGTTGATACTAGATTTGGATTTCTGCGCAGAAACAGATTTTTAGCTGTCACGAATTTGAGCTGTTCTCTCTGTAGGTGAATCTAAAAATTCTGAAACAATTCGTGAGTAATCCTCAGATATGTACGCAACTTTCATTCAATTTGAGCTTCTTCATCTGAGCATGTTAAGTGCCTCGAAAAAATTCATCTTTACGGACTGTTCTGTTTTGACAGATTCTGCCTTTTATTTCACATTGCCTCTTTTACTGTGTTGAGTGGATTTCTTTGCTCCATTAACTTTCAGTAGCCTTGGGTAATGTCCAGAAGTGTTGGGAATGATTGTGTCCTCTCTGAACATGTGAATTTTTGATTATGCACTAACCCTCTAATGAGATTGTTTTGAGTTTGGTGTGAAGGAAGTTTTCAAGGGTCAAGAGAGGAGGATGATATAATATGATCAAGAAGAGTGAAAAGTCTAAGCTTGGGGATGCCCCCGTGGTTCATCCCTGCATATTTCAAGAAGACTCAAGCATCTAAGCTTGGGGATGCCCAAGGCATCCCCTTCTTCATCGACAACTTATCAGGTCACCTCTAGTGAAACTATATTTTTATTCCGTCACATCTTATGTGCTTTACTTGGAGCGTCTGTACGCTTTTATTTTTGTTTTTGTTTGAATAAATTCGGATCCTAGCATTCCTTGTGTGGGAGAAAGACACGCTCCGCTGTTTCATATGAACACTGGTGTTCTTAGCTTTACTTTTAATGTTCATGGCGAAGGTTGAAAACCGCTTCGTTTATTGCTATTTGGTTGGAAACAGAAAATGCTTCATGTGGTAATTGGCATATTATCTTGAATAATTTGATACTTGGCAATTGTTTTGAGCTCTCAAATAGATCATGTTTAAGCTCTTGCATCATGTTGTTTGAACCTATTAGTGGAGAATTACTGTAGAGCTTGTTGAAATTTGGTTTGCATGATTGGTCTCTCTAAAGTCTAGATATTTTCTGGTAAAGGTGTTTGAACAACAAGGAAGACAGTGTAGAGTCTTATAATGCTTGCAATATGTTCTTATGTAAGTTTTTCTGTACCGGTTCATACTTGTGTTTGCTTCAAACAACCTTGCTAGCCAAAGCCTTGTACTGAGAGGGAATGCTTCTCGTGCATCCAAAACCTTGAGCCAAAACTTATGCCATTTGTGTCCACCATAACTACCTACTATGTTGTATTTCTCTGCCATTCCAAGTAAATTGCTTCCGTGCTACCTTTAAAAATTTCATTCCTTGTCTTTGCAATATATAGCTCATGGGAAAGTAGCTTAAAAACTATTGTGGTAAAGAATATGTCGCTTATGTATCTTATTTCTTATAAGTTGCTTGTTGAGCGGTAACCATGTTTCTGGGGACGCCATCAACTGTTCTTTTGTTGAATATCATGTGAGTTGCTATGCATGTTCGTCTTGTCTGAAGTAAGGGTGATTTGCCATGAGTTGAATGGTTTGAGTATGCATATTGCTAGAGAAGAACATTGGGCCGCTAACCAAAGCCATGTATCATGGTGGAAGTTTCAGCTTGGACACTAATCCTCAGTCTCTTATGAGAATATTATCTGTTGTTGAATGCTTAAGCATTAAAGAGGAGTCCATTATCTGTTTTCTATGTTGTCCCGGTATGGATGTCCCCAAGTTGAGATTTATCAAAAACGAGAAATCAAATGCGATCTATCTCCTTGGACCTTTGTACAGGTGACATAGAGGTACCCCTTTGTGACACTTGGTTGAAACATATGTAATGCAATGATAATCCATGGAAATCCGAGCTAATTAGGACAAGGTGCGAGCACTATTGGTATTCGATGCATGAGGCTTGCAACTTATAGGATGTTTTATGCATAACACATATGAATTATTACTACCGTTGACAAAATTGTTTCCATGTTTTCAAAATAAAAAGCTCTAGCACATGAGTAATCCCTGCTTCCCTCTGCGAAGGGCCTTTCTTTTACTTTATGTTGAGTCAGTTTACCTACCTCTTTCCATCTTAGAAGCAAACACTTGTGTCAACTGTGTGCATTGATTCTTACATACTTGCTTATTTGCACTCATCATATTACTTTGTGTTGACAATTATCCATGAGATATACATGTTAAAGTTGAAAGCAACTGCTGAAACTTATATCTTCCTTTGTGTTGCTTTAAAACCTTCTATTAAGAATTTATTGCTTTATGAGTTAACTCTTATGCAAGACTTATTGATGCTTGTCTTGAAAGTACTATTTATGAAAAGTCTTTGCTATATGATTCAGTTGTTTAGTCATTATCTTTACCATTGCTTTGAATCACTTCATTCATCTCATATGCTTTACAATAGTATTGATCAAGATTATGATAGTAGCATGTCACTTCAGAAATTATCCTTGTTATCGTTTACCGACTCGAGGGCGAGTAGGAACTAAGCTTGGGGATGCTTGATACGTCTCAAACGTATCTATAATTTCTTATGTTCCATGCTAGTTTTATGACAATACTCACATGTTTTATATACACTTTATATCATTTTGATGCATTTTTCGGCACTAACCTATTAACAAGATGCCGAAGCGCCAGTTCCTGTTTTCTGCTGTTTTTGGTTTCAGAAATCCTACACAGGAAATATTCTCGGAATTGGACGAAACAAAAGCCCACGGTCTTATTTTCCACGAAGCCTTCCAGAAGTCCGAAGAGGAGACGAAGAGGGGCGATGAGGCGGCCACACCCTAGGGGGGCGCGGCCCCACCCCTGGCCGCGCCGCCCTATGGGGTGGGCCCCTCGAGCGTCCCCCGACTCTGCCCCTTCGCCTATTTATTCTCTCCGTCGCGAAAACCCTAGTACCGAGAGCCACGATACGAGAAAAGTTACGGAGACGCTGCCGCCGTCAATCCCATCTCGGGGGATTCTGAAGATCGCCTCCGGCACCCTGCCGGAGAGGGGAATCATCACCGGAGGGCTCTACATCACCATGCCCGCCTCCGGACTGATGCGTGAGTAGTTCATCCTTGGACTATGGGTCCATAGCAGTAGCTAGATGGTTGTCTTCTCCTCTTGTGCTATCATGTTTAGATCTTGTGAGCTGCCTATCATGATCAAGATCATCTATTTGTAATGCTACATGTTGTGTTTGTTGGGATCCGATGAATATGGAATACTATGTCAAGTTGATTATCGATCTATCATATATGTGTTGTTTATGATCTTGCATGCTCTCCGTTGCTAGTAGAGGCTCTGGCCAAGTTGATACTTGTAACTCCAAGAGGGGGTATTTATGCTCGATAGTGGGTTCATGCCTCCATTGAATGCAGGGACGATGTGAGAAAGTTCTAAGGTTGTGGATGTCTTTGTTGCCACTAGGGATAAAACATCAATGCTTTGTCTAAGGATATTTGTATTGTTTACATTACGCACAGTACTTAATGCAATTGTCTGTTGTTTGCAACTTAATACTGGAAGGGGTGCAGATGCTAACCCGAAGGTGGACTTTTTAGGCATAGATGCATGCTGGATAGCGGTCTATGTTCTTTGTCGTAATGCCCTAAGTAAATCTCATATTAGTCATCATGATATGTATGTGCATTGTTATGCCCTCTCTATTTGTCAATTGCCCAACTGTAATTTGTTCACCCAACATGCTATTTATCTTATTGGAGAGACATCACTAGTGAACTGTGGACCCCGGTCCATTCTTTTACATCTGAAATACAATCTACTGCAATCATTGTTCTCTGCTGTTCTTTGCAAACAAACATCATTCTCCACACCATACGTTTAATCCTTTGTTTACAGCAAGCCGGTGAGATTGACAACCTCACTGTTAAGTTGGGGCAAAGTATTTTGATTGTGTTGTGCAGGTTCCACGTTGGCGCCGGAATCCCTGGTGTTGCGCCGCACTACACTCCTTCACCAACAACCTTCACATGGCCTTCATCTCCTACTGGTTCGATAAACCTTGGTTTCTTACTGAGGGAAAACTTGCTGCTGTACGCATCACACCTTCCTCTTGGGGTTCCCAATGGACGAGTGCTTTACCGTCACAAGGAAGCTGTCAACACCCGGATTTTTAAGTCCGAATGCCTATTATGTCATACATCGCAATCCCAGGAATATTGTTGTTGCGAGGCATAATAGTTAAGTATCACAGTCATCATTCATTACAAACCATAAGTCTTACAAATTTGGAATCACATGATCCATATTACACGAATAGTTGATCTATTGATCAACGAACAAACACAAGTTCATAGTTCAACATAGCGGAAGCATAAGATACAAGGACTCTCTAGTCCACAGGCCAACGCTTGACGTCGGAAGGCGCTTAGTTGTCGTAGGCATCCTGCTGGTCATCTCCTTGGTCATCTTCATACTCTGGCCATTTGAATAGCCAGGGACAAAGCCGTGAGTACATTGAGTACTCGCAAACAAATACTAATGTAAGTGCTAGACATTCTGGTATGGTTTGCTAAGCTCTAGTTTATTTGCATAAAGCTAGTTTTAGTTCACAAAGTTTGAGAAAGGCTTACTCAAGTGCTAACTAACTCAAATGGGAACATTAGTGTCATTCCCACCATTCAAGTGGTGATTTCAACTCAATCCACCACAAGTCATTTCACCATCATCCTTTTCAACATCATTTTCAAAGATATGACATCGGAAACTGTATGGCCTTTCCAACCGTCCGTAACCGTGGACGCGGCTATTCGAATAGGTTTACACTCTGCAGAGGTTGCACACTTGTGCCACAACATTTGATTTCATCCGTCGGGATTTCCCCGAATCATCGTAACACAGTACGCGGATCATCAACCATAACCTTTCACTTACGAATCCTAGTATGAGCACCTCTCCCCATGAGCTTGGCCTCCCAGTGAAGACAGACAGTCAGCCTGGGAACTGCACAGGGCTTGGGCCGGACATTCACCAAATTTCGCATCATATCATATCGTTTCTTTTGTTGTAGAGGCAACTTTCGGCATAACCCCGATGACGCTTGTTTAGAGGGAACCCATACTAAGACGCATAAACTTCCAGTTAAGCCCTACCCATAATCAGGTATTGTGGGGGTACTTAATAATTGGAAAGGTATCGCATTCAAACCAACATCATTGTTTTATCAAAAATCACCATCTTCTCTTGTTCATATTCACCTTCAAAAATCATTCAATGGAATGCATCTTCATTCCAAGGTTTCAAAAATCCTTCAAATTCACCTTGTTCCCATCTAGATTAGTCAAGTTTTAATTCATTAGCACTAGCTCTAATTCATGAGGGGTGCTAACTTGCTTTGCTTGGAGAAGACTAACTCCCTACTCTAGTAACCAACTTGTACTTTGACCAAAGTTAACTATAAAAGTAACTCATTTAGAAAACAAGTAAAAACTTGTAAAGTAAGAACTTGGGATGGGTTCATATATGAAAAGGTAAGAAACATGGTGCCTTGCCCCAAGGGGCTTTGCACTTTGCAAGAATATTAGCTTGCCTTGGTAGTTCTCCAACTGTTCCTCCTCCTCCTCTTGGTAGCAACCTTCTTCTTCGGCGTACTCTCCGGTGCTACCGTCTAAATTTGAATACGAGTATAATTACTCACTAATTCAATGGCTATTCCATACATCACATAGAACACACAAACTACTCTATGCACACAAGTAAATAAACTAGGTTGCATGGGTGGTGGGGTTTAAGTAGAATTCACTTCTTTGTATTCCATATGTAAATGATAGTTTCCATAGGGTTCTTGAGAAATAATTTCCTCTCATTGAAATCTTCTTAAGATTTAATTTCTCCAACAATCATGCATGAACTCATATTGACCTAAGTCAAATGTTCATCATCATCATCATTTGGGAAAATGATTTAAAAGAGGTGGGTCACCTCATACCATTTAAATAACACTACCTTTGATTTAAATCTCAAGTAATTCATATAAGAGAGTTTGGGACCAGGGGTCCAAACATCCCATGAATCCATGTGAGACAAGTTTAAATGAAGTGTAAGACTTCACACAATTTAACTTTAATAGTTTTGGACAATATCAACTAGTTAAACTAGTCAAAATATCCATTCATTAAACCATGGCATGATCATGCAAAGTGACCACACCATTTTATTGCATAAACAATTAGTGTAAGTCAAATGTGAGCTATTAGAGTTGGAAATAACTTAATATCTATTTTGGTTGATTTTTAAGAATTATTTGAATAGGGAAAAGTCCCTGTCTTGTTATTTTTATCATATTTATTCTACAAAGAATCTGACCATGGGGCCAGTGGCATGTTGTAGATAATTTCAGTGGCTTTCTAACAATATAAAATTCACTAAATTTGGTTTAGCCAATTTGAAAATATTGAATTTCAAAGTTTGGGCAGTATTGAAATTCATTTGAATTAATTAAACTCAGTTTGAACTAAAAAGGCCGGCGGGAAACTAACAGGGCCGAAATGGTTTGAAAAATGGAGAAACGGCCCAGCAACGCATCCAGTGCGCGCGGGCCTGCTGACAGGGTGGGAGCCACCCGTCAGTCTCTCTTAAAACCCGAATCGGTAAGTTTCAACGTGGGACGTAGGATTAGACTGAGATCGGACGGCGCTGGTGCGTCGTCTTCTCCGGCGAGAGGCAGAGAGGTTGGCGGCGAGGGTAGGGGGTCGGAGAGCTCACCGCGGCTCCATCTAGGGTTGGCAGTGTGCGCGGTGAAGGTGTAGACGACGGCGAGTCGACTGGTACCGGCGGCAACTCCTGGATCGGCTTCAATCGGCGGCGAGCTTCCGCGGCGTCCGTCGGCAGTGAGGTGGCGATTGGGTGGCTATGGCGGCGAATGTTGATGGTGGAGTGGCTCAGGCGGTCGAGTGAGAAGAGGGGAGTGTGCTGGTGTGCTCAATTCGACGAACGGAGCTCTCCTTTTATAGGCGAGCGAGTGACCGTGAGGGCTGCGGCGAGGTCGACATGCTCGCGGCGATTCCGGCGAGCGGTTGGGCTAGGCGAGGGTGCTGTCGGGTTCTCCTCTCCCAGGCGAAGCTAGGAGTGGTGTTGGCTTGGTCGGGCGGCTCCTGGATTGGTCGCATTGCTTCCACGACGGCCGCGGCGCGTACGGGAACAATTCATCGTCTCCGGCGCCGGTGGTCACGGGTTGGGGCTGGGCGCGTGTCTGGCGGGGCTGAGGTGTCACGGCGGTGCTCAACCTGTCGAGGGAGGGACCAGGGCGTGCTCGAGGTAGTGGCGCGGCGCGTGTCCAGGGCGCGCTCTCGTGCGACGTCCACGGCATGCAGGGCGAGTTTGGGCGCGCTGTCTCTGGCGTGTGTCGTCATCGAGCTCGACAACGGCGATGCTAGGGTGGCGTAGGGGTCTTGTTGGCGCATGGTGGCGAGGAGGCCAGGGCAGAGAAGCAATGGAGAGAGGGGGAGGTGGTCGGGCTCGGGACATGGCCGGCATGGCCATGCCCTAGTTGCTCTCCTCCTCTCCTTAGCCTTACTATACACCAATTAGGGTTTAAGGGGACCAGGGAACCAAATGGGGTAGGTTAGGGTAGATGGGGTTGAGTAGATTCACTATTTGCAAATAGTGCAAATAGTGCCATATTTGGAAAATGGCAAATTTGTCCAAATTTGGATTAATTCAAAAGGTGAAAGTTTTTGAAATGTGAGTGTTGGTATTAGTTGTAAATGACCAGAGGTGATTTGAGGTGGTGGTGGAAAAAGTAGAATTCAAGAATTGCAAAAATTGACAAGTGTGAGATTGTTCCACTTGTTAAAATGTTGCAACTTTGGATGAGCATAGCTATTGATCCAAGATGAATTTGGCAGGGTGATCTTCATCAAAGTTGTTCACCTTGATGTTGACTTTGAAATGGTGCAAAGAGTTAGCAAGAATTGGTTTGGGAAAATTGGATTGCAGGGGCTCAAAGTGGTGATCAGACTATAAATTTCAGTTTTGACCATTATCATATGTGAGTGGGAATTGTGTTTGAATTTCATTTGAATTGTGAAACTTTGATTCCAAAGGTTGTAATAAGTGTTTAATAACCTTATTCAACTAATGGTGAAGACCAAATAGGTCTAGGGTCAAAATTTATAAAAATGCCATAGGGCATATGTGAGGGTTTTTAGGGTTTTGCATTTTATGGATTTTCATCCTCTTTTTTTATTTGGTTGGTGATCTTCATATGATCACACTAGGGTTTTAGAGTATAGCAAATACAAGTAAAAGCAATCATCATGGCATATCACTCAAATGCACAAGTCCTATGCATGGTACTATATGCAAAAAGAAAAGTTTTTGTTGGTTTGAAAATTTGCTTTCTGGAATTCTCTAACTTTCTTTTTATTGAAATTTGGGGTGTTACAAACCCTTCCCCCTTACAAAAGATCTCGTCCCGAGATCGAAAAGAAAGTTAGGTACTAAAGAGATCTGGGTACTCCTTCTTCATGAAGTCTTCGCGTTCCCATGTGGCTTCATCCTCGGTATGATTGCTCCATTGGATCTTCAGAAACTTGATGCTTCGGGTGCGGGTGGTTCGGTAAGCCTCTTCCAATATGCGAATCGGCACTTCGCGGTAAGTCAGATCCTTGTTGATATCCACCGATCTGTGATCGATGTTTTTGAACACTTCGGTCTTCTCAGGGACTTCGAGGCACTTCCGGAGAAGTGAGATGTGAAACACGTCGTGCACAGCCGACATTTCTTCAGGCAACTCCAGTTGATAAGATACTTCACCTCGGCGGCTAAGGACTTGGAAAGGTCTGACATAGCGGGGTGCAAGCTTTCCTTTCAGTTGGAACCTTTGCATGCCTTTCAAGGGGGATACTTTGAGATAGACGAAGTCTCCGATCTCAAAGGTCATCTCCCGACGTCTCTTGTCGGCGTAGCTCTTCTGTCTGGATTGCGCAGTCTTGAGGTACTCTCGGATCTTGTGGACTTTCTCTTCGGCTTCACGAAGAACATCAGGGCCAAAAACTTGGCTCTCCCCGACTTCTGACCAGTTCAGGGGGGTACGGCACTTCCTTCCGTACAAGGCTTCAAAGGGGGCCATCTGTAGGCTGGCTTGATAGCTATTGTTGTAAGAGAATTCTGCGTAAGGTAGGCAGTCTTCCCACTTGGATCCGTATTCCAGTACGCATGCTCTAAGCATGTCTTCCAGTATCTGGTTTACTCTCTCAGTCTGTCCATCGGTCTGAGGGTGATAGGCAGTGCTGAAATTTAGGCGAGTGCCTAGTCCTTCATGCACTTTCTGCCAGAACCTTGAGGTGAACTGTGATCCTCTATCTGATACTATCGATTTGGGGGTTCCGTGCAGAGCGACTATTCTGGAGATGTAAAGTTCAGCTAACTTGGGGCCTTGATAGGTGGTTTTGACGGCGATGAAATGGGCGACTTTGGTCAATCTATCGACCACTACCCATATTGAATCATTGCCTTTGCTGGATTTGGGCAGTCCGGTGATAAAGTCCATTCCTACGGAGTCCCATTTCCATTCCGGAATCTGGAGGGGTTGTAACAGTCCGGCGGGTCGTTGATGTTTTGCCTTGACTCTCTGACAGATGTCACACTTAGCGATATAGCTACCGATCTCTCTCTTCATCCCGTGCCACCAAAATTGTTCTTTCAGGTCCTGGTACATCTTGGTACCTCCGGGATGGATTGAATAAAGGGTGTCATGGGCTTCTTGCAAAATGACTTGTTTCAAGTCAGAGTCCGATGGTACGCAGAGACGTTCCTTGTACCAAAGCACTCCGGCTTCGTCTATGGTGAATCCGGGGGCTTTTCCTGCGGCTATCTGTTTCTTGATTCCCTCAATGCTAGCGTTGTCCTTCTGGGCTTCCTTGATCTGACCAATCAAGGTGGGTTGCAGTTCTATGCTGGCTAGGAATCCTTCACTAACAAGTTCAAGTCTGAACTGTTCAAACTCTTGGTGCAAGCTGGGCTGTTCGGTTGCGAGCATGGAGTTCAACTGACACGGCAGTCGACTCAAAGCATCCGCTACCACATTGGCCTTGCCGGGGTGGTAGTGAATCTCCATGTCGTAATCCTTGATCAATTCGATCCATCGACATTGTCTCATGTTCAACTCTTTCTGGGTGAATATGTATTTGAGGCTTTTGTGGTCGGAGTAGATCTCGCATCGATTACCCATGAGGTAATGACGCCAAACTTTCAAGGCTAAGACCACGGCTGCAAGCTCGAGGTCATGGGTTGGGTAATTCTGTTCATGTTGCTTGAGTTGTCTTGAAAGGTAGGACACAACCTTGCCTTCTTGCATAAGCACGCATCCAAGTCCAGTCTTGGAGGCGTCGCAATATACGTCAAAGGGCTTTGCGATATCTGGCATGATCAGGATTGGGGCTGTTGTCAGTCTACTCTTGAGCTGTTGAAAGCTCTCTTCGCACTTGTCGGTCCACTCAAACTTTCTGTCCTTTTTCAGCAGTTGGGTCATTGGTCGAGCGATGCTCGAAAAACCTTCTACAAATCTGCGGTAGTATCCGGCTAATCCAAGAAAAGCGCGGACCTCGGTTTGTGTGGTTGGGGCTTTCCATTCCATAACAGTTTTGATTTTGGCGGGATCTACGGCAATTCCTCCTGCAGACAAGATGTGTCCGAGGAATCCAACTTCTTCCAGCCAAAACTCACACTTGCTAAACTTGGCATACAACTTGTGCTGTCTAAGGGTTTCTAGGACAATCTCCAAATGCTGTTCATGTTCCTCTTCGGACTTGGAGTAGACGAGGATGTCGTCGATGAATACAACGACAAACTTGTCCAAAAAGTTCATGAAGATCTTATTCATGAGATTCATGAAATAAGCGGGGGCATTGGTCAGTCCAAATGACATGACGTTGTACTCATACAACCCATATCTGGTGGTAAAGGCAGTTTTTGGAATGTCGGTGGCTCGGATCTTCAGTTGGTGGTATCCAGTTCTAAGATCTATCTTGGAGAAAACTCGGGATCCGGTGAGTTGGTCAAACAAGTCTTCGATCTTGGGTAAGGGGTATTTGTTTTTGATGGTGACATCGTTAAGCTTACGATAGTCCGTGCATAAACGATTTGCACCATCCTTCTTGTCGACAAACAAGACGGGGGATCTCCAGGGGGATGCACTTGGTCTAATCAAACCTTTGGCTAACATGTCATCTATTTGCTTCTTCAGCTCCACAAGCTCGGTTGCGTTCATGCTGTAAGCTCTCTGGGCGATGGGTCCAGTTCCGGGGATTAACTCTATGATAAACTCGATATCCCGATCCGGGGGCATACCAGGTAGATCATCCGGAAACACATCAGGGTAGCGACAAACGACCCTGATTTGATCCAGAGTTGGCTTGGATACACTTTGGTTGCAGGTAAATTTTCTGGGTAGTTTTTCAGAGACGTGCTCAACTACGATACCGGTGCTGCTAGTCATGGTTATGGCTTTCTTGGCGCAGTCTATCAATCCATTGTGCTTGGACATCCAGTCCATTCCTAGGACAACTTCCAAACCTTTGGTTCCAAGTATGATTAGATTTGCAAAGAAATCTACATCATGGATTTTGATTGGTACATTTTTGCAAAATTTTCTGGCTTTGGTGGTTGATCCGGGGATTTGAACTATCATAACATGTTTCAAACTGAGAGGTTGAATTTTACTTGTTGATGCAAAGTCTTCGGTGACAAAAGAATGAGATGCTCCGGAATCAAACAACACTCTGGCAGGGATGTGGTTGACAGAAAACATACCCAGTACCACATCTGGTGCTTCATGGGCTTCTTCGGCGTTCATGTGGTAGAGGCGGCCGTTGCGGTTGTTGGGGTTGTTGGGGGCGAACTTCTTGCCGGTGGAGACACGGCGTTGCTGCTGAGCAGGTGCAGCGGTGTTGCCGGCGAGCTTGGCAAGACGCTTGGGACACTCGTTGGAGTAGTGCCCCACTACACCACACTCATAACAAGTGATAGTGGTCTTGTCCTGCTTGTTCGCAACGGGAATGGCATTGCTTCCGGTTCTGGGAGCGGTGTTGGTGTTGGTGTTGTTGTTGTTAGGGGCTCGGGGTGGAGCGCGGTTGTAGTTGTTGTTGTTGTAGTTGTGGTTGTAGCCTCCTGGCTTGGAGTTTCCTCCACTCCGGTTCTGATAACCGGGGCGAGAGTTCTGCATCTGGGGTTTGTTGTTTCTCGGAGTGAAACCTCCGCTTGAGCTAGGGCGAAACTTCTGGGGGTGGCTTGATCCACTCTGATTCGCCATGCGGCGCTTGCGGTTCTCATTGGCTTGGTTTAACTTGCCCTCCATCTGGATGGCGGAGTCAACAAGGGCTTCGAGGTCGGCGAAGGGGATGTTGACGAGGACAGTCTGCATCTCATCATGCAGTCCGTTCAGGAATCTCTCCTTCCTCTTCTCAACGGTGTCGGTCTCATCAGGGGCATACCTTGACAAGGTGAGAAACTTGTCGCGGTATTCAACCACCGTCATGCGACCTTGTTTCAGCTCACGGAATTCATCCCTCATCTTCTTGATAAGACCCGGGGGTACATGGTACTTGCTGAACTTGAGTTTGAAATCCTCCCAAGTCATGAATTGACCTCCGTTCATGGCACGGGTGCTTGTCCACCAAGCGCGGGCTGGTCCAGCGAGATAGTGAGTGGCGAACAACACCTTCTCGTTGGCTTCCACTCCGGCTACCTCAAGATTGTTCTCCATAGTCTGGAGCCAATCGTCGGCGTCGAGGGGCTCCTCGGTCTTGCTAAACACCGGAGGGTTGGTGTTTTGGAAGTTCTTGAGCTTGGATCCGGGGTGGTCATGATTTCCATGGCCTTGGTTGGCGATGTTCTGCAAGGCGATGAGGTTGGCTTGGCGCTCGGCTCTTTCGGTTTCCCGGTCGGCAAGCATGGTTTGCAGAAGTTGCAGCATCGCGTCGTTGGTGCGATTCGGAGGGGCCATCTGAAGATGTAGAAGATTATGAGATAAGAGGGAACATTCTATGGTTCAGTTTGGTTAAGTTTGAAAAATATTTGAAAACTTGTAATATTTTCATGACAAACATAACATTCATTCATTCATGCAACACATAGTACAAACTACACACATACTCCAATGGTTTTAAGAACCATTCTCATGCTACGATACAAAGGACGGGATACAACTCACACCTACTATAAGTGAACTAGTCCAACTACTCCTCATCATCGACATCGATCGGGACGTAGTCGTCAGGTCCTGCCTCCAGGAACTCGTAGTCCTCCTCCTCGGTGTTCTCGTCCTCCTCAAAGTCGTTGTCATCGCTCAGAAAGGCGTCTCCTCCCTGAATGTCGATGCCTCCATCGTCATCCTCCAGCTGACGAATCTGATCCTCCTGGGCCTTGACAGTGGCCTCAAGTGACGCGATCCGGGCGCGAAGGCGGCGAATCGTAGCGTCCTTCTTGGCACGCTGCTGGCGAAGGCTCCTGCGGTCGTTGTTGAGTAGCTTGATCGCCTCACCCTGCTCGGTGATGTGAGCATGGGTCTGGTTCGCGTAAGCGCGAGTGGCGTCGAGGTCCCTCTGAGTCTGGTAGAGCATGAAGTCCAGGTGCTCAGCATGGTGCCTCAACTCAGGGTGCGGCTGCAGCTCCATGGGCACTCCCGCGGCATCACGCCTCACAAGGTGGGCGTAGCGAGAGGCGAGGATGCTCACCACGTTCTGTCCACAGAGGCGCGCAAGTGCCTCCTGTAGGCCACGTGCGAGTCCGTCGAGCCAGTTGCTCTCGCGGAAGGAGAAGAGGATCCTCTCCGAAGTGGGAGGCTCCATCTTGCCCCTCAAGTCGGCAGTGATCACCCACTGCAACTCTCCTCCGGGCGTGTCGTCCAGCTGAACCCCGTGAAACTCGGGGTGTGGGCGCCCAAGGAAGTCAGAGAGGGCGTTGAGGTCGTGCTCGAAGATCAAGCTTCCTCCGTTCCCAAGCTGGTAAAACTTGGTGTTGATGGCTTCATTCAGTGCCATCTGAAAGAGAATTGGATGAGTAAGTTAGAGAGTGCAAAGTGTGGCCAAATTTTAAGTTGATTCAAATAAGATAGAACATGATTCATCAAATTTTGGCAAAGTCTCAAAGACAAGAGTGTAGGAACTTTTCACAAATATTTTCTTTCATTTGATTTCAAAGTTAAGTTTTTCAGAACGCCCATTCTAACTAAGGTCTTCTAAGGTCAAACAATGGCTCTGATACCAACTTGTCAACACCCGGATTTTTAAGTCCGAATGCCTATTATGTCATACATCGCAATCCCAGGAATATTGTTGTTGCGAGGCATAATAGTTAAGTATCACAGTCATCATTCATTACAAACCATAAGTCTTACAAATTTGGAATCACATGATCCATATTACACGAATAGTTGATCTATTGATCAACGAACAAACACAAGTTCATAGTTCAACATAGCGGAAGCGTAAGATACAAGGACTCTCTAGTCCACAGGCCAACGCTTGACGTCGGAAGGCGCTTAGTTGTCGTAGGCATCCTGCTGGTCATCTCCTTGGTCATCTTCATACTCTGGCCATTTGAATAGCCAGGGACAAAGCCGTGAGTACATTGAGTACTCGCAAACTAATACTAATGTAAGTGCTAGACATTCTGGTATGGTTTGCTAAGCTCTAGTTTATTTGCATAAAGCTAGTTTTAGTTCACAAAGTTTGAGAAAGGCTTACTCAAGTGCTAACTAACTCAAATGGGAACATTAGTGTCATTCCCACCATTCAAGTGGTGATTTCAACTCAATCCACCACAAGTCATTTCACCATCATCCTTTTCAACATCATTTTCAAAGATATGACATCGGAAACTGTATGGCCTTTCCAACCGTCCGTAACCGTGGACGCGGCTATTCGAATAGGTTTACACTCTGCAGAGGAGCTTGGCCTCCCAGTGAAGACAGACAGTCAGCCTGGGAACTGCACAGGGCTTGGGCCAGACATTCACCTCATTTCGCATCATATCATATCGTTTCTTTTGTTGTAGAGGCAGCTTTCGGCATAACCCCGATGACGCTTGTTTAGAGGGAACCCATACTAAGACGCATAAACTTCCAGTTAAGCCCTACCCATAATCAGGTATTGTGGGGGTACTTAATAATTGGAAAGGTATCGCATTCAAACCAACATCATTGTTTTATCAAAAATCACCATCTTCTCTTGTTCATATTCACCTTCAAAAATCAGTCAATGGAATGCATCTTCATTCCAAGGTTTCAAAAATCCTTCAAATTCACCTTGTTCCCATCTAGATTAGTCAAGTTTTAATTCATTGGCACTAGCTCTAATTCATGAGGGGTGCTAACTTGCTTTGCTTGGAGAAGACTAACTCCCTACTCTAGTAACCAACTTGTACTTTGACCAAAGTTAACTATAAAAGTAACTCATTTAGAAAACAAGTAAAAACTTGTAAAGTAAGAACTTGGGATGGGTTCATATACGAAAAGGTAAGAAACATGGTGCCTTGCCCCAAGGGGCTTTGCACTTTGCAAGAATATTAGCTTGCCTTGGTAGTTCTCCAACTGTTCCTCCTCCTCCTCTTGGTAGCAACCTTCTTCTTCGGCGTACTCTCCGGTGCTACCGTCTAAATTTGAATACGAGTATAATTACTCACTAATTCAATGGCTATTCCATACATCACATAGAACACACAAACTACTCTATGCACACAAGTAAATAAACTAGGTTGCATGGGTGGTGGGGTTTAAGTAGAATTCACTTCTTTGTATTCCATATGTAAATGATAGTTTCCATAGGGTTCTTGAGAAATAATTTCCTCTCATTGAAATCTTCTTAAGATTTAATTTCTCCAACAATCATGCATGAACTCATATTGACCTAAGTCAAATGTTCATCATCATCATCATTTGGGAAAATGATTTAAAAGAGGTGGGTCACCTCATACCATTTAAATAACACTACCTTTGATTTAAATCTCAAGTAATTCATATAAGAGAGTTTGGGACCAGGGGTCCAAACATCCCATGAATCCATGTGAGACAAGTTTAAATGAAGTGTAAGACTTCACACAATTTAACTTTAATAGTTTTGGACAATATCAACTAGTTAAACTAGTCAAAATATCCATTCATTAAACCATGGCATGATCATGCAAAGTGACCACACCATTTTATTGCATAAACAATTAGTGTAAGTCAAATGTGAGCTATTAGAGTTGGAAATAACTTAATATCTATTTTGGTTGATTTTTAAGAATTATTTGAATAGGGAAAAGTCCCTGTCTTGTTATTTTTATCATATTTATTCTACAAAGAATCTGACCATGGGGCCAGTGGCATGTTGTAGAGAATTTCAGTGGCTTTCTAACAATATAAAATTCACTAAATTTGGTTTAGCCAATTTGAAAATACTGAATTTCAAAGTTTGGGCAGTATTGAAATTCATTTGAATTAATTAAACTCAGTTTGAACTAAAAAGGCCGGCGGGAAACTAACTGGGCCGAAACGGTTTGAAAAATGGAGAAACGGCCCAGCAACGCATCCAGTGTGCGCGGGCCTGCTGACAGGGTGGGAGCCACCCGTCAGTCTCTCTTAAAACCCGAATCGGTAAGTTTCAACGTGGGACGTAGGATTAGACTGAGATCGGACGGCGCTGGTGCATCGTCTTCTCCGGCGAGAGGCAGAGAGGTTGGCGGCGAGGGTAGGGGGTCGGAGAGCTCACCGCGGCTCCAGCTAGGGTTGGCAGTGTGCGCGGTGAAGGTGTAGACGACGGCGAGTCGACTGGTACCGGCGGCAACTCCTGGATCGGCTTCAATCGGCGGCGAGCTTCCGCGGCGTCCGTCGGCAGTGAGGTGGCGATTGGGTGGCTACGGCGGCGAATGTTGATGGTGGAGTGGCTCAGGCGGTCGAGTGAGAAGAGGGGAGTGTGCTGGTGTGCTCAATTCGACGAACGGAGCTCTCCTTTTATAGGCGAGCGAGTGACCGTGAGGGCTGCGGCGAGGTCAACATGCTCGCGGCGATTCCGGCGAGCGGTTGGGCTAGGCGAGGGTGCTGTCGGGTTCTCCTCTCCCAGGCGAAGCTAGGAGTGGTGTTGGCTTGGTCGGGCGGCTCCTGGATTGGTCGCATTGCTTCCACGACGGCCGCGGCGCGTACGGGAACAATTCATCGTCTCCGGCGCCGGCGGTCACGGGTTGGGACTGGGCACGTGTCTGGCGGGGCTGAGGTGTCACGGCGGTGCTCAACCTGTCGAGGGAGGGACCAGGGCGTGCTCGAGGTAGTGGCGCGGCGCGTGTCCAGGGCGCGCTCTCGTGCGACGTCCACGGCATGCAGGGCGAGTTTGGGCGCGCTGTCTCCGGCGTGTGTCGTCATCGAGCTTGACAACGGCGATGCTAGGGTGGCGTAGGGGTCTTGTTGGCGCATGGTGGCGAGGGGGCCAGGGCAGAGAAGCAATGGAGAGAGGGGGAGGTGGTCGGGCTCGGGACATGGCCGGCATGGCCATGCCCTAGTTGCTCTCCTCCTCTCCTTAGCCTTACTATACACCAATTAGGGTTTAAGGGGACCAGGGAACCAAATGGGGTAGGTTAGGGTAGATGGGGTTGAGTAGATTCACTATTTGCAAATAGTGCAAATAGTGCCATATTTGGAAAATGGCAAATTTGTCCAAATTTGGATTAATTCAAAAGGTGAAAGTTTTTGAAATGTGAGTGTTGGTATTAGTTGTAAATGACCAGAGGTGATTTGAGGTGGTGGTGGAAAAAGTAGAATTCAAGAATTGCAAAAATTGACAAGTGTGAGATTGTTCCACTTGTTAAAATGTTGCAACTTTGGATGAGCATAGCTATTGATCCAAGATGAATTTGGCAGGGTGATCTTCATCAAAGTTGTTCACCTTGATGTTGACTTTGAAATGGTGCAAAGAGTTAGCAAGAATTGGTTTGGGAAAATTGGATTGCAGGGGCTCAAAGTGGTGATCAGACTATAAATTTCAGTTTTGACCATTATCATATGTGAGTGGGAATTGTGTTTGAATTTCATTTGAATTGTGAAACTTTGATTCCAAAGGTTGTAATAAGTGTTTAATAACCTTATTCAACTAATGGTGAAGACCAAATAGGTCTAGGGTCAAAATTTATAAAAATGCCATAGGGCATATGTGAGGGTTTTTAGGGTTTTGCATTTTATGGATTTTCATCCTCTTTTTTTATTTGGTTGGTGATCTTCATATGATCACACTAGGGTTTTAGAGTATAGCAAATACAAGTAAAAGCAATCATCATGGCATATCACTCAAATGCACAAGTCCTATGCATGGTACTATATGCAAAAAGAAAAGTTTTTGTTGGTTTGAAAATTTGCTTTCTGGAATTCTCTAACTTTCTTTTTATTGAAATTTGGGGTGTTACAGAAGCTACTTTCTTGCGCCGTTGCAATCCCTGTCGCACGTCAGCAGTGGGCGTTGATGTTTTTGTTGTCTCTTGCTATGTGTACTTTGCATCTTGCGGGATGGTGGGATGAAGCAGCCCGAGCTAACTTTACATGACTGCGTTCATGAGACCTGCTCCACGCTTGACATGCAACTTGTATTGCATAAGTGGCTTTGCGGGTGTCTGTCTCTCTCACCATAGTTAAGATTCAATTTACTATTTCAATTGACAACACTAGTATCAGCGTTGTGGTTCATGTTCGTAGGTAGATTGGATCTTACTCGAAAACCCTAAACCACGTAAAATATGCAAACCATATTAGAGGCGTCTAACTTGTTTTTGCAGGGTTTGGTGATGTGATATGGCCATGATGTGATGATGAATATGTATGAGATGATCATTATTGTATTGTGGCAACCGGCAGGAGCCTTATGGTTGTCTTTATATTTCATGTTGTAGTATTATTTCAAAGTAGTTGTAATAGTTGCTACACGTGGTGAACAACCATGAAGATGACGCCATGGACCTTGACGCTACACCGACGATGATGGAGATCATGCCCGTTGATGATGGAGATCATGTCCGTGCTTTGGAGATGAAGATCAAAGGCGCAAAGACTAAAGGGCCATATCATATCACATTATGAATTGCATGTGATGTTAATCCTTTATGCATCTTATCTTGCTTAGATTGCGACGGTAGCATTATAAGATGATCCCTCACATTAATATCAAGATAATAAAGTGTTCTCCCCTCGTATGCACCATTGCTACAGTTCGTCGTTTTGAAGCATCTCGTGATGATCGGATATGATAGATTCTACGTTCACATACAACGGGTGTAAGCCATGTTGCACACGCGGAAATACTTGGGTTTGCTTGACGAGCCTAGCATGTACAGACATAGCCTCGGAACACAGGAAACCGAAAGGTTGAACACGAGTCATATGGATGATATTATCAACATGTTGATGTTCACCATTGAAGCTACATCATCTCACGTGATGATCGGTTTTGGTGTAGTGGATATGGATCGTGTGCCACTAAACAACTATGAGGGATGTTGTATTAAGTGGGAGTTCATTAGTAATTAGATTAAAACATGAACTAATTATCATGAACATAGTCTGAATACTATTTTGAATTAAATTTGTAGAATTGGCATCCGTTATCTACCATGCGCTAGTCTTATAATTGAGATAGAAATACTGTTAAAATCTGACAAGTAACTTTATGGACTGGTACCGTATTGTTAAAGAATCAAATAATGATTAAGTCCTATTGCAAACTTTTGGTAAAACTCACATTAGAGCAATGGTTTCAATTAGTACCTAAAATCATCTTGTCTCCATGAAACTTGAAGTTCAAATCCGTTTGAAAAGAAAGCAGCTGGAAAGTTTGTTTTCAGAAATAAGCAAGGTGTGAGATATATGTGATATCTAAGACCTTATTACAAGATGATAGAATATAATTTAGTGAGACTACATAAACTCATCAGTTTTATGGGAATGTACGAAGGTTGAAGATGCTAGGCGTCCCAATCCTCCAACTAGTTGGGCACTAACAATATTCGCATATCCATGAAGTGATCGTCCTTAGTATGCACCGTTGCTAAGACTTGTCGTTTCGAAGCATCACGTGATGATCGGGTGTTATAGATTCTACGTGTGCATACAACGGGTGCAAGCCAGATTTGCACATGCGAATACTGAGGTTAAACTTTACGAGCCTAGCATGTACAGACATGGTCTCGGAAAGACGTCATGATTTGATGGATAAAAAAAAATTATGAGTGAAATTGTTCATCACATTAAAAGGTTACTAATAGTGAAATCCAGAACACTTGTCATGAGATGATCAAATTCAAAGTAAGAACCTCAAGGTTATTGGTAATTGACCAACAAACCTAAAAGTTATTGATGTTGAAGTGTTTTCTGAAATATGAGGAAAGCCAAAAGAGAAACTACAAAAGTTTTTGGCAGAAAGAAAGAAAAGACTAGAAAGTTTAGCTCAGGTGTATATAGATGATATACATGTTATGAATGTATTCTTTGATTGGTCACACAATGAAATTCTTGGGTATTTGTACCATATTGGTTGGTATGAGGTGTCATACAAAACAACGCAATACAAGAATGCAATGGCCTAAGTGATTGACAAGAATTATGGTAGGAATGCACGTCTGGAACAAAATAAAGTGTTATTGTGTTCGTCGTTGGCATTCTACCTAGCCCTTCAGATTTATAATAAAGAACTTTATAATTGTTGTTTTGTTCTAGTCAAATGAAAACAATGAGTTGTTCAAATTATGACAGTATTCCATGTACGATGGATAAGTTATTATAAATATTTATGGTGAAGCACACATGCATAACACTGACGCTAATATTCCATAAGGCAAATGATGTGAATTTCACTCATTTGTGGAACCACCATTTAGGTCATGTTAGAAAGAAACGCATGAAGGAACTCCATGCAAATGGATTTTTGGAGTCACTTGATTTTTGAATTGTTTGGCGCTTGCAAATCTCTTCTAAAGAGAATGACTGAAATACCGTTCATAGGCCAAAAGTTGAACGAGCAACTAACTTAGTGGAAACATACATGATGATGTATGTGGTTCACTGAGCATAGTTGTGTGCGGGGGATTCTTCTACTTCATGAAAACTTCCAACAATGAATTGAGTGTATATATAAGGATATATTTATTCAATAAGGAAGAAGTTTGAAACATTTGAATAGATTCAAATAAATTTCAGCATGAAGTGGAAATCATCGTAATAGAAAAGTCAAATATCTATGATTGGATCATGGTGGAAATATTTGAATTATGAGTTTTAGCGAACATCTAAGAGAGTTATGAAATTGTTCTACAACTCACGTTTCTTGGAGTATCATAGTGATGATGGAGTATCCGAGAGACGTATCCAAACCTTGTTGGATTAATGATGAGATAAAATAAAATGATGTCATTATATTTTTGTGGATTATGCTTTAGAGACTACCGCTTTTACACTAAATAGAGCATCATCATAATCCGTTGAAATGACACCATACGAGTTATGGCATGGGTATAAACCCTAATAGTCATTTCTTAAATTTTGGTATGCATAGCATAAGTAAATAAGTTTACAACCAAAATCGGATGAATGTCTTTGTTGGTTATCCCAGAAAATTTATTGGAAATTCTTTCCACTATGGAGACAAAGACAAAAGTGTTTGTCGATGTTTCTTACTTATTTCCAAGAAATTGTTTCTAGCGAAGTATTTGAGTGGGAGGACAATGTAACTTGATAAGGTTTATGAACCTGAGCATGATGATCAGAGTAGCGCAGCATCGGAAATGGTTCCGGAAGCGGCCACGAAGATCATAGCTCCCATGTCTACAAAGAGTTCTAGTCATGGAGATCGAAGTACCCATTGAACCTTGTAGGTATGGTTTACTTTGTGATCAAATAAATGATTTGTGGACAAAGGATTGATTTTGAACAATAATGAACCAACTACATACAAAGAAGTTATGATGGGCCCTGACTCCGTTAAAATGGCTAAGCGCCATTAAATCCAAAATAGGTGAATACTTTTTGAAAGTAAATGAATCTATAAAATTGATGGACTTGGATGGAATATCCTTGAACAAGCTCGACTTGTCGAAAGTTTGTTTACGACAAAGTTCAAAGAGTTGACTGCGATAAGATTAGATCTTCAGCAGCGATGCTTATAGTCTATACGGATTGTTCTAGTAGTCACTACATATTTCTTTTATGAGATATGTTAGTAGGATGGCAAAATACATTCCTTAACAGAAGTGTGTATTAAAGGTGTATACAAGATACAGCTGTGAGTTTTGCTAGTCCGTAGAATACTAGAAAGGTATACAAACTTCACGGGATGAAGTGAGTATCACGGAGTTGGAATCTTCCCTGGATGAAATAATCAAAGAGTTTGTATTTCATCAGAAATGATGAAGATACTTGCATTTGCAAGAAATTAAGTGGGAGCGCTGAGACATGTTTATAATACTTTATGTAGATGACATATCGTTGATTATAAATAATATAATCATGTACTTGATGTAATTAGAAGGTTTCATTGAAAATTAACTTCAATGAAAGGATATGGACTAAAAACATATTTAGCGTCAAGATCTATGAAGATAGATTGAAACGCATAATAAGTTTAAGTCAAAGTACATAGAATGAATATTGAAGTAGTTCAATATGAAAATGTTAAGAAGGTGTTCTTTTCCATCTGGAGGTTTAAACAAGACTTGAGTGTATTTGACACTCAATGAGTAAAAACACATGAGTGATATGATTCATATCATGATCATTCGACAACAATAAAAATATCCCTGAGTGCTTTGTCAGAGCCGAGGATATATATATAGTTTTATATGGGGTAATGACAAAACGAATCGTTGTAAAGTGTTACACCGATATTAGTTTGGTCACATATAAAAATGAATTTCAAATCTCAGTTAGGCTAAGTGTTCATTAAAAGGTAGCACAATGCTAGATTTAGATGTGTTCTAAATATTGTGATGGATTCTACAAACGAAGGCAGAGTATGTCATTGTTTTGACAATGACTAAGGATGTTAAAGTCGAGAAGTTCTTTGAGAACTTGGTGTAGTTCCGATAGTGTCAAAACTTTGAAGCTATATTGTATGTGACAATATTAGTGACATATTTCAGACCACGGAATTAAGGTTCCACCAGAAGACCGAACATATACGATTAATGCCGACTCATTTGGAAAATGAGTGATGCGTGAAGACGCAAATGAATTGCAAAATACATACGTTTCTGAGCGTGTCAGATTCGTTGACTGAAACCTCTCCCGTGAGCAAAACATGATAAGCACCAAAAGGCCAAGGTGTTATATCTTTACAAATGTAAACTAGATTATTGACTCTAGTGCAAGTGGGAGACTGTTGGAGATATGCCCGAGAGGCAATAATA
This sequence comes from Lolium perenne, assembly GCF_019359855.2. Taxonomy (NCBI): domain Eukaryota; kingdom Viridiplantae; phylum Streptophyta; class Magnoliopsida; order Poales; family Poaceae; genus Lolium; species Lolium perenne. Next base: position 316,691,915 of record NC_067245.2, read on the forward strand.
AAGTAGTTATTGTTATATCTTAGTGTTCATGCTAAATGTTTACACCCCATGCTATAATTGTATTAACCGGAAACATTAATACATGTGTGTTGTGTAAACAACCAGAGTCCCTAGTAAGCCTCTCGTTTAACTAGCTTGTTGATTAATGGATGATCATGGTTTCCTGATCATGAACATTGGATGTTATTAATAACAAGATCATATCATTAGGTGAATGATGTGATGGACACACACCCATAGTAAGCATAGCATGAGATCAAGTCATCAAGTTCAACTTGCTATAAGCTTTCAGATACATAGTAACCTAGCCCTTTGACCATGAGATCATGTAAATCACTTATACCGGAAGGGTACTTTGATTACATCAAACACCACTGCGTAAATAGGTGGTTATAAAGATGGGATTAAGTATTCGGAAAGTATGAGTTGAGGCATATGGATCAAGAGTGGGATTTGTCCATCCTGATGACGGATAGATATACTCTGGGCCCTCTCGGTGGAATGATATCTAATTAGCTTGCAAGCATGTGACTGGTTCACAAGAGATATCATATCACGGTACGAGTAATGAGTACTTGTCAGTAACGAGGTTGAACTAGGTATGGAGATACCGATGATCGAACCTCGGATAAATAAAGTATCGCGTGACAAAGGGAATCGGTATCGTATGTGAATGGTTCTTTCGATCACGAAGTCATCGTTGAATATGTGGGAGCTATTATGGATCTCCAGGTCGCGCTATTAGTTATTGGTCGGAGAGGAGTCTCAATCATGTCCGCATAGTTCTCGAACCGTAGGGTGACACACTTAAGGCTTGATGTCGTTTTAAGTAGATATGGAATATGGAATGGAGTTCGAATGTTGTTCGGAGTCTCGGATGGGATCCAGGACATCACGAGGAGTTCCGAAATGGTCCGGAGAATAAGATTCATATATAGGAAGTCACTTTCCAAGTTTGGAAATGATCTGGTGTATTTATGGAAGGCGCTAGAATGTTCTAGAACCTTCCGGAAGAAACCACCATGGAAGGTGGAGTCCCTGAAGGACTCCACCAACCCTAACCAGCCAACCAAGAGGGAAGGTGGAGTCCATGGTGGACTCCACCTCCTTGGCCGGCCATAGGGAGAAGGAAAGGGAGGAGTCCCACTTCCCCTAGGTTTCACCCATATGGAAAGTTTTGAATTGGGGTCTTATTCGAATCTTGGGCAAACCCTTAGGGATTCCACCTATATAATGAGGGGGAGAGGGAGGGGGGCTGCCACAAGTTGGCCGCACCACCAAAGGGGCTCCCTGGCCGGCGCCCCAAGCCCCCCTCTCTCCCAAACCCTTGCTACTCCCTCCTCCTTCTTCTCCCACAGCGCTTACGGCGAAGCCCTGTCGGAGATCTCCACCACCACCGTCACCACACCGTCGTGCTGGCGGGATTCCGAGGAGGATCTACTACATCCGCTGCCCGCTGGAACGGGGAGAAGGACGTCGTCATCAACACCATACGTGTGACCGAGTGCGGAGGTGCTGCCCGTTTGTGGCACCGTCAAGATCTTCTACGCGCTTTTGAAAGCGGCAAGTGATCGACTACATCCACCACGAGATTTATCTCGTTAACGCTTAGCGATCTTCAAGGGTATGTTGATCTTCACCTCGTTGCTACCATCTACTAGATTAGATCTTGGCTTGTTATTCGTTCTTGCGGTAGGAAATTTTTTTGTTTTCTATGCTACGAATCCCAACAAAAAAAGCTCGAGAGTGAGAAATTGGCGAAGCCGCCTTCGCAGAATCTATGCTATCCGACGAGGAGGTGCAAGGCTACAGAGCCGCGGTGGATCCGACTGAAATGCAGACCACCAAGAAACAGATCTCCGAGCAGAAAAATTCATTCAAGGCCGCGATAGACACTGATGGCGTGTATTTCACACGTTCGTTGGGCAACCCCAAGAGGAAGGTATGATGCGCACAGCAGCAAGTTTTCCCTCAGAAAGAAACCAAGGTTTATCGAACCAGGAGGAGCCAAGAAGCACGTTGAAGGTTGATGGCGGCGGGATGTAGTGCGGCGCAACACCAGGGATTCCGGCGCCAACGTGGAACCTGCACAACACAACCAAAGTACTTTGCCCCAACGAAACAGTGAGGTTGTCAATCTCACCGGCTTGCTGTAACAAAGAGTTAACCGTATTGTGTGGAAGATGATTGTTTGCAGAAAACAGTAGAACAAGTATTGCAGTAGATTGTATTTCAGTAAAGAGAATTGGACCGGGGTCCACAGTTCACTAGAGGTGTCTCTCCCATAAGACAAACAGCATGTTGGGTGAACAAATTACAGTTGGGCAATTGACAAATAAAGAGAGCATGACCATGCACATACATATCATGATGAGTATAGTGAGATTTAATTGGGCATTACGACAAAGTACATAGACCGCCATCCAACTGCATCTATGCCTAAAAAGTCCACCTTCATGTTATCATCCGAACCCCCTCCAGTATTAAGTTGCAAACAACAGACAATTGCATTAAGTATGGTGCGTAATGTAACTAGTGACTACATCCTTGAACATAGCACTAATGTTTTATCCCTAGTGGCAACAGCACAACACAACCTTAGAACTTTCTCATCACTTGTCCTGTGTCAATGCAGGCATGAACCCACTATCGAGCATAAGTACTCCCTCTTGGAGTTACAAGCATCTACTTGGCCAGAGCATCTACTAGTGACGGAAAGCATGCAAGATCATAAACAACACATAAGTATAACTTTGATAATCAACATAACAAGTATTCTCTATTCATCGGATCCCAACAAACGCAACATATAGAATTACAGATAGATGATCTTGATCATGTTAGGCAGCTCACAAGATCCGACAATGATAGCACAATGGGGAGAAGACAACCATCTAGCTACTGCTATGGACCCATAGTCCAGGGGTAGACTACTCACACATCACACCGGAGGCGACCATGGCGGCGTAGAGTCCTCCGGGAGATGATTCCCCTCTCCGTCTGTGTTCCTGAGGCTATCTACTGGATCCGCCGAGATGGGATCGGCGGCGGCGGCGTCTCCGGAAGGTTTTCCGTATCGTGGTTCTCGACCGGGGGTTTCGTCACGGAGACTTTTTATAGGCGGAAGGGCAGGTCAAGAGGCGGCACGGGGCCCCACACTACAGGCCGGCGCGGCCAAGGGGGGGCCGCGCCGCCTATGGTGTGGCCCCTCCGTGGCCCCTCTTCGTCTCTCCTTCGGACTTACGGAAGCTTCGTGAGAAAATAGGCCCCTGGGCTTTGATTTCGTCCAATTCCGAGAATATTTCCTTACTAGGATTTCTGAAACCAAAAACAGCAGAACAAAGAATCGGCACTTCGGCATCTTGTTAATAGGTTAGTTCCAGAAAATGCACGAATATGACATAAAGTGTGCATAAAACATGTAGATAACATCAATAATGTGGCATGGAACATAAGAAATTATCGATACGTCGGAGACGTATCAGCATCCCCAAGCTTAGTTCTGCTCGTCCCGAGCAGGTAAAACGATAACACGTATAATTTCTGGAGTGACATGCCATCATAATCTTGATCATACTATTTGTAAAGCATATGTAGTGAATGCAGCGATCGAAACAATGTATATGACATGAGTAAACAAGTGAATCATATAGCAAAGACTTTTCATGAATAGCACTTCAATACAAGCATCAATAAGTCTTGCATAAGAGTTAACTCATAAAGCAATAATTCAAAGTAGAGATATTGAAGCAACACAAAAGAAGATTAAGTTTCAGCGGTTGCTTTCAACTTGTAACATGTATATCTCATGGATATTGTCAACATAGAGTAATATAATAGATGCAATAAGCAAGTATGTAGGAATCAATGCACAGTTCACACAAGTGTTTGCTTCTTGAGGTGGAGAGAGATAGGTGAACCGACTCAACATTGAAAGTAAAAGAATAGTCCTCCATAGAGGAAAAGCATCGATTGCTATATTTGTGCTAGAGCTTTGATTTTGAAAACATGAAACAATTTTGTCAACGGTAGTAATAAAGCATATGCATCATGTAAATTATATCTTATAAGTTGCAAGCCTCATGCATAGTGTACTAATAGTGCCCGCACCTTGTCCTAATTAGCTTGGACTACCGGGTCATCACAATGCATTGTTTTTACCAAGTGTCACAAAGGGGTACCTCTATGCCGCCTGTACAAAGGTCTAAGGAGAAAGCTCGCATTGGATTTCTCGCTATTGATTATTCTTCAACTTAGACATCCATACCGGGACAACATAGACAACAGATAATGGACTCCTCTTTTATGCATAAGCATATACCAACAATTAATAATTTTCTCATTTGAGATTTGAGGATTGTTGTCCAAAACTGAAACTTCCACCATGGAGCATGGCTTTAGTTAGCGGCCCGATGTTCTTCTCTAACATATGCATGCTTAACCATATGGTGGTAGATCTCTCTTACTTCAGACAAGACGAACATGCATAGCAACTCACATGAAATTCAACAATGAAAAGTTGATGGCGTCCCTGAACATGGTTATCGCACAACAAGCAACTTAATAAGAGATAAAGTGCATAATTACATATTCAATACCACAATAGTTTTTAAGCTATTTGTCCCATGAGCTATATATTGCAAAGGTGAATGATGGAATTTTAAAGGTAGCACTCAAGCAATTTACTTTGGAATGGCGGAAAAATACCATGTAGTATAGGTAGGTATGGTGGACACAAATGGCATAGTGGTTGGCTCAAGTATTTTGGATGCATGAGAAGTATTCCCTCTCGATACAAGGTTTAGGCTAGCAAGGCTTATTTGAAACAAACACAAGGATGAACCGGTGCAGCAAAACTCACATAAAAGACATATTGAAAACATTATAAGACTCTACACCGTCTTCCTTGTTGTTCAAACTCAATACTAGAAATTATCTAGACCTTAGAGAAACCAAATATGCAAACCAAATTTTAGCATGCTCTATGTATTTCTTCATTAATGGGTGCAAAGCATATGATGCAAGAGCTTAATCATGAGCACAACAATTGCCAAGTATCACATTACCCAAGACATTTATAGCAATTACTACATGTATCATTTTCCAATTCCAACCATATAACAATTTAACGAAGGAGAAACTTCGCCATGAATACTATGAGTAGAAACCAAGGACATACTTGTCCATATGCTACAGCGGAGCGTGTCTCTCTCCCATAAAGTAAATGCTAGGATCCATTTTATTCAAACAAAACAAAAAACAAAAACAAACCGACGCTCCAAGAAAAAGCACATAAGATGTGATGGAATAAAAATATAGTTTCAGGGGAGGAACCTGATAATGTTGTCGATGAAGAAGGGGATGCCTTGGGCATCCCCAAGCTTAGACGCTTGAGTCTTCTTGATATATGCAGGGGTGAACCACCGGGTGCATCCCCAAGCTTAGAGCTTTCACTCTCCTTGATCATGTTGCATCATACTCCTCTCTTGATCCTTGAAAACTTCCTCCACACCAAACTCGAAACAACTCATTAGAGGGTTAGTGCACAATATAAATTGACATATTCAGAGGTGACACAATCATTCTTAACACTTCTGGACATTGCATAATGCTACTGGACATTAATGGATCAAAGAAATTCATCCAACATAGCGAAAGAGGCAATGCGAAATAAAAGGCAGAATCTGTCAAAACAGAACAGTTCGTATTGACGAATTTTAAAATGGCACCAGACTTGCTCAAATGAAAATGCTCAAATTGAATGAAAGTTGCGTACATATCTGTGGATCATGTACGTAAATTGGCTTAATTTTCTGAGCTACCTACAGGGAGGTGGACCCAGATTTGTGACAGCAAAGAAATCTGGAACTGTGCAGTAATCCAAATCTAGTACTTACTTTTCTATCAACGGCTTAACTTGGCACAACAAAACACAAAACTAAGATAAGGAGAGGTTGCTACAGTAGTAAACAACTTCCAAGACACAAAATAAAAACAAAGTACTGTAGGTAAAAACATGGGTTGTCTCCCATAAGCGCTTTTCTTTAACGCCTTTCAGCTAGGCGCAGAAAGTGTGTATCAAGTATTATCGAAGGGTGATGCATTCTCAGCGGGGTGTGGAGTTTTCTCAACTAGGCATAGTATATTGGATACATAAGTTTCAGCATCTCCCTTTTCATTAGTCTTAGGCATGCTACTCTCATCAAACAAATTTTCAGGAACTAGCCAAGCATAGTTATTTTCTAATGCATCATTCATAGCTAAGAGCTTACATGGTATTGGTGCTTTGATCTCCCCTCCATCATCAATATTATTAGTGTATCTTATTATATCCATATCCATCCTTTCAAGGAGACTAACAAAATTAGTAGGAGAACCAAGCATATTAAATTTAGCAAACACCTTTCTAGCTTCTCTTGCTAGACCACCAAATTCTCTAAGAAGGGTTTCTAATACAAAATCTTTCTTTTCCCCTTCTTCCATATCGCCAAGTGTGAAAAACATGTGTTGGATTATAGGATTAAGATTAACAAATTTAGTTTCCAACAGGCGAACTAAATGCGCAGCAGCAATTTCATAAGTAGGCGCAAGGTCTACCAAGTGTCAATCTTCAAAAATTTCAATAGTACTAACATGATTGAAAAATTCTTCTATATTATTTCTCCCAACTATAGACCCACGTCCTACTGGTATGTTTTTTGTGGTAAAATTAAAAGGAAACATGATGAATAAAGTAAAGTAAATGCAAGTAAACTAATTTTTTTGTGTTTTTGATATAGCAAACAAGATAACAAGTAAAGTAAAACTAGCAACTAATTTTTTTGTATTTTGATTTAGTGAAGCATACAAAGTAGTAAATAAAACTAAGCAAGACAAAAACAAAGTAAAGAGATTGAGAAGTGGAGACTCCCCTTGCAGCGTGTCTTGATCTCCCCGGCAACGGCGCCAGAAAAAGAGCTTGATGGCGTGTATTTCACACGTTCGTTGGGCAACCCCAAGAGGAAGGTATGATGCGCACAGCAGCAAGTTTTCCCTCAGAAAGAAACCAAGGTTTATCGAACCAGGAGGAGCCAAGAAGCACGTTGAAGGTTGATGGCGGCGGGATGTAGTGCGGCGCAACACCAGGGATTCCGGCGCCAACGTGGAACCTGCACAACACAACCAAAGTACTTTGCCCCAACGAAACAGTGAGGTTGTCAATCTCACCGGCTTGCTGTAACAAAGAGTTAACCGTATTGTGTGGAAGATGATTGTTTGCAGAAAACAGTAGAACAAGTATTGCAGTAGATTGTATTTCAGTAAAGAGAATTGGACCGGGGTCCACAGTTCACTAGAGGTGTCTCTCCCATAAGACAAACAGCATGTTGGGTGAACAAATTACAGTTGGGCAATTGACAAATAAAGAGAGCATGACCATGCACATACATATCATGATGAGTATAGTGAGATTTAATTGGGCATTACGACAAAGTACATAGACCGCCATCCAACTGCATCTATGCCTAAAAAGTCCACCTTCAGGTTATCATCCGAACCCCCTCCAGTATTAAGTTGCAAACAACAGACAATTGCATTAAGTATGGTGCGTAATGTAACTAGTGACTACATCCTTGAACATAGCACTAATGTTTTATCCCTAGTGGCAACAGCACAACACAACCTTAGAACTTTCTGTCACTGTCCCAGGTGTCAATGCAGGCATGAACCCACTATCGAGCATAAGTACTTCCTCTTGGAGTTACAAGCATCTACTTGGCCAGAGCATCTACTAGTAACGGAAAGCATGCAAGATCATAAACAACACATAAGTATAACTTTGATAATCAACATAACAAGTATTCTCTATTCATCGGATCCCAACAAACGCAACATATAGAATTACATATAGATGATCTTGATCATGTTAGGCAGCTCACAAGATCCGACAATGATAGCACAATGGGGAGAAGACAACCATCTAGCTACTGCTATGGACCCATAGTCCAGGGGTAGACTACTCACACATCACACCGGAGGCGACCATGGCGGCGTAGAGTCCTCCGGGAGATGATTCCCCTCTCCGTCAGGGTGCCGGAGGCGATCTCCTGGATCCCCCGAGATGGGATCGGCGGCGGCGGCGTCTCTGGAAGGTTTTCCGTATCGTGGTTCTCGGTACTGGGGGTTTCGTCACGGAGACTTTTTATAGGCGGAAGGGCAGGTCAAGAGGCGGCACGGGGGCCCCACACTACAGGCCGGCGCGGCCAAGGGGGGGGGGCCGCGCCGCCCTATGGTGTGGCCCCTCCGTGGCCCCTCTTCGTCTCTCCTTCGGACTTCTGGAAGCTTCGTGAGAAAATAGGCCCCTGGGCTTTGATTTCGTCCAATTCCGAGAATATTTCCTTACTAGGATTTCTGAAACCAAAAACAGCAGAAAATAGCAACTGGCACTTCGGCATCTTGTTAATAGGTTAGTTCCAGAAAATGCACGAATATGACATAAAGTGTGCATAAAACATGTAGATAACATCAATAATGTGGCATGGAACATAAGAAATTATCGATACGTCGGAGACGTATCAGACACCAAGAAAGTCGACCTCAAGGCAGGAGACAGCTCCAAACAGGTGTCAGTCGGAGCCAACATGGACCCCAAATAGGAAAGCGCGCTCGTCGAGTTCCTCTGAGCTAACATGGATATCTTCGCATGGCAACCTTCTGACATGTCTGGAGTACCAAGGGAACTCGCCGAGCACTACCTCAACATAAATCCGGGTGCCAAACCGGTAAAGCAATCTATGCGATGCTTTGGTGACAAGAAGCGACGCGCCATTGGGATGGAATTAGCAAAGTTACTAGAGGCAGGTTTTGTAATAGAAGTTATCCATACTGATTGGGTCGCAAATCCCGCCCTTGTACCCAAAAAGAATTCTGAAATACTAAGAATGTGCATCGATTACTCCGGCTTGAATAAGCATTGTCCGAAGGATCCGTTCCCCTTGCCGCGCATTGACCAAGTCATTGATTCGACGGCTGGAAGGAACTTCTGTGTTTTCTTGACGCATATTCCGGGTACCATCAGATCCGGATGAAGAAGTCCGACCAAAAGGCGACCTCGTTCATCACACCCTTTAGCACTTACTACTACGTTACCATGCCCTTTGGTTTGAAAAATGCAGGTGCCACCTACCAACGTACGATGCAGCGCTGCCTGAAGGACCAAATTGGCCGGAATGTGCACGCTTACGTCGACGACATCGCGGTCATGACCCGGAAAGGATCCGACCTGATCAGCGACCTCACAGAAACCTGCTGACGTGCGACAGGGATTGCAACGGCGCAAGAAAGTAGCTTCCTTGTGACGGTAAAGCACTCGTCCGTTGGGAACCCCAAGAGGAAGGTGTGATGCGTACAGCAGCAAGTTTTCCCTCAGTAAGAAACCAAGGTTTATCGAACCAGTAGGAGATGAAGGCCACGTGAAGGTTATTGGTGGAGGAGTGTAGTGCGGCGCAACACCAGGGATTCCGGCGCCAACGTGGAACCTGCACAACACAATCAAAATACTTTGCCCCAACTTAACAGTGAGGTTGTCAATCTCACCGGCTTGCTGTAAACAAAGGATTAAACGTATGGTGTGGAGAATGATGTTTGCTTGCAAAGAACAACAGAGAACAATGATTGCAGTAGGTTGTATTTCAGATGTAAAAGAATGGACCGGGGTCCACAGTTCACTAGTGGTGTCTCTCCAATAAGATAAATAGCATGTTGGGTGAACAAATTACAGTTGGGTAATTGACAAATAGAGAGGGCATAACAATGCACATACATATCATGATGACTAATATGAGATTTACTTAGGGCATTATGACAAAGAACATAGACCGCTATCCAGCATGCATCTATGCCTAAAAAGTCCACCTTCGGGTTAGCATCCGCACCCCTTCCAGTATTAAGTTGCAAACAACAGACAATTGCATTAAGTACTGTGCGTAATGTAAACAATACAAATATCCTTAGACAAAGCATTGATGTTTTATCCCTAGTGGCAACAGCACATCCACAACCTTAGAACTTTCTCACATCGTCCTGCATTCAATGGAGGCATGAACCCACTATCGAGCATAAATACTCCCTCTTGGAGTTACAAGTATCAACTTGGCCAGAGCCTCTACTAGCAACGGAGAGCATGCAAGATCATAAACAACATATATATGATAGATCAATAATCAACTTGACATAGTATTCCATATTCATCGGATCCCAACAAACACAACATGTAGCATTACAAATAGATGATCTTGATCATGATAGGCAGCTCACAAGATCTAAACATGATAGCACAAGAGGAGAAGACAACCATCTAGCTACTGCTATGGACCCATAGTCCAAGGATGAACTACTCACGCATCAGTCCGGAGGCGGGCATGGTGATGTAGAGCCCTCCGGTGATGATTCCCCTCTCCGGCAGGGTGCCGGAGGCGATCTCCTGAATCCCCCGAGATGGGATTGACGGCGGTGGCGTCTCCGTAACTTTTCTCGTATCGTGGCTCCCGGTACTAGGATTTTCGCGACGGAGAGAATAAATAGGCGAAGGGGCAGAGTCGGGGGACGCTCGAGGGGCCCACCCCATAGGGCGGCGCGGCCAGGGGTGGGGCCGCTCCCCCCTAGGGTGTGGCCGCCTCGTCGCCCCTCTTCGTCTCCTCTTCGGACTTCTGGAAGGCTCCGTGGAAAATAAGACCGTGGGCTTTTGTTTCGTCCAATTCCGAGAATATTTCCTGTGTAGGATTTCTGAAACCAAAAACAGCAGAAAACAGGAACTGGCGCTTCGGCATCTTGTTAATAGGTTAGTGCCGGAAAATGCATCAAAATGATATAAAGTGTATATAAAACATGTGAGTATTGTCATAAAACTAGCATGGAATATAAGAAATTATAGATACGTTTGAGACGTATCAAGCATCCCCAAGCTTAGTTCCTACTCGCCCTCGAGTAGGTAAACGATAACAAGGATAATTTCTGAAGTGACATGCTACTATCATAATCTTGATCAATACTATTGTAAAGCATATGAGATGAATGAAGTGATTCAAAGCAATGGTAAAGATAATGACTAAACAACTGAATCATATAGCAAAGACTTTTCATGAATAGTACTTTCAAGACAAGCATCAATAAGTCTTGCATAAGAGTTAACTCATAAAGCAATAAATTCTTAATAGAAGGTTTTGAAACAACACAAAGGAAGATATAAGTTTCAGCAGTTACTTTCAACTTTAACATGTATATCTCATGGATAATTGTCAACACAAAGTAATATGATGAGTGCAAATAGGCAAGTATGTAGGAATCAATGCACACAGTTGACACAAGTGTTTGCTTCTAAGATGGAAAGAAGTAGGTAAACTGACTCAACATAAAGTAAAAGAAAGGCCCTTCGCAGAGGGAAGCAGGGATTACTCATGTGCTAGAGCTTTTATTTTGAAAACATGGAAACAATTTTGTCAACGGTAGTAATAATTCATATGTGTTATGCATAAAACCTCCTATAAGTTGCAAGCCTCATGCATCGAATACCAATAGTGCTCGCACCTTGTCCTAATTAGCTCGGATTTCCATGGATTATCATTGCATTACGTATGTTTCAACCAAGTGTCACAAAGGGGTACCTCTATGTCACCTGTACAAAGGTCCAAGGAGATAGATCGCATTTGATTTCTCATTTTTGATAAATCTCAACTTGAGGACATCCATACCGGGACAACATAGAAAACAGATAATGGACTCCTCTTTAATGCTTAAGCATTCAACAAATAATATTCTCATAAGAGATTGAGGATTAGTGTCCAAGCTGAAACTTCCACCATGATACATGGCTTTGGTTAGCGGCCCAATGTTCTTCTCTAGCAATATGCATACTCAAACCATTCAACTCATGGCAAATCACCCTTACTTCAGACAAGACGAACATGCATAGCAACTCACATGATATTCAATAAAAGAACAGTTGATGGCGTCCCCAGAAACATGGTTACCGCTCAACAAGCAACTTATAAGAAATAAGATACATAAGCGACATATTCTTTACCACAATAGTTATTAAGCTACTTTCCCATGAGCTATATATTGCAAAGACAAGGAATGAAATTTTTAAAGGTAGCACGCAAGCAATTTACTTGGAATGGCAGAGAAATACCACATAGTAGGTAGTTATGGTGGACACAAATGGCATAAGTTTTGGCTCAAGGTTTTGGATGCACGAGAAGCATTCCCTCTCAGTACAAGGCTTTGGCTAGCAAGGTTGTTTGAAGCAAAAACAAGTATGAACCGGTACAGCAAAACTTACATAAGAACATATTGCAAGCATTATAAGACTCTACACTGTCTTCCTTGTTGCTCAAACACTTTTACCAGAAAATATCTAGACTTTAGAGAGACCAATCATGCAAACCAAATTTCAACAAGCTCTACAGTAATTCTCCATTAATAGGTTCAAACTACATGATGCAAGAGCTTAAACATGATCTATTTGAGAGCTCAAAACAATTGCCAAGTATCAAATTATTCAAGATAATATACCAATTACCACATGAAGCATTTTCTGTTTCCAACCAAATAGCAATAAACGAAGCGGTTTTCAACCTTCGCCATGAACATTAAAAGTAAAGCTAAGAACACCAGTGTTCATATGAAACAGCGGAGCGTGTCTTTCTCACACACAAGGAATGCTAGGATCCGAATTTATTCAAACAAAAACAAAAATAAAAGCGTACAGACGCTCCAAGTAAAGCACATAAGATGTGACGGAATAAAAATATAGTTTCACTAGAGGTGACCTGATAAGTTGTCGATGAAGAAGGGGATGCCTTGGGCATCCCCAAGCTTAGATGCTTGAGTCTTCTTGAAATATGCAGGGATGAACCACGGGGGCATCCCCAAGCTTAGACTTTTCACTCTTCTTGATCATATTATATCATCCTCCTCTCTTGACCCTTGAAAACTTCCTTCACACCAAACTCAAAACAATCTCATTAGAGGGTTAGTGCATAATCAAAAATTTACATGTTCAGAGAGGACACAATCATTGCCAACACTTCTGGACATTATCCAAAGCTACTGAAAGTTAATGGAGCAAAGAAATCCACTCAACACAGTAAAAGAGGCAATGTGAAATAAAAGGCAGAATCTGTCAAAACAGAACAATCCATAAAGACGAATTTTTTCGAGGCACTTAACATGCTCAGATGAAGAAGCTCAAATTGAATGAAAGTTGCGTACATATCTGAGGATTACTCATGAATTTTTACAGAATTTTTAGATTCCCCTACAGAGAGAACAGCTCAAATTCGTGACAGCTAAAAATCTGTTTCTGCGCAGAAATCCAAATCTAGTATCAACTCTTTATCAAAGACTTTACTTGGCACAACAATGCAATAAAGTAAAGATACAAAGGTATTGCTACAGTAGTAACAAGCACCTTGACTCAAATATAAAACAAAAATTGCAGAAATAAAATAATGGGTTGTCTCCCATAAGCGCTTTTCTTTAACGCCTTTCAGCTAGGCGCAGAAAGTGTAAATCAAGTAACATCAAGAGAAGAAGCATTAACATTATTACCAAGGGCTTTACGCCTATCGCTCTTACTCTTATTCTTACTCTTTGGTCTAGGGAATACATGACCGCATCCGGGTGTAGAGGTAAAATTTAGAGTGCCTTTTCCCACATCTACGGTTGCTCCCAAGAGTTTCAGCAGGGATCTTCGAAGTGTGATTTGTCCTGTACCTACACATTCAATAACGAGATAATTAGTGGATACCGTTCTTCCAAGAAAGGTTGTGAACACACCTTCAGCTATCCCCTTAGGAATTATAACAGAATTATCAGCTAGAATTATTCCTTCTCCACCTTCAGTAAGTCCCCAAAGTTTCAAAGATTCATAAATACTTTTAGGCATCAGGCAAAACTCAGACATAATATCACAACGGGCATAAAAAGTTTCACCACAAATAGCAACCTTAATAGTAGGGACCCACATTGAAGGTTCAAAGTTTACTGGAACATAATCATAATATTCACGAATCTGATTATACCCTTCTTTTAAACAAGATATATTTGTCTCGAGAGTGTTTAATCTATCATGAATGCTAGCAAGAGATGAATCAAATTTATTAGCTGAGCTAGATGATGCAACCAATTTTTTATGGCATTAAAAGCTTGATCCCCATCGCAGTGAAGGAAATCTCCTCCCACTACAGCATCCAAGGCATATCTATAGCGAAGAATAAGCCCAAAATAAAAGTTACTAAGAAGCAGGCTTAGAGTCATTTTAGGTTCAGTTTTACCATAAGAATCAAAAATTCTAGACCAAGCTCCCTTAAAACTCTCCTCATCCCCTTGTTTAAAAGTAAAGATCAATTCCTCAGGTGACAGAGTAACAAGTACATGACTAGTCATGATAACAGAATAAATTAAATGCAAGTAACTAATTTTTTTGTGTTTTTGATATAAAGAAAGCAAACAAGACAGAAAATAAAATAAAGTAAAGCAAGACAATAAACAAAGTAAAGAGATTGGATGTGAGAGACTCCCCTTGCAGCGTGTCTTGATCTCCCCGGCAACGGCGCCAGAAAATATAGCTGCTGACGTGCGACAGGGATTGCAACGGCGCAAGAAAGTAGCTTCCTTGTGACGGTAAAGCACTCGTCCGTTGGGAACCCCAAGAGGAAGGTGTGATGCATACAGCAGTAAGTTTTCCCTCAGTAAGAAACCAAGGTTTATCGAACCAGTAGGAGATGAAGGCCACGTGAAGGTTGTTGGTGGAGGAGTGTAGTGTGGCGCAACACCAGGGATTCTGGCGCCAACGTGGAACCTGCACAACACAATCAAAATACTTTGCCCCAACTTAACAGTGAGGTTGTCAATCTCACCGGCTTGCTGTAAACAAAGGATTAAACGTATGGTGTGGAGAATGATGTTTGCTTGCAAAGAACAACAGAGAACAATGGTTGCAGTAGGTTGTATTTCAGATGTAAAAGAATGGACCGGGGTCCACAGTTCACTAGTGGTGTCTCTCCAATAAGATAAATAGCATGTTGGGTGAACAAATTACAGTTGGGCAATTGACAAATAGAGAGGGCATAACAATGCACATACATATCATGATGACTAATATGAGATTTACTTAGGGCATTACGACAAAGAACATAGACTGCTATCCAGCATGCATCTATGCCTAAAAAGTCCACCTTCGGGTTAGCATCCGCACCCCTTCCAGTATTAAGTTGCAAACAACAAACAATTGCATTAAGTACTGTGCGTAATGTAAACAATACAAATATCCTTAGACATAGCATTGCTGTTTTATCCCTAGTGGCAACAACACATCCACAACCTTAGAACTTTCTGTCACTGTCCCAGATTCAATGGAGGCATGAACCCACTATCGAGCATAAATACTCCCTCTTGGAGTTACAAGTATCAACTTGGCCAGAGCCTCTACTAGCAACGGAGAGCATGCAAGATCATAAACAACACATATATGATAGATCAATAATCAACTTGACATAGTATTCCATATTCATCGGATCCCAACAAACACAACATGTAGCATTACAAATAGATGATCTTGATCATGATAGGCAGCTCACAAGATCTAAACATGATAGCACAAGGGGAGAAGACAACCATCTAGCTACTGCTATGGACCCATAGTCCAAGGATGAACTACTCACGCATCAGTCCGGAGGCGGGCATGGTGATGTAGAGCCCTCCGGTGATGATTCCCCTCTCCGGCAGGCTGCCGGAGGCGATCTCCTGAATCCCCCGAGATGGGATTGACGGCGGCGGCGTCTCCGTAACTTTTCTCGTATCGTGGCTCCCGGTACTAGGGTTTTCGCGACGAAGAGAATAAATAGGCGAAGGGGCAGAGTCGGGGGACGCTCGAGGGGCCCACCCCATAGGGCGGCGCGGCCAGGGGTGGGGCCGCGCCCCCCTAGGGTGTGGCCGCCTCGTCGCCCCTCTTCGTCTCCTCTTCGGACTTCTGGAAGGCTCCGTGGAAAATAAGACCGTGGGCTTTTGTTTCGTCCAATTCCGAGAATATTTCCTGTGTAGGATTTCTGAAACCAAAAACAGCAGAAAACTGGAACTGGCGCTTCGGCATCTTGTTAATAGGTTAGTGCCGGAAAATGCATCAAAATGATATAAAGTGTATATAAAACATGTGAGTATTGTCATAAAACTAGCATGGAACATAAGAAATTATAGATACGTTTGAGACGTATCAAAACCTTTGAAAATCTCCGACGGTACAAGATGATGTTGAATCCGCTAAAGTGCGTCTTTGGCGTGCCAGCCGGAAAACTCCTTGGCTTCATAGTCTCTCATGGAGGTATCGAAGTAAACCCGGAAAAAATCAAGGCAATCCTGTGCATCAAAAGGCCAACTTGTCTCAAAGATGTGCAACGATTAACTGGTTGTGTTGCAGCAATCAGTAGGTTTGTTAGCCGTCTTGGCGAGAAGGCACTACCTCTCTATAAACTATTGAAGAAAGCAGACAAATTTGTCTGGGACGACACCGCAGATGCAGCACTTCAGGGGTTGAAAGATTTACTTACTTCCCCACCTATTTTGGCAGCTCCGGCTGAGTCAGATCCTATGCTCCTCTACCTGGCAGCTACCAATAAGGTCATCAGTCTCGTTATCGTGGTGGAGCGACAGGAAGAAGGTCTTGAATATGGAGTCCAGAGGCCAGTCTATTACATTAGCGAGGTACTAACGGAATCCAAACAGCGCTACCCTCACTTTCAGAAGCTAGCCTATGGTGTGTTCCTAGGTAGCCGAAAGTTGAGGCACTACTTCCAAGAGCATCCAATGACAGTTGTGAGCAAAGCTCCATTGTCAACCATTCTCAACAACGCTGACGCAACAGGACGCACAGCAAAATGGGGCATAGAACTATCAGCCTTCGACATCAATTACAAAGCCAGGACTGCGATCAAGTCCCAGATTTTGGCGATTTCATCGCGGATTGGACAAAAGCTCCGGATGCCGAACTTGAGCCGGAACCCGAAACTTTGGTCATGCACTTCGACGGATCCAAGCAGCATCAAGGCTCAGGAGCCGGAGTCACACTGAAGTCCCCCACCGGAGAAGAGTTGCAGTACGTTCTGCAGATTCACTTCGAAGCTACAAAAAATATGGCGGAATACGAGGCTCTACTACACGGTCTACGCATCGCTAAGGACATTGGGCTCAAGCACATCATATGCTGCGGAGATTCCGACCTGGTTGCACAACAAGTAGCCGGAACCTGGAACGCCAGAAACTCCGTCATGGCGGCTTACAGAGACGAAGTTGACGAGATCGCTAAGTGTTTCCTCGGATATGAAGTTAAGTACGTCAGGAGAGATGATAACATAGCGACAGATATGCTATCCAAGCTCGGATCCGGCAGGAAACCCATCCCTCCCGGAATTTTCCTTGAGCACCTACGGATACCCTCGGTGAAGGGCGCTAACCCAGAAAACCCAGAAGTGGCAGTGTCTCCGGCTAAAGAGATAATGGTTATCATTCTGGCCTGGACGCAGCCTTTCCTGGATTACCTCATTGATCAGAAGCTGCCGGAGGACGAAGTCCTCGCGCGACAGATCATCAGACGAGCAAGATCCTACACAATAGTTGATGGACAGCTCTACAAGCAAAGTGCAACTGGGGTAATTTTGAAATGCGTCTCACATCAAGATGGCATTGAAATCCTCAAAGAGATCCATGCTGGTGATTGCGGGCATCACGCCGCTCCCAGATCCCTCGTTGCAAAAGCTTTTCGGCAAGGATTTTACTGGCTCACAGCCAAAGAAGATGCTGCGAAACTAGTGAAAACCTGCCGAGGTTGTCAATATTACGCTACCCAACCAAATGCTCCAGCTCAGGAGCTCAAGACTATCCCTATCACTTGGCCGTTCGCGGTCTGGGGGCTTGATATGGTTGGAAAGCTGAAAAAATCATCTCCTGGCGGTTTTGAGTACCTCTTGGTCGCTATTGACAAGTTCAGTAAGTGGATCGAGGCAAAGCCAGTGAGAAAAGCCGATGGTGCTACAGCACTAAAATTTGTCTGCAGCCTCGTAGTGAGATATGGCATCCCACATAGCATAATCACAGATAATGGTACGAACTTCGCACAAGGAGAGCTCAAGGATTATTGTTACGACCTTGGGATCCGGCTGGACCTGGCATCTGTAGCACATCCACAGTCTAATGGGCAGGTCGAGCGAGCCAATGGTCTTATACTAGCTGGAGTCAAACCTCGCCTTGAGGAACCGCTGCGACGCGCAGCCGGAGCTTGGGCTGAGGAGTTGGATTCTATTTTGTGGAGTTTGCGAACTACCCCTAACAGATCAACAGGGTTTACCCCTTTCTTTCTAGTATACGGATCTGAAGCTGTGCTTCCCTCCGACATCATCCACGACTCCCCACGAATTTCCGCCTATAACGAAGATACAACTGACAAGGCTAGACAGCTTTCTGTGGACCTGATTGAAGAAGCTTGGAACTTAGCTGACCAGTGTTCCACCATTTACCAGCAAAAACTCCGACGCTATCACAGCCGTCGAGTTCGGAATCGCTCGTTTACAACAGGAGACCTGGTCCTCCGCCTTCGACAGGTGAAAGAGCATAAGTTGCAATCTCCATGGGAAGGACCCTTAATCATCAGCAAAGTGCTGCATAACGGATCTTATTACCTCGTTGATTTCCGTGAGTTCAATGATAGACCTGCCAATTGGCACCGAAAACGTAAACGGGAGGATCCGGGTGACATTTACGATGAAACAGACCGCCCCTGGAATATAGCACAGCTACGTCCTTTCCACACTTAGCAATTTTTACATACTTTGTAATAGTTATACATGATCAATGAAATAAAGCATATGGTTCACTCTTTGAGTCTTTTACCTCCTTTAGTTGTTCATTTTTAGATCATGTAAAGTTTTCTGACTAAAACCGCAGAGCTGGATATTTCCGTCTAAGCGTGTATAAAAGTTGTGATTTTTCAAAATCATCCTTTGGGACGTGAGCTTAAGTTTTCTGGTGGACAAGTTTTTTGTTGCGAATTCACGGATTCCTGGTAGCAACTTCCGGCACCTTGGCTGGGGGCTTGTTTCCGCGGTTATTGACGGATCGCCATTAGGCTTCGTCGCCGCAGGCGAGCGTTTACGGCTAAAGGTCTTCCGGCTCGTGGAAGGTCAGGTGAGCAAGCCAGAAAACTTAGAAACTAGCACTTGCTTTTCCAACAAACGAAACATGCATATATATGTTAAACGGATAGCAGGATAAGTTTTCCGCCCATGCAAATCGTTTCGTTCCTAGCTACTTAAGAATTTAAGTTATATATTACAAACCCTCGATGGGGCCAAAATGATGCTTTGTTTTTCCGCAGGATCAAGTTTTCTACTTCTCCTTAGCCGGAGAAGGGCTGGTTCCTTCTTCAGTTCATGCTGCTTCATCTTCCGTTTCCTTGGTCGGAGAAGAAGCAGCATCATCATCTTCATCCTCGACTTCCTCAGTCGGAGAAGTGGCGCCATCCTTGGATTTATCCTTCGAGCTGGTCCATGTCATCTGGCCTTCATCGCCGGATCCGGTGGGTCGCGTCTCCGCTGCTCGTTCCTTGGCATATTCTGCCTCGAGGATTTCATCAGTAGGAAGCACCACCTTCTCGAAGAATTCGTCGTGGCGGATGCGGCGCGCGATCCGGGTATCGTAACCACTGCACGCATCTAGTAGAGCGTCTACATCTGTATTCGGAGGAACTCCGGTGGTGGCAAGATCGATATCCAAACCCGGAGAGCGCGCCAAGCACATGGCCAGAGATATTTGGGTGGCGCCCCTGGCAGATGAGGCTTGAAGGTCAACAACCAGCTCCGGGAGAAGGTCCATCCTTTTGATCAATTCACGGACATTGCAGGTTCTGCTATCCTTGATATTCAGATTGTGGCAGATTTTCCGGCTTGCAGAGATTAGATCTCTACAATCGTCTCCGGCAAGTCGGAGAAGATCGTCCCGAGGGAACTGGTTGCGCCGATCTTCATCATAACCAAGGGGATCTGCACAAAAAATGTTCGGAGCTACATATCAGTTTGAGTTTAGCGGATTAGTTTGACTTGGAAAGTTTCGGATACTTATCAAAGACATCTGCGTTGAGAACGTCCCAAGCTTTCTCCGCAGTATCCATATATTTCCGGAGCCCATTGACCTCTTTCTGCAGCTTCTGTATTGTTTCACTGTCATTCTTTCGCTTTAGCGCAAACTCACCTTCCTTTCGAAGGAATTCGGAATTTCTCTCCGTCAGCTGCTTCTCCGCAGTTTCTCGCTTCTGATCCGCCTCCGAGAGCTTTGTCTCTAGATCTTTGTAAGAGGAGTGCAGGTTCTCGAGCTCGGAGGAAGCGGTGGCAAGGGAGGAAGATGCACCTGACAACAGATAAGTTAAAATCAATTCAAAGTCGGAAATTTGGGACAATGGCAAGCTTGGTCGGAGACATACCTTGGGCTTCCGCCAGCTGCTTCTCCAGATCCGCAATTGTATCTCTGCATGCTTGGATCTCATCCGCCTGGCTCAAGGTGACGCGACGCTGCAGGGAGATGTTCTTGTTCAGCTCATAATGCAGCGCCTGCTGTTCCTGTAAAAGTTGGAGCATGGATAAGTTTCCGAATGCACTTAGTTTTGTGTGTAGATTCTTCTGAAGCATCATTGCCGGAAATGATTCCGCCATGACGCTTGGGGGCTACCACGGCACTTTAAAGTTTTCAGTTTAGTTTTCTCAAAGTATCAAGGTGCTAACTGTTGCTAGTTTTCGCCTAGATACTTGGGGGCTACTGGGAATATTGGTTTACCCCTCGCTTGACGAGCAGCTGGTCGAAGAAATCGCCGATCTCCTTTTTGTGAAGTTGAATCTTGGAAGATTCAACATCAGCCCTACCCCAAGCATTGCTCATCATGGAGTTCAGCAGGTCCTGCTCCAGTTTCCACTTCTCCGCCTCAGTTAACTTGTGGAAGAACTTATGCGAATAAGCCTTCGGAGTGGAGTACAGATTTGATGGGTCCCCGAAGTTGGCCGGAAAGATTACGGCATCATTAGCCAGAGCTTCAGCCTTATCTTGGGAGTTTACTTCAGCCTCTTCTGGGGTCTTGTCATGAGGACCTTCCGGAGCTGCCTTTTTTGTAGCAGAACAGCTTCCGCCAACTTTTTCGCTGCTCACAGGAATGATTTCCGGAGCTTGGGCGGTTGGGTCAGTGGAAGGCTGGGCTTCAGGCGGAGATGGATGTGGAATCTGGGTAGAGGTGCTTGGTGGCGTTGGGGTAATCGGAGGCACGACCGGAGATGTCTTCAAATATTTGGTAATAGGCTTCTGGGTGTTAGCCCGTGAAGCCTGGATTTTCTGGCTCCTGTAACAAGCATAAGGAAAAAACATAAGTAATAAATTTACACGAAAATTGAGAGATGATCTTGGATACTTACGAAGCTCCGGGTATCAGGGGGCGTGATCCTTTTCCTGCATTTGCAAGCAGTTTGAGACGCTCACGTTCCGCCTTCTTTGAGTCGAGCGGAGGTGGCTTTGTCTTGGCCTTCTTGGCGGAGGCCTCGCCGCTGGCACCGGCTTCGGAGCCGGAAACCTTGGCGCGGGGACGCTTGGCGGGTCAGGGAGCAGCTTTCTTGGGAGCTTGCTCCTCCTCTTCACCGTCGTCCTCCGGATCCTCCTCCGCCCCTTCGGCGCTCGCAGGTACTCGGAGTACATTCCTGAAATCCTCCTCCGCCAAAATATTGAGCTGGAGAGGTAAAAATGATAAGTCAGAAGCATTTTCAGTTTTGAGAAGTTAAAAATATTGAGATGCAAGTTCGTACCGGAGTACATTGGTTGTTCGTCTTGATATCCATTACAATCTCCAGGACCGGTTGGCCCCGGGTAACCTTCACAAGGGTCTTGATCCTCCTTTTCAGAGAATCTGCTGGCAACGTGTCGTGGGTGACTCGGAGTTGATCATCCACCCCGGTGTACTCGCAAATTAGTTGTGTGTTGTACTTCAGGGGCTGGATCCGGCGAGAGAACCAGCTGAGAGTTAAATCCGTTCAGGTTAGCCCATCGTGGACTAACTTGGAGATTCTCCGCGCTACCTTATTCAGTTCCGGATATTGCGCGAGCGCGGGAATAAAACTCTAGCTGTCTAGTTCCTCCGGAGGCTCGTTGACGAACTTGGGGAGCCCTTGGTGAATGTTCGGAACTTCGATGTTTTTTACGTAGAACCATCCGGCGTTCCAGTACCGGACGGACTCGTGAGAGGAATGAGGCGGATAAATCCTCCCGGGGCGGAGCATGAAAGTCATGCTTCCGCAGTTTACCATCGCCTTATCCTTCGTTTCCTTCTTCACTCGGAAAAAGAATTGCCACAGACGGATGTCCGGGCGAATTCCGAGGTGATGAGGACATCCCTACTACTACACTACTACCTCCGTCATTGCTAGATGAAGACGATGCTGCTGTAAAGCTCAAGTCCAATGAAGTCAGGATTGGACCTATTACAAGGGCTCGTGCGAAGCTACTCAAGCAACAGGTGAACTTGTTCCTAAGTGATACTTTGATCGATGAGAACTTTATACTGCCTAAGTCCTATTACTTATGTATGATCAGGTATGAAGAAGGAGCAAGCATCGCACGAGGAGGAGAGGAGCAGCTGGACGTGAAGATGGACATGAAGCTGGACGTGAAGCTGGACATGGAGCTGGACATGAAGACATTCCATGGACGCGCGAGGGAGGAGCGGGAGGCATGCGCGAGGGAAGACGAAGTCCAGGCCGGCGCCAGGCCCGGTCTGACCGGCCGCCACGCCGGCGCGCCCGGTCCCAGGGCCGGCCAACCGGGCGCCACGCCGGGTCCGCCCGGTTCCAGGCCCGGTCCAACCGGAAGACACGCCGGGCCAGCCCGGCGCCGACCTGATCCTCAGCCGGTGCACACCGGGCCACTTCCAAGGTTCCTGGACCCTTATTCCGGTCAAGACCCGGTCCCAGGCCCGGTTTCGACCGGACCGCCCGGTCCAAGACCCGGTCAACCGGACCCCTGACCGGACCGGCCCGGTCCCAGACCCGGTCGACCGGCCCCCTAACCGACCGACTCCGAGTCTGTCTCGACCAGATCCGATCTGGGTCGGTTTTCTATGTACCTTTTCGACCCCTGGTCGTCCTGAACCCCTATATAAGTGCCCAGGACGCCCCCAAATTAGGTTTAGACCATGTTTAAGATAAACCCTAGTTCATAGTTGATTGCTTTGCAACTCTATTGAATTTCTACACCATATTGCATTGATTTGGTGTGAACCTCTGAAAGTCTTGTGTGATCTGTTATTCCAATGGGAATTAGACGGTTGCAACTTACCGCTTCGTGGTCGGCGGCTATGTGCGCAAGTGTGTGGAGTTGTGAATATCTTGCAGGGTTGAGAGCTGTTGCATTGGCGACAGGGACCAATCGAGAGACTTCGTTGCATCATACAAGTTATCATCCACTTCATCATCGAGTTATCTCCGCTGTGTTCATTCCGTGATCATCATCACCATCGTTGCTTACTGAGAAGATCGGGCCACCCCTTATCATCTTGGTATCAGATTTCAGTTTTCCTCAGTAAGCCATCCACAATCCACCCCATAGTTGAGTTGCGAGTGTTTCCTATCCAGAAAAAGCCATAAAAAGTTAGGGTTAGGGTTTGCCATAGCCTTAGTTTGCACTAATTTCGAGTTTTAGTTGCTTTTCGTAGTTGTTTTTGCGTATCTTTTTCTTCCATCTAGTATTGTTAGGGTTTGTGTTTCCACTATCATCTAGTTTACAGTTTTTGTTGCTCCGAGTACACATATCTTACATTTTGCTTCTTCCCAACCATAGCCACAGCCTTTCGATATAAGTGACTAGGAACTTCCCCAGAAGAGACTAGTTTTACCGCTCGACAGGCTGCTCATTAGGGTTTTGGTGCTTTGCAATTTCTGTTGGCCGTGTTACAAAGAGTTGAGTCATAAAATCAAAGAAAAAAGAAAATAGAAAAGAAGCAAAAAGAGCTACATAGCTGCGTGTGTGATACAAAAGAAAATCCAAAAAAAAAAGTGTGAAGTGCTAGTAAGATCAAGTGAAGGCCTAGTTTACTTTTCTGCACCTGTAGTTGAGCAATCTTGTGCCTGTTTCGTTGAGCTTTGCTAGTGTCTCTCGAGTGCATTGCAACCTTTTTTTTTCCATATAGTTGCATTGCCACATTTATCGCCTTGTGTGAGTATCATTGGTTGTCTACGGTCAGCGTTGGAGCTTGTTATTGGTGCAAATAGGTAGCCCACCTACAGCCCCACATATATCCTGCTTTGTCGTGTGATTTTGTTCTTATACCCTTGATATTCGCTTCGCTACATCCGTGCACTGGTTTGTCAATCCAAGTTGGTAAGCAACACTAATTCACTTTGGAGCGGTAAGATTTCCTTTTCTTATCAGTTTTGAGTGAGTTGTGAGAGTACCACCAAAGATTTTTGTTTTAGTGCACTAACCTACTAACCATGTCTTCTAGTGATGCTAAAATTGTTAACCAGAAAAACAAAGATGCAGCTGATGTGATGACATGGAGGGAGTATGAAGCTCTTCGTAATGTGATGCGACGTGAATTCCGCGATCAGGACAAAGAACTTAAGGGGACCGTTCAGGAGGTCGCCAAGAAGCTGGATACTACTAATGAGACCGTCATTGCAATGCAAGATCAAATGACGGACATTCAGGGCAATATTCAGGCCTTGACTCTAGCTGTTGAGAATTTGACCCAACAACAACAACAACCTGAAGATGAAGATGTTGAGCTTCAAGATGAAGCGCGTGGTGCTGGTCGTGGTGTTGGACGTGGTAACCGTGGTCGTGGCTTTGTTGAACTCGGAGCTCGCCGTGTCCCTCCACAACAACAAGACGATGGTTTGGGTAAGCCCAAATTCTCCATACCCAAGTTTGAAGGAGGTGCTGATGTTGAAGAATACCTCACTTGGGAGCTGAAAATAGAGAAGTTATGGCGCTTACATGACTATACTGAAGACAGGATGGTTAAGCTTGCTTCCTCAGAATTTGATGGCTATGCATTGCGTTGGTGGGATGGAGTTACACGTGCTCGTCAGGAAGATAACGAGTTGTCAGTTCTTTCATGGCGCGAGATGAAGGCTATTATGCAAGCTCGTTTTGTTCCCACTAATTATTTGCGGTCTATATTTGATAAGTTGACCCTCTTGAGACAAGGTGTGAAGGATGTTGATACTTATTTCATGGAGATGGAGCTGCTTATGCAGCGTGGCCGTGTCTGTGAGTCACTTCAGATGACAATGCAGCGTTTTCTACATGGTTTGAAGTATGATATCAAAGGCATTGTTCGACATCACAATTACACCACTATGAATGAGTTGTTACATCATGCAAGAGAAGCTGAAGCACAGTTGGCTGAAGAAGCGCAAATCAAAGGTCGTGCTACGGGAGCTGGGCGTTACACGCCTAGGGCGCCCCCATCTACGGCGCCATCTTCGCGCTCCGCACCGTTTCCTACTTCATCTAGCAAGCCGGTCTCCAATGTGTCCAACACAAAGAAGTCCGAACCTGCTGCAAGTGCAAGTGGTTCTAGCATGTCTACTGCGCGCAACCGCGATATGGCTTGTCATACATGTGGTGGCAAGGGTCACTTCAAGAGAGATTGTCCCAACCGGAAGGTCATGTTTATCAATGAGGATAATGAATATGAGACTGGAGATGTTACTGATCCATATGCTCCAGAAGATGATGATTATGACAGTGATGGTGTAGATGCTTATCCGTCTGAAGCTCGCACTATTGTTGTGTCTCAGCGGGCTCTTAATGTGTTGCCAAGTGCATCTACTCAGCGCTGCAATTTGTTCCAAACAAAGGCGTTAGTTGGTCCTGACAAGGCTTGCAAGGTCATTATTGATGGCGGGAGTTGCCGCAATTTAGCAAGCAAGGAGTTGTGTACCAAGCTGAAGCTGAAGTATCTACCGCACCCGCATCCATATTACATTCAGTGGTTGAGCGACAATGGTGAGATGAAGGTAAACCACATGGTGCGTGTTGATTTTGAGATTGGACCTTATAAGGATTCCATTGATTTTGATGTGGTTCCTATGACGGTGTGTCACCTATTATTGGGTCGGCCATGGCTCTATGACCGTTCTGTGCATCACAATGGTCGTTCCAATACATATCACTTGGAGTTCAAGGGCAAGAAAATTAACTTGCAGCCTATGTCACCACAGCAAATTGTCAATGAATCTCGTCAGAAAGTTGAAGTAAATTTGGAGGATGCTCCAGTAGATAGGCGAGAGAATAGTAATGTCGTGAGTGACATAACGAAAAGTGAGAGAGTGAATTCCTAAGTCTTATTAGCCACCAAAGAGGACATGAGAGAATTTAGTGAGGATCCTACAGCCATGCCTCTTGTGCTCATGTACAAGGGTGAGGTTTTGGTTTCTAACGACATGACCCCTATTTCTCTTGGTATTTCTAGTGTTTTGCAGGAATTCAGCGATGTGTTTCCGGAGGAGGTGCCAGCGGGATTGCCACCATTGCGTGGTATTGAGCATCAAATTGACTTGATCCCCGGAGCTTCACTGCCTGATACATCTCCAACGTATCGATAATTTCTTATGTTCCATGCCACATTATTGATGTTATCTACATGTTTTATGCACACTTTATGTCATATTCGTGCATTTTCTGGAACTAACCTATTAACAAGATGCCGAAGTTCCAGTTGCTGTTTTCTGCTGTTTTTGGTTTCAGAAATCCTAGTAAGGAAATATTCTCGGAATTGGACGAAATCAACGCCCAGGGTCCTATTTTGCCACGAAGCTTCCAGAAGTCCGAAGACGAAACGAAGTGGGGCCACAGGGTGCCCAAACCCTAGGGCGGCGCGGCCCCCCCTTGGCCGCGCCGGCCTATGGTGTGGGGCCCCTGTGCCCCCTCCTAACTTGCCCTTCCGCCTACTTAAAGCCTCCGTGACGAAACCCCCAGTACCGAGAGCCACGATACGGAAAACCTTCCAGAGACGCCACCAACGCCGATCCCATCTCGGGGGATCCAGGAAATCGCCTCCGGCACCCTGCCGGAGAGGGGAATCATCTCCCGGAGGACTCTACGCCGCCATGGTCGCCTCCGGTGTGATGTGTGAGTAGTCTACCCCTGGACTATGGGTCCATAGCAGTAGCTAGATGGTTGTCTTCTCCCCATTGTGCTATCATTGTCGGATCTTGTGAGCTGCCTAACATGATCAAGATCATCTATCTGTAATTCTATATGTTGCGTTTGTTGGGATCCGATGAATAGAGAATACTTCTTATGTTGATTATCAAAGTTATATCTATGTGTTGTTTATGATCTTGCATGCTTTCCGTTACTAGTAGATGCTCTGGCCAAGTAGATGCTTGTAACTCCAAGAGGGAGTATTTATGCTCGATAGTGGGTTCATGCCTGCATTGACACCTGGGACAGTGACAGAAAGTTCTAAGGTTGTGTTGTGCTGTTGCCACTAGGGATAAAACATTGATGCTATGTCTAAGGATGTAGTTGTTGATTACATTATGCACCATACTTAATGCAATTGTCTGTTGCTTTGCAACTTAATACTGGAGGGTTCGGATGATAACCTGAAGGTGGACTTTTTAGGCATAGATGCAGTTGGATGGCGGTCTATGTACTTTGTCGTAATGCCCAATTAAATCTCACTATACTCATCATGATATGTATGGGCATGGTCATGCTCTCTTTATTTGTCAATTGCCCAACTGTAATTTGTTCACCCAACATGCTGTTTGTCTTATGGGAGAGACACCTCTAGTGAACTGTGGACCCCGGTCCAATTCTCTTTACTGAAATACAATCTCTTTGCAATACTTGTTCTACTGTTTTCTGCAAACAATCATCTTCCACACAATACGGTTAATCCTTTGTTACAGCAAGCCGGTGAGATTGACAACCTCACTGTTTCGTTGGGGCAAAGTACTTTGGTTGTGTTGTGCAGGTTCCACGTTGGCGCCGGAATCCCTGGTGTTGCGCCGCACTACATCCCGCCGCCATCAACCTTCAACGTGCTTCTTGACTCCTACTGGTTCGATTAAACCTTGGTTTCTTACTGAGGGAACCTTGCCGCTGTGCGCATCACACCTTCCTCTTGGGGTTCCCAACGGACGTGTCAACCACACGCATCAAGCAAATTTCTGGCGCCGTTGCCGGGGAGATCAAGACACGCTGCAAGGGGAGTCTCCACTTCTCAATCTCTTTACTTTGTTTTTGTCTTGCTTAGTTTTATTTACTACTCTGTTTGCTGCACTAAATCAAAATACAAAAAAATTAGTTGCTAGTTTTACTTTATTTGCTATCTTGTTTGCTAAATCAAAAACACAAAAAAATTAGTTACTTGCATTTACTTTATCTAGTTTGTTTTATTTATTGTTGCTAAAATGGCCAACCCTGAAAATACTAAGTTGTGTGACTTCACAACCACAAATAATAATGATTTCTTATGCACACCTATTGCTCCACCTGCTACTACAGCAGAATTCTTTGAAATTAAACCTGCTTTACTGAATCTTGTTATGCGAGAGCAATTTTCTGGTATTAGTTCTGATGATGCTGCTGCCCATCTTAATAATTTTGTTGAACTATGTGAAATGCAAAAATATAAAGATGTATATGGTGATATTATTAAACTAAAATTGTTCCCTTTCTCATTAAGAGGAAGAGCTAAAGATTGGTTGCTATCTCTGCCTAAGAATAGTATTGATTCATGGACTAAATGCAAGGATGCTTTTATTGGTAGATATTATCCCCCTGCTAAAATTATATCTTTGAGGAGTAGCATAATGAATTTTAAACAATTAGATACTGAACATGTTGCTCAAGCTTGGGAAAGAATGAAATCTCTGGTTAAAAATTGCCCAACCCATGGACTGACTACTTGGATGGTCATCCAAACCTTCTATGCAGGACTAAATTTTTCTTCACGGAATTTATTGGATTCAGCTGCTGGAGGTACCTTTATGTCCATCACTCTTGGTGAAGCAACAAAGCTTCTTGATAATATGATGATCAATTACTCTGAATGGCACACGGAAAGAGCTCCACAAGGTAAGAAGGTAAATTCTGTCGAAGAGACCTCTTCCTTGAGTGATAAGATTGATGCTATTATGTCTATGCTTGTGAATGATAGGACTAATATTGATCCTAATAATGTTCCATTAGCTTCATTGGTTGCACAAGAAGAACATGTTGATGTAAACTTCATTAAAAATAATAATTTCAACAACAATGCTTACCTAACAATTCTAGTAACAACTATAGGCCATATCCTTATAATAATGGCAACGGCTATGGTAATTCTTATGGGAATTCTTACAACAATAATAGGAGTTCACCCCTGGACTTGAAGCCATGCTTAAAGAATTTATTAGTACACAAACCGCTTTTAACAAATCTGTTGAAGAAAAGCTTGGGAAAATTGATATACTTGCTTCTAAAGTCGATAGTCTTGTCATTGATGTTGATCTTTTGAAATCGAAAGTTATGCCTAATGAAAATCATCATAATAAAATTGTTACTACAGCAAATGCCATCCAAGTTAGAATTAATGAGAATATAAGATTAATGGCTGAACTGCATGCTAGGTGGGATAGAGAAGAAAATGAAAAACTAGCTAAAGAGAAGAATGTAGCTAAAGTTTGGACTATTACCACCACTAGTAATGCTAATGCTACACATGTTGCTGCACCTCCTACTAATAATAAAAGAATTGGTGTTAGCAATGTTTCCACTTCTAATGCAAAGCGCGAGAAACTGCCTGAAACTGCTAAAACTGCTGAAACTGCCTGTGATAAAGCTGCTGAAATTTTTTCCAACATTGGGGATGATGATCCCATTGCTTTAGATTATAATGGTTTGAATTTTGATGATTGCCACATCTCTGAAGTTATAAAGTTCTTGCAAAAACTTGCTAAAAGTCCTAATGCTAGTGCTATAAATTTGGCTTTCACACATCATATTACAAATGCTCTCATAAAAGCTAGAGAAGAGAAACTAGAGCGTGAAGCCTCTATTCCTAAAAAGCTAGAGGATGGTTGGGAGCCCATCATTAAGATGAAGGTTAAAGATTTTGATTGTAATGCTTTATGTGATCTTGGTGCAAGTATTTCCGTTATGCCTAAGAAAATTTATAATATGCTTGACTTGCCACCGCTGAAAAATTGTTATTTGGATGTTAATCTTGCTGATCATTCTATAAAGAAACCTTTGGGTAAAGTTGATAATGTTCGCATTACCGTTAACAATAACCTTGTCCCCGTTGATTTTGTTGTCTTGGATATTGAATGCAATGCATCTTGTCCCATTATATTGGGAAGACCTTTTCTTCGAACTGTTGGTGCTATCATTGATATGAAGGAAGGTAATATAAAATATCAATTTCCTCTCAAGAAAGGTATGGAACACTTCCCTAGAAATAGAATGAAGGTACCTTTTGATTCTATTATGAGAACAAATTATGATGTTGACACTTCGTCTCTTGATAATACTTGATACACACTTTCTGCGCCTAGCTGAAAGGCGTTAAAGAAAGCGCTTATGGGAGACAACCCATGTTTTTACCTACGGTACTTTGTTTTTATTTTGTGTCTTGGAAGTTGTTTACTACTGTAGCAACCTCTCCTTATCTTAGTTTAGTGTTTTGTTGTGCCAAGTAAAGTCTTTGATAGTAAAGTAAGTACTAGATTTGGATTACTGCGCAGTTCCAGATTTCTTTGCTGTCACGAATCTGGGTCCACCTCCCTGTAGGTAGCTCAGAAAATTAAGCCAATTTACGTGCATGATCCTCCGATATGTACGCAACTTTCATTCAATTTGAGCATTTTCATTTGAGCAAGTCTGGTGCCATTTTAAAATTCGTCAATACGAACTGTTCTGTTTTGACAGATTCTGCCTTTTATTTCGCATTGCCTCTTTTGCTATGTTGGATGAATTTCTTTGATCCACTAATGTCCAGTAGCTTTATGCAATGTCCAGAAGTGTTAAGAATGATTGTGTCACCTCTGAATATGTTAATTTTTATTGTGCACTAACCCTCTAATGAGTTGTTTCGAGTTTGGTGTGGAGGAAGTTTTCAAGGATCAAGAGAGGAGTATGATGCAACATGATCAAGGAGAGTGAAAGCTCTAAGCTTGGGGATGCCCCGGTGGTTCACCCCTGCATATATCAATAAGACTCAAGCGTCTAAGCTTGGGGATGCCCAAGGCATCCCCTTCTTCATCGACAACATTATCAGGTTCCTCCCCTGAAACTATATTTTTATTCCATCACATCTTATGTGCTTTTCTTGGAGCGTCGGTTTGTTTTTGTTTTTGTTTTGTTTGAATAAAATGGATCTTAGCATTCACTTTATGGGAGAGAGACACGCTCCGCTGTAGCATATGGACAAGTATGTCCTTGGTTTCTACTCATAGTATTCATGGCGAAGTTTCTCCTTCGTTAAATTGTTATATGGTTGGAATTGGAAAATGATACATGTAGTAATTGCTATAAATGTCTTGGGTAATGTGATACTTGGCAATTGTTGTGCTCATGATTAAGCTCTTGCATCATATGCTTTGCACCCATTAATGAAGAAATACATAGAGCATGCTAAAATTTGGTTTGCATATTTGGTTTCTCTAAGGTCTAGATAATTTCTAGTATTGAGTTTGAACAACAAGGAAGACGGTGTAGAGTCTTATAATGTTTTCAATATGTCTTTTATGTGAGTTTTGCTGCACCGGTTCATCCTTGTGTTTGTTTCAAATAAGCCTTGCTAGCCTAAACCTTGTATCGAGAGGGAATACTTCTCATGCATCCAAAATACTTGAGCCAACCACTATGCCATTTGTGTCCACCATACCTACCTACTACATGGTATTTCCCGCCATTCCAAAGTAAATTGCTTGAGTGCTACCTTTAAAATTCCATCATTCGCCTTACAATATATAGCTCATGGGACAAATAGCTTAAAAACTATTGTGGTATTGAATATGTAATTATGCACTTTATCTCTTAATAAGTTGCTTGTTGTGCGATAACCATGTTTACTGGGGACGCCATCAACTACTCTTTGTTGAATTTCATGTGAGTTGCTATGCATGTCCGTCTTGTCTGAAGTAAGAGAGATCTACCACCTTATGGTTAAGCATGCATATTGTTAGAGAAGAACATTGGGCCGCTAACTAAAGCCATGATCCATGGTGGAAGTTTCAGTTTTGGACATATATCCTCAATCTCAAATGAGAAAATTATTAATTGTTGTTACATGCTTATGCATAAAAGAGGAGTCCATTATTTGTTGTCTATGTTGTCCCGGTATGGATGTCTAAGTTGAAGAATAATCAATAGCGAGAAATCCAATGCGAGCTTTCTCCTTAGACCTTTGTACAAAGTGCATAGAGGTACCCCTTTGTGACACTTGGTTAAAACAGTGCATTGTGATGATCCGGTAGTCCAAGCTAATTAGGACAAGGTGCGGGCACTATTAGTACACTATGCATGAGGCTTGCAACTTGTAAGATATAATTTACATGATACATATGCTTTATTACTACCGTTGACAAAATTGTTTCATGTTTTCAAAATCAAAGCTCTAGCACAAATATAGCAATCGATGCTTTTCCTCTATGGAGGACCATTCTTTTACTTTCAATGTTGAGTCAGTTCACCTATTTCTCTCCACCTCAAGAAGCAAACACTTGTGTGAACTGTGCATTGATTCCTACATACTTGCATATTGCACTTATTATATTACTCTATGTTGACAATATCCATGAGATATACATGTTACAAGTTGAAAGCAACCGCTGAAACTTAATCTTCTTTTGTGTTGCTTCAATGCTTTTACTTTGAATTATTGCTTTATGAGTTAACTCTTATGCAAGACTTAATTGATGCTTGTCTTGAAGTGCTATTCATGAAAAGTCTTTGCTATATGATTCACTTGTTTACTCATGTCATATACATTGTTTTGATCGCTGCATTCACTACATATGCTTTACAAATAGTATGATCAAGATTATGATGGCATGTCACTCCAGAAAATTATCCGTGTTATCGTTTTACTCCGCTGGACGAGCAGAACTAAGCTTGGGGATGCTGATACATCTCCAACGTATCGATAATTTCTTATGTTCCATGCCACATTATTGATGTTATCTACATGTTTTATGCACACTTTATGTCATATTCGTGCATTTTCTGGAACTAACCTATAAACAAGATGCCGAAGTGCCGATTCTTTGTTTCTGCTGTTTTTTGTTTCAGAAATCCTAGTAAGGAAATATTCTCGGAATTGGACGAAATCAATGCCCAGGGTCCTATTTTGCCACGAAGCTTCCAGAAGTCCGAAGACGAAACGAAGTGGGGCCACAGGGTGCCCAAACCCTAGGGCGGCGCGGCCCCCCCCTTGGCCGCGCCGGCCTATGGTGTGGGGCCCCTGTGCCCCCTCCTGACTTGCCCTTCCGCCTACTTAAAGCCTCCGTGACGAAACCCCCAGTACCGAGAGCCACGATACGGAAAACCTTCCAGAGACGCCGCCAACGCCGATCCCATCTCGGGGGATCCAGGAGATCGCCTCCGGCACCCTGCCGGAGAGGGGAATCATCTCCCGGAGGACTCTACGCCGCCATGGTCGCCTCCGGTGTGATGTGTGAGTAGTCTACCCCTGGACTATGGGTCCATAGCAGTAGCTAGATGGTTGTCTTCTCCCCATTGTGCTATCATTGTCGGATCTTGTGAGCTGCCTAACATGATCAAGATCATCTATCTGTAATTCTATATGTTGCGTTTGTTGGGATCCGATGAATAGAGAATACTTCTTATGTTGATTATCAAAGTTATATCTATGTGTTGTTTATGATCTTGCATGCTTTCCGTTACTAGTAGATGCTCTGGCCAAGTAGATGCTTGTAACTCCAAGAGGGAGTATTTATGCTCGATAGTGGGTTCATGCCTGCATTGACACCGGGGACAAAGGATGTAAAGTTCTAAGGTTGTGTTGTGCTTTGTTGCCACTAGGGATAAAACATTGATGCTATGTCTAAGGATGTAGTTGTTGATTACATTACGCACCATACTTAATGCAATTGTCTGTTGCTTTGCAACTTAATACCGGAGGGGTTCGGATGATAACTTTGAAGGTGGACTTTTTAGGCATAGATGCAGTTGGATGGCGGTCTATGTACTTTGTCGTAATGCCCAATTAAATCTCACTATACTCATCATGATATGTATGTGCATGGTCATGCTCTCTTTATTTGTCAATTGCCCAACTGTAATTTGTTCACCCAACATGCTGTTTGTCTTATGGGAGAGACACCTCTAGTGAACTGTGGACCCCGGTCCAATTCTCTTTACTGAAATACAATCTACTGCAATACTTGTTCTACTGTTTTCTGCAAACAATCATCTTCCACACAATACGGTTAATCCTTTGTTACAGCAAGCCGGTGAGATTGACAACCTCACTGTTTCGTTGGAGCAAAGTACTTTGGTTGTGTTGTGCAGGTTCCACGTTGGCGCCGGAATCCCTGGTGTTGCGCCGCACTACATCCCGCCGCCATCAACCTTCAACGTGCTTCTTGACTCCTACTGGTTCGATTAAACCTTGGTTTCTTACTGAGGGAACCTTGCCGTTGTGCGCATCACACCTTCCTCTTGGGGTTCCCAACGGACGTGTCAACCACACGCATCAAGCAAATTTCTGGCGCCGTTGCCGGGGAGATCAAGACACGCTGCAAGGGGAGTCTCCACTTCTCAATCTCTTTACTTTGTTTTTGTCTTGCTTAGTTTTATTTACTACTTTGTTTGCTGCACTAAATCAAAATACAAAAAAATTAGTTGCTAGTTTTACTTTATTTGCTATCTTGTTTGCTAAATCAAAAACACAAAAAAATTAGTTACTTGCATTTACTTTATCTAGTTTGTTTTATTTATTGTTGCTAAAATGGCCAACCCTGAAAATACTAAGTTGTGTGACTTCACAACCACAAATAATAATGATTTCTTATGCACACCTATTGCTCCACCTGCTACTACGGCAGAATTCTTTGAAATTAAACCTGCTTTACTGAATCTTGTTATGCGAGAGCAATTTTCTGGTATTAGTTCTGATGATGCTGCTGCCCATCTTAATAATTTTGTTGAACTATGTGAAATGCAAAAATATAAAGATGTATATGGTGATATTATTAAACTAAAATTGTTCCCTTTCTCATTAAGAGGAAGAGCTAAAGATTGGTTGCTATCTCTGCCTAAGAATAGTATTGATTCATGGACTAAATGCAAGGATGCTTTTATTGGTAGATATTATCCCCCTGCTAAAATCATATCTTTGAGGAGTAGCATAATGAATTTTAAACAATTAGATACTGAACATGTTGCTCAAGCTTGGGAAAGAATGAAATCTCTGGTTAAAAATTGCCCAACCCATGGACTGACTACTTGGATGATCATCCAAACCTTCTATGCAGGACTAAATTTTTCTTCACGGAATTTATTGGATTCAGCTGCTGGAGGTACCTTTATGTCCATCACTCTTGGTGAAGCAACAAAGCTTCTTGATAATATGATGATCAATTACTCTGAATGGCACACGGAAAGAGCTCCACAAGGTAAGAAGGTAAATTCTGTCGAAGAGACCTCTTCCTTGAGTGATAAGATTGATGCTATTATGTCTATGCTTGTGAATGATAGGACTAATATTGATCCTAATAATGTTCCATTAGCTTCATTGGTTGCACAAGAAGAACATGTTGATGTAAACTTCATTAAAAATAATAATTTCAACAACAATGCTTACCGGAACAATTCTAGTAACAACTATAGGCCATATCCTTATAATAATGGCAACGGCTATGGTAATTCTTATGGGAATTCTTACAACAATAATAGGAGTTCACCCCCTGGACTTGAAGCCATGCTTAAAGAATTTATTAGTACACAAACTGCTTTTAACAAATCTGTTGAAGAAAAGCTTGGGAAAATTGATATACTTGCTTCTAAAGTCGATAGTCTTGCTGCTGATGTTGATCTTTTGAAATCGAAAGTTATGCCTAATGAAAATCATCATAATAAAATTGTTACTACAGAAAATGCCATCCAAGTTAGAATTAATGAGAATATAAGATTAATGGCTGAACTGCGTGCTAGGTGGGATAGAGAAGAAAATGAAAAACTAGCTAAAGAGAAGAATGTAGCTAAAGTTTGGACTATTACCACCACTAGTAATGCTAATGCTACACATGTTGCTGCACCTCCTACTAATAATAAAAGAATTGGTGTTAGCAATGTTTCCACTTCTAATGCAAAGCGCGAAACCGCTCAAATCGCTAAAACTGCTGAAACCGCTCGTGATAAAGCTGCTGAAATTTTTTCCAACATTGGGGATGATGATCCCATTGCTTTAGATTATAATGGTTTGAATTTTGATGATTGCCACATCTCTGAAGTTATAAAGTTCTTGCAAAAACTTGCTAAAAGTCCTAATGCTAGTGCTATAAATTTGGCTTTCACACATCATATTACAAATGCTCTCATAAAAGCTAGAGAAGAGAAACTAGAGCGTGAAGCCTCTATTCCTAAAAAGCTAGAGGATGGTTGGGAGCCCATCATTAAGATGAAGGTTAAAGATTTTGATTGTAATGCTTTATGTGATCTTGGTGCAAGTATTTCCGTTATGCCTAAGAAAATTTATAATATGCTTGACTTGCCACCGCTGAAAAATTGTTATTTGGATGTTAATCTTGCTGATCATTCTACAAAGAAACCTTTGGGTAAAGTTGATAATGTTCGCATTACCGTTAACAATAACCTTGTCCCCGTTGATTTTGTTGTCTTGGATATTGAATGCAATGCATCTTGTCCCATTATATTGGGAAGACCTTTTCTTCGAACTGTTGGTGCTATCATTGATATGAAGGAAGGTAATATAAAATATCAATTTCCTCTCAAGAAAGGTATGGAACACTTCCCTAGAAAGAGAATGAAGGTACCTTTTGATTCTATTATGAGAACAAATTATGATGTTGACACTTCGTCTCTTGATAATACTTGATACACACTTTCGGCGCCTAGCTGAAAGGCGTTAAAGAAAAGCGCTTATGGGAGACAACCCATGTTTTTACCTACAGTACTTTGTTTTTATTTTGTGTCTTGGAAGTTGTTTACTACTGTAGCAACCTCTCCTTATCTTAGTTTAGTGTTTTGTTGTGCCAAGTAAAGTCTTTGATAGTAAAGTAAGTACTAGATTTGGATTACTGCGCAGTTCCAGATTTCTTTGCTGTCACGAATCTGGGTCCACCTCCCTGTAGGTAGCTCAGAAAATTAAGCCAATTTACGTGCATGATCCTCCGATATGTACGCAACTTTCATTCAATTTGAGCATTTTCATTTGAGCAAGTCTGGTGCCATTTTAAAATTCGTCAATACGAACTGTTCTGTTTTGACAGATTCTGCCTTTTATTTCGCATTGCCTCTTTTGCTATGTTGGATGAATTTCTTTGATCCACTAATGTCCAGTAGCTTTATGCAATGTCCAGAAGTGTTAAGAATGATTGTGTCACCTCTGAATATGTTAATTTTTATTGTGCACTAACCCTCTAATGAGTTGTTTCGAGTTTGGTGTGGAGGAAGTTTTCAAGGATCAAGAGAGGAGTATGATGCAACATGATCAAGGAGAGTGAAAGCTCTAAGCTTGGGGATGCCCCGGTGGTTCACCCCTGCATATATCAAGAAGACTCAAGCGTCTAAGCTTGGGGATGCCCAAGGCATCCCCTTCTTCATCGACAACATTATCAGGTTCCTCCCCTGAAACTATATTTTTATTCCATCACATCTTATGTGCTTTTCTTGGAGCGTCGGTTTGTTTTTGTTTTTGTTTTGTTTGAATAAAATGGATCTTAGCATTCACTTTATGGGAGAGAGACACGCTCCGCTGTAGCATATGGACAAGTATGTCCTTGGTTTCTACTCATAGTATTCATGGCGAAGTTTCTCCTTCGTTAAATTGTTATATGGTTGGAATTGGAAAATGATACATGTAGTAATTGCTATAAATGTCTTGGGTAATGTGATACTTGGCAATTGTTGTGCTCATGATTAAGCTCTTGCATCATATGCTTTGCACCCATTAATGAAGAAATACATAGAGCATGCTAAAATTTGGTTTGCATATTTGGTTTCTCTAAGGTCTAGATAATTTCTAGTATTGAGTTTGAACAACAAGGAAGACGGTGTAGAGTCTTATAATGTTTTCAATATGTCTTTTATGTGAGTTTTGCTGCACCGGTTCATCCTTGTGTTTGTTTCAAATAAGCCTTGCTAGCCTAAACCTTGTATCGAGAGGGAATACTTCTCATGCATCCAAAATACTTGAGCCAACCACTATGCCATTTGTGTCCACCATACCTACCTACTACATGGTATTTCCCGCCATTCCAAAGTAAATTGCTTGAGTGCTACCTTTAAAATTCCATCATTCGCCTTACAATATATAGCTCATGGGACAAATAGCTTAAAAACTATTGTGGTATTGAATATGTAATTATGCACTTTATCTCTTAATAAGTTGCTTGTTGTGCGATAACCATGTTTACTGGGGACGCCATCAACTACTCTTTGTTGAATTTCATGTGAGTTGCTATGCATGTCCGTCTTGTCTGAAGTAAGAGAGATCTACCACCTTATGGTTAAGCATGCATATTGTTAGAGAAGAACATTGGGCCGCTAACTAAAGCCATGATCCATGGTGGAAGTTTCAGTTTTGGACATATATCCTCAATCTCAAATGAGAAAATTATTAATTGTTGTTACATGCTTATGCATAAAAGAGGAGTCCATTATCTGTTGTCTATGTTGTCCCGGTATGGATGTCTAAGTTGAAGAATAATCAATAGCGAGAAATCCAATGCGAGCTTTCTCCTTAGACCTTTGTACAGGCGGCATAGAGGTACCCCTTTGTGACACTTGGTTAAAACAGTGCATTGTGATGATCTGGTAGTCCAAGCTAATTAGGACAAGGTGCGGGCACTATTAGTACACTATGCATGAGGCTTGCAACTTGTAAGATATAATTTACATGATACATATGCTTTATTACTACCGTTGACAAAATTGTTTCATGTTTTCAAAATCAAAGCTCTAGCACAAATATAGCAATCGATGCTTTTCCTCTATGGAGGACCATTCTTTTACTTTCAATGTTGAGTCAGTTCACCTATTTCTCTCCACCTCAAGAAGCAAACACTTGTGTGAACTGTGCATTGATTCCTACATACTTGCATATTGCACTTATTATATTACTCTATGTTGACAATATCCATGAGATATACATGTTACAAGTTGAAAGCAACCGCTGAAACTTAATCTTCTTTTGTGTTGCTTCAATGCTTTTACTTTGAATTATTGCTTTATGAGTTAACTCTTATGCAAGACTTAATTGATGCTTGTCTTGAAGTGCTATTCATGAAAAGTCTTTGCTATATGATTCACTTGTTTACTCATGTCATATACATTGTTTTGATCGCTGCATTCACTACATATGCTTTACAAATAGTATGATCAAGATTATGATGGCATGTCACTCCAGAAATTATCTGTGTTATCGTTTTACCTGCTCGGGACGAGCAGAACTAAGCTTGGGGATGCTGATACGTCTCCAACGTATCGATAATTTCTTATGTTCCATGCCACATTATTGATGTTATCTACATGTTTTATGCACACTTTATGTCATATTCGTGCATTTTCTGGAACTAACCTATTAACAAGATGCCGAAGTGCCGATTCTTTTCTGCTGTTTTTTGTTTCAGAAATCCTAGTAAGGAAATATTCTCGGAATTGGACGAAATCAATGCCCAGGGTCCTATTTTGCCACGAAGCTTCCAGAAGTCCGAAGACGAAACGAAGTGGGGCCACAGGGTGCCCAAACCCTAGGGCGGCGCGGCCCCCCTGGCCGCGCCGGCCTATGGTGTGGGGCCCCCGTGCCCCCTCCTGACTTGCCCTTCCGCCTACTTAAAGCCTCCGTGACGAAACCCCCAGTACCGAGAGCCACGATACGGAAAACCTTCCAGAGACGCCGCCAACGCCGATCCCATCTCGGGGATCCAGAGATCGCCTCCGGCACCTGCCGGAGAGGGGAATCATCTCCCGGAGGACTCTACGCCGCCATGGTCGCCTCCGGTGTGATGTGTGAGTAGTCTACCCCTGGACTATGGGTCCATAGCAGTAGCTAGATGGTTGTCTTCTCCCCATTGTGCTATCATTGTCGGATCTTGTGAGCTGCCTAACATGATCAAGATCATCTATCTGTAATTCTATATGTTGCGTTTGTTGGGATCCGATGAATAGAGAATACTTGTTATGTTGATTATCAAAGTTATATCTATGTGTTGTTTATGATCTTGCATGCTTTCGTTACTAGTAGATGCTCGGCCAAGTAGATGCTTGTAACTCCAAGAGGGAGTATTTATGCTCGATAGTGGGTTCATGCCTCGCATTGACACCGGGACAATGTGAGAAAGTTCTAAGGTTGTGTTGTGCTGTTGCCACTAGGGATAAAACATTGATGCTATGTCTAAGGATGTAGTTGTTGTTTACATTACTCACCATACTTAATGCATTTGTCTGTTGATTTGCAACTTAATACTGGAGGGTGTTCGGATGATAACCTGAAGGTGGACTTTTTAGGCATAGATGCAGTTGGATGGCGGTCTATGTACTTTGTCGTAATGCCCAATTAAATCTCACTATACTCATCATGATATGTATGTGCATGGTCATGCTCTCTTTATTTGTCAATTGCCCAACTGTAATTTGTTCACCCAACATGTTGTTTGTCTTATGGGAGAGACACCTCTAGTGAACTGTGGACCCCGGTCCAATTCTCTTTACTGAAATACAATCTACTGCAATACTTGTTCTACTGTTTTCTGCAAACAATCATCTTCCACACAATACGGTTAATCCTTTGTTACAGCAAGCCGGTGAGATTGACAACCTCACTGTTTCGTTGGGGCAAAGTACTTTGGTTGTGTTGTGCAGGTTCCACGTTGGCGCCGGAATCCCTGGTGTTGCGCCGCACTACATCCCGCCGCCATCAACCTTCAACGTGCTTCTTGACTCCTACTGGTTCGATTAAACCTTGGTTTCTTACTGAGGGAAACTTGCCGCTGTGCGCATCACACCTTCCTCTTGGGGTTCCCAACGGACGTGTCAACCACACGCATCACTGCCCAATAGGGCACCATACAGGACGAACTCCGAAGAGACGAAGGAGATATAGAAGCAAGTACAAGCGCTACTCAACAAAGTTTATATCCGCATAAGCCTTAGTCCTTGTGCTGTTCCTGTTATTCTAGTTCCTAAGAAAGATGGTACATGGCGCATGTGTGTAGATTGTAGAGCGATAAACAACATTACTATTCGATATCGTCATCCTATTCCCCGTTTAGAGGATATGCTAGATGAATTGAGTGGTGCTGCTGTTTTCTCTAAGATTGATTTGCGTAGTGGTTATCATCAAATTAGGATGAAAGAGGGGGATGAATGGAAAACTACCTTTAAAACAAAATTTGGTTTATATGAGTGGTTAGTAATGCCTTTTGGTTTAACTAATGCACCTAGCACTTTCATGAGACTGATGAACCATGTTTTGCGTGATTTTATTGGCAAGTTTGTGGTTGCGTACTTTGATGACATATTAATTTACAGCCGCAATGAATCTGATCATACTATGCATATTCGACATGTTTTGCAAGTGTTGCGTGATAATCAACTCTATGGTAATCTTGAGAAGTGCACATTTTGCAAAGATAAGGTCATATTTCTGGGATATGTTGTCTCTAAGCATGGAGTGGAGGTAGATTCATCTAAAATTGAAGCAATTCAAAATTGGCCTACTCCCATGAATGTGAGTCAAATAAGAAGTTTCCATGGTCTAGCTGGGTTTTATAGAAGATTTGTGCCCAATTTTAGTACTATTGCTGCACCTTTGAATGAATTGACTAAAAAGGGTGTTGCATTTGAGTGGGGCGCAGCCCAAGATCATGCTTTTGATGAACTGAAAAGATTGTTAACTTCTGCACCGTTACTTGCACTTCCTGATTTCAATAAGCAATTTGAGATTGAATGTGATGCTAGTGGTATTGGAATTGGTGGTGTGTTGATGCAAGAGGGTCGCCCAATTGCATATTTTTTTGAGAAACTTTCTGGTGCTAAGTTGAACTATCCTATCTATGATAAAGAATTGTATGCTGTAATTAGAGTTCTTGAGGTTTGGCA
This sequence comes from Lolium perenne, assembly GCF_019359855.2. Classification (NCBI taxonomy): domain Eukaryota; kingdom Viridiplantae; phylum Streptophyta; class Magnoliopsida; order Poales; family Poaceae; genus Lolium; species Lolium perenne. The sequence continues at coordinate 316,734,278 of NC_067245.2, forward strand.
ACATTATTTGTGGCCAAAGGAATTTATCATACATTCTGATCATGAAGCTTTGAAATATCTGAAAGCTCAATCTACCTTGCATAGGCATCTTGCTAAGTGGGTTGAGTTCATTGAGTCTTTTCCATACATTATTAAGCATAAGAAGGGAAAAGATAATATTGTTGCTGATGCTCTATCTAGGAAGAACATGCTATTAACTCAACTTGATGTTAAAATTCCTGGATTAGAGATATTATGTGATTTGTATGCTACTGATCATGACTTTGCTGAACCATATCGCTTGTGTGCTATTGGTAAAGCTTGGGAGAAATATCACATACATGATGGGTTCTTGTTTAGAGCTAACAAACTATGTGTTCCAGAATCGTCTGTGAGTTTGCTCTTATTGCAGGAATCACATGCTGGAGGTTTGATGGGTCACTTTGGGCGTGAGAAGACGCTACTCATGCTAGCTGACCACTTTTATTGGCCAAAGATGAGGCGGGACGTGGACAGGTATGTGAAGAGATGCATTACTTGCAACAAGTCCAAGTCCAAGCTGAAGCCTCACGGTTTGTATACTCCTTTACCGGCACCTACTACACCTTGGGAGGATATTAGTATGGATTTTGTATTGGGTTTGCCGCGTACTAAGAGAGGCCATGATTTTATATTTGTGGTCGTGGATAGATTCTCTATGATGTCACACTTTATTGCCTGCCACAAGAGCGACGATGCGTCGCATATTGCTAACCTGTTTTTCAGGGAGATAGTACGTCTACATGGAGTCCCGAAGACTATTGTTTCTGATCGTGACGTGAAGTTCATGAGCTACTTCTGGAAGACGCTTTGGAGAAAGCTGGGGACGAAGCTACTTTTCAACACTACTTGTCATCCCCAAACTGATGGTCAAACTGAGGTGGTGAATAGAACATTGTCACAACTATTGAGATCCATGATCAAGAAGAACTTGAAGGAGTGGGAAGATTGTTTGCCGCATGTGGAGTTTGCTTACAACAGGGCGGTACATTCTACCACAGAGCTGTGTCCCTTTGAGGTGGTATATGGTTTCAAACCCATTACTCCACTTGATTTGTTGCCTCTACCCATACATGAGAGAGTCAATATGGAGGCATCGAAGAGGGCAGATTTTGTGCGAAAGATTCATGTGAAGACTGAAGAGTTGATAGAGAAGAAAGGCAAGAGCAATGCTGCAAGGATGAACAAGAAGCGCAAGGAGGTGTTGTTCAAGCCTGGTGATATGGTCTGGGTACATTTTCGCAAGGATAGGTTCCCGAAGCTACGGAAGTCCAAGTTGCTTCCTCGTGGTGCTGGTCCTTACAAAGTGCTTGCCAAGATCAATCATAATGCATACTCTATAGATCTTCCAATTGATGAGTTTGGTGTCAGCAATTCTTTCAATGTGGCTGATTTGACACCATATGACGGAGAAGACCTTGGAGCGCCGAGGTCGACGCCTTTTGAACGGGGGGAGATGATGAGGACATCCCTACTACTACACTACTACCTCCGTCATTGCAAGATGAAGACGATGCTGCTGTGAAGCTCAAGTCCAATGAAGTCAGGATTGGACCTATTAGAAGGGCGCGTGCGAATCTACTCAAGCAACAGGTGAACTTGTTCCTAAGTGATACTTTGATCGATGAGAACTTTATATTGCCTAAGTCCTATTACTTATGTATGATCAGGTATGAAGAAGGAGCAAGCATCGCACGAGGAGGAGAGGAGCAGCTGGACGTGAAGATGGACATGAAGCTGGACGTGAAGCTGGACATGGAGCTGGACATGAAGACATTCCATGGACGCGCGAGGGAGGAGCGGGAGGCATGCGCGAGGGAAGACGAAGTCCAGGCCGGCGCCAGGCCCGGTCTGACCGGCCGCCACGCCGGCGCGCCCGGTCCCAGGGCCGGCCAACCGGGCGCCATGCCGGGTCCGCCCGGTTCCAGGCCCGGTCGAACCAGAAGACATGTCGGGCCAGCCCGGCACCGACCGGATCCTCAGCCGGTGCACACCGGGCCACTTCCAGGGTTCCTGGACCCTTATTCCGGTCAAGACCCGGTCCCAGGCCCGGTTTCGACTGGACCGCCCGGTCCAAGACCCTGTCAACCGGACCGGCCCGGTCCCAGACCCGGTCGACCGGCCCCCTGACCCTCCGACTCCGAGTCTGTCTCGACCAGATCCGGTCTGGGTCGGTTTTCTATGTACCTTTTCGACCCCTGGTCATCCTGAACCCCTATATAAGTGCCCAGGACGCCCCCAAATTAGGTTTAGACCACGTTTAAGATAAACCCTAGTTCATAGTTGATTGCTTTGCAACTCTATTGAATTTCTACACCATATTGCATTGATTTGGTGTGAACCTCTGAAAGTCTTGTGTGATCTGCTGTTCCATTGGGAATTAGACGGTTGCAACTTATCGCTTCGTGGTTGGCGGCTACGTGCGCAAGTGTGTGGAGTTGCGAATATCTTGCAGGGTTGAGAGCTGTTGCATTGGAGACAGGGACCAATCGAGAGACTTCGTTGCGTCATACAAGTTATCATCCACTTCATCATCGAGTTATCTCCGCTGTGTTCATTCCGTGATCATCATCACCATCGTTGCTTACTGAGAAGATCGGGCCACCCCTTATCACGAGGTGCCCTTCGCAAAGGGTCACGAAATTGGAAAGGAGGAGATAGGAGTTGGGACAGATATTATGTGGCTGAAGGCCATAGGTGGTAAGGACCGAAATGAAGAATTCCGAGCAGGGGAGCGACAGACCGCGCTCTACCCAAGCCTTCGTGAGGACACGCTCGTCTGGATCCGGCTTGGGGGTGACGGAGTCCTTCATAAAACTCCAGTGAGGAGAGATCATGCCTTCCTCCTGGAGCTCCCTGAGATCCGAGTCCTTGACCTCACATGGCCACCATTGTCCTTTCTCGCCTTCACGATTCCGGGCTTTGGAACCCTTCTTCTGCTCCATCTCTTGCACTTTAGCTGCCATCCTCGCTTGGCCCTTGAGTTCTTCTTGGATCTCTTGGGCGGTTGGGATCTGGCCTAGTGCGTTGCTGGAAGATGCGGAGAAAGGTTGAGCCAGTCTGGTGTCGGAAATATGTGGTGGTAGGAAAGCTAAAGGTTCCGGACATATTGGTTCCGATAAGCTTGGCTCTGGACTATTCGGAGAGCTACCAGTACACTTAGGTGAATTACAGGACATGTTTTCGGCTGCATACATGTATTGAAATGATCTGAGTAGCCAGAACTAAACTAATCTACGCTGATTCATCTTCTCCTACGAGTCCGGTGAGGCTTACCGTTAATGGCGCGGTGGTTCTTCGTCGTTCCGGTGAACTTGAGGTCGCTGGACTTGACGCGCGTGGCCCTGGGTGACCACAAATCGGCGGCGGAGGAGATTCCTTGATCAACCGCGTGCTGCTTGGGTCGAATGGGACGCTGGAGTGGCGACGGAAGAAGCTTCCCGCGGAGGAGCTCGCCGGAGACGGGATCGAAGTGGCGGCGCAGTCGGGAGGAAGAAGATGAAGCAGTGGTGCGGTGAAAGGAATGGAAAATTACCGGACGCGAGGGGTATTTATAGGCCCTGCGCGGAGATTCGTGTGTCGGATCTAACGGTGGAAACGAACGGTCACACCGTTGGATGTTTGCCACGTGTCTTAGGGTAATGCGGTGAAATCGAGGCAGTGGTAACCTGAACTGAACAACTCCGAATTTTCCGGCTGAAGATTCGCATTTCCGAAAATTTAGCGCGGGAAAAAAGGAAGTTTGAGCGCAACAAAGGTGAAGAATCTGCCAAGATACCACCGTAGAAAGGCAAATGTTTTCCGGTTGATTGGAGTCGAAAACAAGAAAGTTTTGGAAGCTCTTCAAGATTCTCTTCGGATCCGGGTTAAACTGAAGCCGGAGGAATGATGAATCTCGGAGAACTTCGGGGGCTACTGTTGTGGGTATACTTTATGGGTATATCAACGGCATGGCCTAGATCCGGCAAGCCCGAGTGGCCCACGGATGGTGATGTGGCATGTGGCCCATCGGGCGGCCCAGTTGCTGTAGATCAGAGAGGATGAAGTCCAGCCCAGGAGCAAGGAGCCGGATCTTAACCGACCTACGAAGAAGGCCGGATCCGTGATGGCCCATGAAGTATCCGGATCCAGGACAGTATTGGTGGAAGGCGGATCCTTGACGTACACGGCAATGTAATATTCCGTAGTTAGGCAAGTTGTATTCCGGCTAGGACTCTCCGTGTAAACCCTAGATCCGGACGTCTTTATAAGCCGGATCCTGGGGGCCCTAAGGGGCACGACCACAACTCATTGTAACAACGCGAAAGCGCCTAGATAATTCCAGACAAGCAGCAGTAGGCCATGTCCTCGAGCAGGTGTTCCGAAGCTGGGTAAATCACGTACCACCGTCCCGAGGACTCTCCGCCCAATGGCCCCTACTTCTTCTCCCCCTCGTGAGGATCCCTCCTCCGAGGTACCATCGAATAGGCAACGACAGGTTGCCTTCTAGTAGATTAGATCTTGGCTTTTGTTCGTTCTTGCGGTAGGAATTTTTTTTCTATGCTACGAACCCTACAGTGGTATCAGAGCCGTGTCTATGCATAGATTGGTTGCACGAGTAGAACACAATGGTTTTGTGGGCATTGATGCATTTGTTGTCGCCTCTCTCTTGTGTACTTTGCATCATGCGGGATGGTGGGATGAAGCGGCCTGGGCTAACATTACCTGACCGCGTTCATGAGACTTGCTCCACGTTTGACGTGCAACTAGTATTGCACAAGTGGCTTTGCGGGTGCCTGTCTCTCCCACCATAGTTAAGATTCAACTTACAATTGGTGGCTTGACAATAGTTGTATCAACGTTATGGTTCTTGTTCGTAGGTAGATCGGATCTTACTCGAAAGCCCTAAGCAACGTAAAATATGCAAACAAAATTAGAGGCGACTAACTTGTTTTTGCAGGGGCATGTGATGTGATATGGCCATGATGTGATTGTGATTATATTTGATGTATGAGATGATCCTTATTGTATTGTGGCAACCGGCAGGAGCCTTATGGTTGTCTTTAATTTTTATGACATGCGTGTCGATTCATCATGTTGTAGTTTTATTTCAAAGTAGTTGTAATAGTTGCTACAAGTGGTGGACAACCATGAAGACGGCACCATGGACCTTGATGCCCGCCGACGATGATGGAGATCATGCTCGTGCTTTGGAGATGAAGATCAAATGCGTGAAATAAAAGGGCCATATCATATCACATTATGAATTGCATGTGATGTTAATCCTTTTTATGCATCTTGTATTTCTTAGATCACGACGGTAGCATTATAAGATGATCCCTCTCACTAAAACTCAAGATAATAAAGTGTTCATCCTTAGTTAGCACCGTTGCTAAGACTCATTGTTTCGAAGCATCACGTGATAATCGGGTGTGATAGATTCAACGTGTGCATACAACGGGTGCAAGCCAGATTTGCACATGCGGGAACTAGGGTTTAACTTGACGAGCCTAGCATGTACAGACATGGCCTCGGAACACGGAAAACCGAAAGGTAAAGCATGAGTCATATAGATGATATGATGAACATGTCGATGTTCGCCATTGAAGCTACATCATCTCTCGTGATGATCGGACTTGGTGTAGTGGATTTGGTTTGTGTAATCACTAAAACAATGTGAGGGATATTGTTTTTGAGTGGAAGTTCACATAGTAATTTTAATTAACTAGAACTCAATCTATCATGAACACAGTCTTAGTTGTATTTGCGTGAATCGTTGTAGTAATGGCATCCATTAGTCTACCTATGCACTAGGCTTGTTAGTTGAGATTGAAAAATTGTTAAAAGTAATAATTACATTACGGACTGGTGCCGTGTTGTGAAAGAAAAGTCTAGAAAAGATAAAAGTTCTATTGCAAACTTTCGCATACCTCAAATTGCTCCACGAGATTAGAAATCTAAAGAGCAATAATTTTAATTAGCATCTAATACCATAATTCTCTCATTTAATCCTATGTTCTTCAAATTTGTTTGAAAAACAATATGATATGAGGAGATGAAAAGTTTGTTTTCAATAACTAAGCAAGGTATAAGATATGTATGATATCTAAAGACTTTGTTTTGTTATAAAACGATGGTATATAAATTAGTGAGACTACATAAACTCATAATTGTATGAGTGTGTATGAAGGTTAAAAGACACTAGATATCTCGATCCTCCAGAAAGTTGGACACTAATAAAACTCACATATCTAATTCGATTAGGCTATCATAGCTTCGTCATGAAGTTGTCATGATAGGATGGGTAACATGTGTGAGTGATTTGTTCGTCACACTAAAATATTGCTAATATCGAAATTTGAAAGAGAACATGTCATATGATGATCAACTTCAAAAGTACAATTCCAAGGGTGCTAGTGCTTCACTAAACACGATGAGAAATATGTGCCAAAATTGTTGGCACCACGTTTTAAAGTTGAGAAATTCTCCTGAAGAAAGAGGAAACCGAAAGAGGAACTGCAAAAGTATTTGGCAAAAAGAAAAGACTAGAAAGTCTAGCTCAGAGGTATATAGAGATATGCATGTAATGAATATAATTCTTTGTTTGGTCACGCAAATGTAATTCTTGGGTAGTTGTACCATATTGGTTGGTATGAAATGTCATACAACTCAACGCAATACAAGAATACAATGGCCTAAGTGACTAGAAAAGAATATGGTGTGATGCGCGTCGAAGAACTGAATAAAATATTATTATGTTCATCATCGGATCCACCTAGCCATCAAGATTTATACTAAGGAACTTAATAAAGTGTTGTTTTGTTCTGATCTAAATAAAATCAAGTGGTTGTTTTCATAAGAAGATAAATTGGTTATTATAAATCCTGTTGGTGAAATATATTCATAACACTGATGCTAAAGCGCCGCAAGGCTAAATGATTTGAATTCTACTTATGTGTGGAACCGCCGTTTAGGTCATGTTAGAAATAACGCATGAGGAAACTCCATGAAAATTGACTTTCGAAGTTATTTGATTTTGAATCATTTGACGCTTGCAAACCTTTTCTAAAAGGAAAATGACTTAAATCCGTTCATAGGCCAAAACATTGAACGAACGATTGAATTGCAGGAAATTATATATATTGATATATGTGATCCGTCAAGTGAAATTGTGTGCGGAAGATTCTTCCACTTCATAAAACTTATATCGATGAATCTAAGTAGATGCATACAGATGTATCCACTTGATGAGAAAGAAGTTTGAAATATTTGAATAAGTTCAAAGAGTTTCATCATGATGTGGAAATCATATGTAACAAGAAAATTAAGAATCTATGATTAGGATCATATAGGAGAATATTTGAGTTGCAAGCTTAGCAAACATCTAAGTATTGCGAAATTGGTTCCAAAACTTATGTCTCACGAAACATCATAAGACTATGGAGTGTTCAAGAGACATGATCAAACATGTTTAGACATGGTGAGATCAATGATGTATATATATAAACTGCCATTATAATTTTGTAGAACTATGCTTTAGAGACTACCACTTTACACTAAATAGAAGCGCCATCATGAGCCATTTGAAAAGACGTCCATATAAGTTATGGCATTGGGTGAAACCCAAATCGTCGTTTCTTAAGTTTTGGGATGCAATGCCTAAGTAAACAAGTTTACAACCAAAATCGGATAATTGCCTTTGCTGGTTATCATATGGATATAACTGGGTATTCTTTCCACTATAAAGCCAAATGGCAAATTAGTTTGTCTAGAGAGTGGCTTGTTTTTCCGAGAAAGAATTTTTCTCGCAAAAGTTTGAGTGGGAGGACAATAGAATTCGATGAGGTTATCAAACCTAAGCAATATGAGCAGAGTAGCGCAGCACCAGAAGCCGTTCTGGAGATGGCCACGACCCTCATATATCTTGTGTCTACAAAGTATTGCAGCCCCTGGGATCGAAGTATCTATTGGACCTTGTAGGTTTGGTTAAATATGTAATCAAATGAAATATTTGAGGACAAAGAATTTTCATGAACAAATGATGAACCAACCACAAACAAAGAAGCAATGATGGGCCCTGACTCCGTTGAATGGCTTGAAGCCATGAAATCCAAGATAGTGTCCATATATGAAATCAAGTTTTTGAACTTGATAGACCGTCCGAAAGGATAAAACCTTTTTGACATTAGTGGACCTATAAGTAAATAGACTTGAATTAGCTTGTTGAAAAATTGTTTGGAACAAATGCTCAAGGAGTTGACTATGACAAGATTGAGATCTTCCATAGCGATGTTCAAAGTCTATATGGATTTTTCTAGCATTCACTCCATATTTTAGATATGGAAATTGCATAGCAAAACTGTAAGACTATAGATCGAGGGTGTATGCAAGATACAACCACGAGTTTTGTCAAATCCAAGATTGCCATATTGGTATGCAAACTTCGATAGAAGAAGTAAACATCAATGTGACGCCCCGGAACCGGTACCGTGAGGATTCCAGCGATCCCGCCGAAATCCGCATGATATCGATTCAGAGACGCCCTCCGACACGACGTGCGCGACGAATCACACACGTGATGCCAGAGGAATTAACACGAGTGGTAACATTACAACAGGATTACAATATAGCCCACAAGAAACATATATTACAACAATGACTCCAACGAGTCAAGATACAAATACACAATACAAAGATCCAAATCATACAGAAGGTCAAATACGTCCGAGTACGGACAAGATACAAATTGGACTAAGAGTCCTGAAGATAACCAGTGGCGTCCATAACCTTGCCCAGGCCAAGCCGGAGGGTAACCTTACTAACGTCGTCTTCGTCGAGCATAACTTCATACCTGCCCGGTTATGTCCCAAAGAAGCAGCAATAAGTACGGGTTCGTACTTAACGAGACTTCAAGACGTATAAGCATTCGTCAACCAGTCGTCCTTTGTACTTGAGGCACGCATGGGACTTAGAGGACGCAAGAGGAACGTCATAGGCAATATGGTGGGGTTAAGCGGCAGCGCGCAAGCACTAAAAACCTATAGAGACACTCTACAACAGTCGTCTAATCAGAGAAGATGAGAGAGCGCATAAGCTAGCAATTCTATACTCTGCAAACATAACACAACCGATGCGTTCCCCCCTCGCAAGGAAGTACTTACAAAGGCACTCACACGGTGGATAAGTTTTATTAGGTAGCCGTTGTAGTAATGCTATATTACTACGCAAGTTATTAGCAAATTATTAACATCAACATAGAGGTGTAAGTTGTTCTATGATCGAGCTATACAATTCCAAGTCGTCCATAACCGTGGACACGGCTTATCGATAAGATGTACACCCTGCAGGGGTTGACCAAATGTAACCATACGCATGCTCGACCCGCTTCTTACAGGTGATGTCTCACAACAAGACCGTTCCCAGTTCAACAAGAAAGTCTAGGGGGGCCACCCGACTAAGCTACCCGTGACAAAGTCCGGCTGTACTCCGAGACGGACTCAGGGTTTGCGTCGGCGGCTAGGCGTGCAAACCACACGCTTTGCTAAACGTCCCACAGGGTACAATACAGAATATAAACACCCGAAGGCAACAGGAAGTAAACACCCGAAGGCAACAGTAAGTAAAGCATGGCATACATGGCATAGGCAAATAAAACCAAGGTTGTGGCCCCCTTTTCAACTGACTTGAGAAAAAGGTAATGGGTGAGGGGGGGTGATACGTCTCCAACGTATCTATAATTTCCGATGTTCCATGCTTGTTTTATGACAATACCAACATGTTTTGTTCACACTTTATATCATTTTCATGCATTTTCTGGAACTAACCTATTAACAAGATGCCACAGTGCCAGTTCCTGTTTTCTGCTGTTTTTGGTTCCAGAAAGGCTGTTCGGGCAATACTCTCGGAATTGGACGAAATCAACGCCAAACCTCCTATTTTTCCCGGAAGCGTCCAGAACACCGAAGAAGAGTCGGAGAGGGGCCAGGGGGCCACCACACCACATGGCGGCGCGGGCCAGGCCTAGGCCGCGCCGGCCTAGGGTGTGGCGCCCCCAGGTGCCCCCCTGCGCCGCCTCTTCGCCTATAAAAGCCCTTTCGACCTAAAAACGCAGTACCAATTGACGAAACTCCAGAAAGACTCCAGGGGCGCCGCCGCCATCGCGAAACTCCAATTCGGGGACGAACTCTCTGTTCGGCACCCTGCCGGACGGGGAATTGCCCCCGGAGCCATCTCCACCGCCGTCTTCACCGCCATCTTCACCGCCATCGCTGCCTCCATGATGAGGAGGGAGTAATCCACCTCCGAGGCTGAGGGCTCCGCTGTAGCTATGTGGTTCATCTCTCTCCCATGTACCTCAATACAATAATCTCATGAGCTGCTTTACATGATTGAGATTCATATGAGTTTGTATCACAATTTATCTATGTGCTACTCTAGCAAAGTTATTAAAGTAGTTCTATTCCTCCTGCACGTGTGTAAAGGTGACAGTGTGTGCACCGTGTTAGTACTTGGTTTATGCTATGATCATGATCTCTTGTAGATTGCGAAGTTAACTATTGCTATGATAATATTGATGTGATCTATTCCTCCTACATATGCATGAAGGTGACAGTGTGCATGCTATGTCAGTACTTGGTTTAGTCTGTTGATCTATCTTACACTATAAGGTTACTTAAATATGAGCATTATTGTGGAGCTTGTTAACTCCGGCATTGAGGGTTCGTGTAATCCTACGCAATGTGTTCATCATCCAACAAAAGTGTAGAGTATGCATTTATCTATTCTGTTATGTGATCAATGTTGAGAGTGTCCACTAGTGAAAGTGTAATCCCTAGGCCTTGTTCCTAAATACCGCTGCTGCGTTACTACGCTTGTTTCTTTGTTTCTTTGCGTTACTCTTGCTTGCAATACTACCACCATCAACTACACGCCGCAAGCTATTTTCCGGCACCGTTGCTACTGCTCCTATATATTCTGCCCACCTGTATTTCACTATCTCTTCGCCGAACTAGTGCACCTATTTGGTGTCTTTGGGGACACAAGAGACTTCTTGCTTTGTGGTTTGGGGTTGCATGAGAGGGATATCTTTGACCTCTTCCTCCCTGAGTTCGATAAACCTTGGGTGATCCACTTAAGGGAAAACTTGCTGCTGTTCTACAAACCTCTGCTCTTGGAGGCCCAACACTGTCTACAGGAAAGGAGGGGGAACGTAGACATCAAGCACTTTTCTCTCGCCGTTGCCGGGGAGGAAAGGTAAAAAGGCACTCATACTTCGGTTCCAGGTAAAGTACTTTTCTGGCGCCATTGTGTTTGTGCTCGAAGCTATTTCCTTTAGATCCTGCAATTGCATCTTTTTGTTTCTTGTTTTACACTAGTAAGGCATAATGGAAAACATCTGTGAGCTTTTTATTCTATTTCCTGAGTCAAGACATGAATGGTTTAATGCGAAAATTAAAAAACCTATGGAATCTTATTTGCATGCTAGTAGCAATGATATTACTATGAATACTTTGAACACCATTGTTGCTAATGATATGGAAAATTCTAAGCTTGGGGAAGCTGGTTTTGATGAGCATGATATTTTTAGTCCCCCAAGCGTTGAGGAGAAAATTTTCTTTGATGATACTTTGCCTCCTATTTATGATGATTATAATGATAGTAGTCTTTTGTTACCGCCTGTTATGGAGAGTAAATTTGATTATGATTACAATATGCCTCCTATATTTGATGATGAGAATAATAATGATAGCTACTTTGTTGAATTTGCTCCCGCTATTACTAATAAAATTGATTATGCTTATGTGGAGAGTAATAATTTTATGCATGAGACTCATGATAAGAATGCTTTATGTGATAGTTATATTGTTGAGTTTGCTCATGTTGCTACTGAAAGTTATTATGAGAGAGGAAAATATGGTTGTAGAAATTTTCATGTTACTAAAATGCCTCTCTATGTGCTGAAATTTTTCAAGCTATACTTGTTTTATCTTCCTATGCTTGTTACTTTGCTCTTCATGAACTTGTATATTTACAAGATTCCTATGCATAGGAAGCATGTTAGACTTAAATGTGTTTTGAATTTGCCTCTTGATGCTCTCTTTTGCTTCAAATACTATTTCTTGCGAGTGCATCATTAAAACTGCTGAGCCCATCTTAATGGCTATAAAGAAAGAACTTCTTGGGAGATAACCCATGTGTTTTTACCTACAGTACTTTGTTTTTATTTTGTGTCTTGGAAGTTGTTTACTACTGTATCAACCTCTCCTTATCTTAGTTTTGTGTTTGGTTGTGCCAAGTAAAGTCTTTGATAGTAAAGTAAGTACTAGATTTGGATTACTGCGCAGTTCCAGATTTCTTTGCTGTCACGAATCTGGGTCCACCTCCCTGTAGGTAGCTCAGAAAATTAAGCCAATTTACGTGCATGATCCTCAGATATGTACGCAACTTTCATTCAATTTGAGCATTTTCATTTGAGCAAGTCTGGTGCCATTTTAAAATTCGTCAATACGAACTGTTCTGTTTTGACAGATTCTGCCTTTTATTTCGCATTGCCTCTTTTGCTATGTTGGATGAATTTCTTTGATCCACTAATGTCCAGTAGCATTATGCAATGTCCAGAAGTGTTAAGAATGATTGTGTCACCTCTGAATATGTTAATTTTTATTGTGCACTAACCCTCTAATGAGTTGTTTCGAGTTTGGTGTGGAGGAAGTTTTCAAGGGTCAAGAGAGGAGGATGATATACTATGATCAAGAAGAGTGAAAGCTCTAAGCTTGGGGATGCCCCGGTGGTTCACCCCTGCATATTCTAAGAAGACTCAAGCGTCTAAGCTTGGGGATGCCCAAGGCATCCCCTTCTTCATCGACAACATTATCAGGTTCCTCCCCTGAAACTATATTTTTATTCGGTCACATCTTATGTGCTTTACTTGGAGCGTCTGTATGCTTTTGTTTTTGTTTTTGTTTGAATAAATACTTGTGTGGGAGAGAGACACGCTCCGCTGGTTCATATGAACACATGTGTTCTTAGCTTTTAATTTTCATGGCGAAGTTTCTTCTTCGATAAATTGTTATATGGTTGGAATTGGAAAATGATACATGTAGTAATTGCTATTAATGTCTTGGGTAATGTGATACTTGGCAATTGTTGTGCTCATGATTAAGCTCTTGCATCATATGCTTTGCACCCATTAGTGAGGAAATACATAGAGCTTGTTAAAATTTGGGTTTGCATGAGTGGTTTCTCTAGAGTCTAGATATTTTCTAGTAAGATGTTTGAACAACAAGGAAGACGATGTATAGTTTTATAATGCTTGTAATATGTCTTTTATGTGAGTTTTGCTATACTAGTTCGTGCTTGTGTTTGCTTCAAACAACCCTGCTAGCCTAAACCTTGTATCGAGAGGGAATACTTCTCATGCATCCAAATCCTTGAGCCAAACAACACTATGCCATTTGTGTCCACCATACCTACCTACTACATGGTATTTTCCGCCATTCCAAAGTAAATTGCTTGAGTGCTACCTTTAAAATTCCATCATTCACCTTTGCAATATATAGCTCATGGGACAAATAGCTTAAAAACTATTGTGGTATTGAATATGTAATTATGCACTTTATCTCTTATTAAGTTGCTTGTTGTGCGATAACCATGTTCACTGGGGACGCCATCAACTATTCATTGTTGAATTTCATGTGAGTTGCTATGCATGTCTGTCTTGTCTGAAGTAAGAGAGATCTACCACCCTATGGTTAAGCATGCATATTGTTAGAGAAGAACATTGGGCCGCTAACTAAAGCCATGATCCATGGTGGAAGTTTCAGTTTTGGACATATATCCTCAATCTCATATGAGAAAATTATTAATTGTTGTTACATGCTTATGCATAAAAGAGGAGTCCATTATCTGTTGTCTATGTTGTCCCGGTATGGATGTCTAAGTTGAGAATAATCAATAGCGAGAAATCCAATGCGAGCTTTCTCCTTAGACCTTTGTACAGGCGGCATAGAGGTACCCCTTTGTGACACTTGGTTAAAACATGTGCATTGTGATGATCCGGTAGTCCAAGCTAATTAGGACAAGGTGCGGGCACTATTAGTATACTATGCATGAGGCTTGCAACTTGTAAGATATAATTTACATGATACATATGCTTTATTACTACCGTTGACAAAATTGTTTCATGTTTTCAAAATAAAAGCTCTAGCACAAATATAGCAATCGATGCTTTCCTCTTTGAAGGACCATTCTTTTACTTTTATTGTTGAGTCAGTTCACCTATCTTTCTCCACCTCAAGAAGCAAACATTTGTGTGAACTGTGCATTGATTCTTATATACTTGCTTATTGCATTTGTTATATTGCTTTGCATTGACAACTATCCATGAGATATACATGTTACAAGTTGAAAGCAACCGCTGAAACTTAATCTTCCATTGTGTTGCTTCAATGTCTCTACTATGAATTTATTGCTTTATGAGTAACTCTTATGCAAGACTTATTGATGCTTGTCTCGAAAGTACTATTCATGAAAAGTCTTTGCTATATGATTCACTTGTTTACTCATTGCATTTACATTGTTTCGAATCGCTGCATTCATCTCATATGCTTTACAATGGTATGATTAAGATTATGTTGGTAGCATGTCACCTCGAAATTATCTTTTATCGTTTACCTACTCGAGGACGAGTAGGAACTAAGCTTGGGGATGCTGATACGTCTCCAACGTATCTATAATTTCCGATGTTCCATGCTTGTTTTATGACAATACCAACATGTTTTGTTCACACTTTATATCATTTTCATGCATTTTCTGGAACTAACCTATTAACAAGATGCCACATTGCAGTTCCTGTTTTCTGCTGTTTTTGGTTCCGAAAGGCTGTTCGGGCAATACTCTCGGAATTGGACGAAATCAACGCCAAACCTCCTATTTTTCCCTAAGCGTCCGAACACCGAAGAAGAGTTGGAGAGGGGCCAGGGGGCCACCACACCACATGGCGGCGCGGGCCAGGCCTAGGCCGCGCCGGCCTAGGGTGTGGCGCCCTGTGTGCCCCCCGCGCCGCCTCTTCGCCTATAAAAGCCCTTTTCGACCTAAAAACGCAGGTACCAATTGACGAAACTCCGTAAAGACTCAGGGCGCCGCCGCCATCGCGAAACTCCAATTCGGGGACAGAACTCTCTGTTCGGCACCTCACGGACGGGGAATTGCCCCCGGAGCCATCTCCACCGCCGTCTTCACCGCCATCTTCACCGCCATCGCTGCCTCCATGATGAGGAGGGAGTAATCCACCTCCGAGGCTGAGGGCTCCGCTGTAGCTATGTGGTTCATCTCTCTCCCATGTACCTCAATACAATAATCTCATGAGCTGCTTTACATGATTGAGATTCATATGAGTTTGTATCACAATTTATCTATGTGCTACTCTAGCAAAGTTATTAAAGTAGTTCTATTCCTCCTGCACGTGTGTAAAGGTGACAGTGTGTGCACCGTGTTAGTACTTGGTTTATGCTATGATCATGATCTCTTGTAGATTGCGAAGTTAACTATTGCTATGATAATATTGATGTGATCTATTCCTCCTACATATGCATGAAGGTGACAGTGTGCATGCTATGTCAGTACTTGGTTTAGTCTGTTGATCTATCTTACACTATAAGGTTACTTAAATATGAGCATTATTGTGGAGCTTGTTAACTCCGGCATTGAGGGTTCGTGTAATCCTACGCAATGTGTTCATCATCCAACAAAAGTGTAGAGTATGCATTTATCTATTCTGTTATGTGATCAATGTTGAGAGTGTCCACTAGTGAAAGTGTAATCCCTAGGCCTTGTTCCTAAATACTGCTGCGTTACTACGCTTGTTTCTTGTTTCTTTGCGTTACTACGCTGCAATACTACCACCATCAACTACACGCCAGCAAGCTATTTTCTGGCACCGTTGCTACTGCTCATATATATTCATACCACCTGTATTTCACTATCTCTTCGCCGAACTAGTGCACCTATTTGGTGTGTTGGGGACACAAGAGACTTCTTGCTTTGTGGTTGCAGGGTTGCATGAGAGGGATATCTTTGACCTCTTCCTCCCTGAGTTCGATAAACCTTGGGTGATCCACTTAAGGGAAAACTTGCTGCTGTTCTACAAACCTCTGCTCTTGGAGGCCCAACACTGTCTACAGGAAAGGAGGGGGAACGTAGACATCAGGGGGTCCCAATAAACGTCCCCACGTACGGGTAGAGCGCTCAATCTCGGAACAGATAACAAGAACTCGAGTCCTAGGGGACATTAGCGAGTCAAAGTTCCGATGCTTTCGCAAAGGGGCTCACAGATGCCTCTGCTTACAATTTTTAGTTGTTAACAATAAAGTAAGTGTGATTGTCTCCAACAACATATCCAAAAACCATGTGTCATGACTCCCCAACAAATAACCCGATAAGGTAGCAACAACGATAACGAGATATAAACAGCACTAGCATGCACTACGACTCGCAAGGCAGACCCGATAACCAAACAACAGCTGTAGGAGGTGGTGGTGGCAATATGGGCTGCTTGAGGTAACAAGTGGATAGGACACGTGACAAGAATCGCAACTCAAGGCTAGCATAAGAGAGAAGGCAAAATAAAATAGGTGAGCGACTCCTGCAGAGACAGGAGTTTAGGAAATGCTTGCCTGTTAGAGCTTGCCGAGGAACATCCGGGAAACTTGTCGTATCTCACAACACCACTTCGCGATCCTATCCGAGAAGAATCAAATGCTGGAACAAACAACGGGTGCAAACTTACTACTACGGAAGAAGAACCGGCATGATGAAGATGATATGCATGACATGGCAATTATGATGCGATGCAACTTATCCATATTAAGCGGAATCGGAAACCCGGACAAACAATTATTAGGTTCGTGTTATTTTTCTACCGGCAATATTAAATGTTGATTAGCATGGCAAGACATGGCAGGGGTGCGCTACTCAAAGTTAAATGGAACCGAGACAACAATTATATAGTATCTCACATATTCCATATGTTACATATTAGGTAGTAATGCAAACTAACACGAAGTTGTATGATGCATGATGCAACAGCAAGCATGGATGGCATAATCATGTTCCTTGCATTTTTCTGATCAAAATTGATATATAACACTTTTCAAATGGAGTTATAGATTTAAAGTTATTAAATAAACAGTTTTTAGTATTTATAATATAGAAAACAGATTTATTTTAATTAAATAAGGACTCAAAAATAATTTTTAAACAGGGGAAGGACCCCGGGTTAGTTTTGAAAACAAGCAGGGGGTTTTCTTGGAAAGAACAACAGCCAGGGACCGCGGGTTGATACTCAAAATTAGACAGGGGGCTAGATGCAAAAAGGAGAGATCTGGATCTGAGCGGCTTTTCTCACCCGCGTGGGATCTAGCTAGGGTCGATGACGGGTGGGGCCCAGATAACGACGTGGCGCCAGCGTGGCCGCTGATGTGGCGACCATCCGGGACTTGCACGCAGGGCGTTCGACGCTGTCAACACCCGGATTTTTAAGTCCAGATGCCTATTATGCCATTCATCGCAATCCCAGGAATATTGTTTTTGCGAAACATAATAGATTGATATCACAGAACATCATTCATTACAACACATAATTTTCTTTACAACAAAGGATCACATGATCCAGTCTCATTACAATAATAGTTGATCTATTGATCAATTACAAAACACATAGTGGAAGCGAAGTAGCGTAGTAGTAATCCATCTATTCCACAGGCAACTGTTGACGTCAGGAGTGGTCCTAGTTGTCGTAGACGTCCTGCTGTCCTTCTCCCTGGTTCGGGTACTCCTCTTCATAGTCTGGCCATTTGAATAGCCAGGGACACAGCCATGAGTACTTTAAAGTACTCGCAAACTAATACTAATGTAAATACCCTCCACTATGATAAGAGGGTTCTAAGCTCTAGTTTCATTTGCATAAAGCCAGTTTTATTTCGTAAGCATTTATAATCAAAGACTCTTCCTTTGCCTAACTTAACTCAAGTGGGAACATTAGGGTCATTCCCACAACTCTGTTGTGATTCAAGTCAAATTCACCATTCACCTTTCAAGTTCAAGTCACAAGTCATATGCCACATTTTTGAAAATGGTCTGATGACGGAACAGTATGGCCTTTCCAACCGTCCATAACCGTGGACGCGGCTATTCGAATAGTTCTACACTCTGCAGAGGTCGTACACTTGTGCCACAACATTTGCATTGATCCGTCAGGGTTAACTGGCCCTGATTTATCACACTCCGTGTGCGGACTACCAACCCTAACCATTCACTTACATACCCTAGTATAGGCACCTCTCCCCATGAGCTTGGCCTCCCAGTGAAGACAAACCGTCAGCCTGGGAACTGCACAGGGCTTGGGCCGGACATTCACCTCATTTCACGTCATCTCACATCATTTCATATTTCTTTGTGGAGGCAGCCCTCGGCATAACCCCGATGACGCTTGTTTAGAGGGAACCCATACTAAAGCACATAAATTTCTAGTTAAGCCTTTACCCATAATCAGGTATTGTGGGGGTACTCAAAAATTGGAATGGTATCGCATCCGAACCCAACCATCAGTTTTTGTAAAGTTCACCATGGCATTCACAAGTCATATTCACCTTCAAAATCTTTCAATAGAATGACTCATCATTCCAAGGTTTTCAAAGTCATTGGTTTTCACAAGTTCCCATCTAGAGTAGTCAATTTTAGTTTAGCACTAGCAACTAGTCATGAGGGGTGCTAACTAGCTTGTAGCTATCTAGGCTAAGTTTGATACTCTTGTACTATTCTATACTTAGACCAAAGTTAACTATAAAAGTAAGCTTTAATAAATAAAGTAACAACTTTGCAAGAATAAAACTTGGGATGGGATCATGAAGCATAAAGTAATAGGTGAGTGTGCCTTGCCCTGGTAGAGCTTTGCACTTTGCAAGAATATTAGCTTGCCTTGGTTGGGGTAGTGATCAAAGTTCTCTTCTCCTTCCTCTTGGTAGAAGACCTCCTCCTCCTGATAGTCTCCGGTACTAGCGTCTAAAATACGAATATGGGGTACACAATCATCATACCAAGCTTAATTACTAAACTAAGCGCACCCATGATTCACACAACTTAAACTAGCATCACACATTACTATTAAGTTGGTGGATGTGTTTTTTTCTTATTTAAGAAAAATAAATTCCTCTCATACTAACTTAGGTGTTACTTTTAATTACCTAGAGAAATAATTTCCTCTCATTATCTTATTAAGATTTAATTTCTCTTATGAATAATATATGACCTAGGTTGACCAAAGTCAACCTCTTCATACTTATCATTTGAGAAAATGATTTAAATGAGGTTCCATACCTCATGCAATTTAAATACTATTTTTGAAATGGTTTACATGGGCTAGTTATTGACTACATAGCCAAAATTTTGCTTCCAGCCCATGATCATACACAGTACCTATATCATAATTTTACATAAACAATTAGAGTTTGGGAAATGTGAAATATGAGAGGTGGAATCACCTAAAAATTCAAAAGGGTTGATTTTTAATAATTATTCTAAGGCAGAAAAGTCCCTGTCTTGTTTATTTTCCTACTTTAATTCTATAACAGATCTAGGTTTGAATCCAGTGGCATTGGATAGAGCTTTTGATAAGCTTTCCAAATATATAAAATTTGTAAAATTTGGCTTAGCAGATTTGTCCCTATTAAAATCTAAAGTTGACACCAGATTGCATTATTTCTCTAATTTGTATTTTCGAATTTAAAACGTGGGCTGGCGGGAGAGTTAATGGGCTAAAAAGGTTTGAACAGAGGAAACCAGCCCAACTAACGTTTCGGGCTGCTGACAGCATGGGGCCCAGTGGTCAGCGAGTCACTCACCCGAAGCGGTACGCAGGACCTAAGGCCGTTGGATCAGACGACGATCGAACGGAGGAGCGTCGTCGTCATCGTCAGCAAGAAGCAGCGGCGGGCACGGCGGAGGTAGGGGGTCGGCGGCGCTTCCAGGCTCCGGTGATCGACGGCGATGGGCGGCGGCGACGTTGTCGTGGACGGGGAAGCTGATGGAGCAGACGGCGGCTCGGATGGTGGCCGCAATCGACGGCTCGCTTGGTGGCGGTGCTGCGGGTCTTCAGCTCGCAATTGGGCGGCTGCCGGCGACGATGTGGTTGGGAGAGGGGCGGTGGAGGATCAGAGAGGGGAGAGGAGTAGATTGGCGTGAGAAATCAGTCGCGGAGGGGTCTCCTTTTATAGGTTCAAGGGGTGGCCGTGGCGCTCGGGGTAGGTCGACGGCGAGATCGCCGTTCCAGGGTGATGAAGAGGCAAGGAGTGGGCGCGTCGTGTTCTTTATGTCACGGTGATGCCGACGCGCGTCGTGGCGCGGCCAGAGATGGAGTGATCACGTCGTTATCGTCATCGGACACCAGGGTACTGCGGCGGATGGTCATCGCCCGTGACGACGGCGACAGGGCGAGCGCGTCCAATTGGCGATGTCTGCGAGCTAGCTGACGTCGAGGGGAGGCTGCAGGTGAAAGGAGAGGTCGAGGGGAGCGCTGAGTCGACGGGGCACGGCGGCGTCCTGTCGCGCTCTGGGGCGTCACCATGCGTGTCCTGGCGCGCGTGGGCGTTTCTGGGCGTGTCTGGGCACGCAGGTGCTGGGCAGTGCTGACTTCTTCTCGGTCAACGGCGTGCACGAGCAGCTTCAGGAGGGTCAGGGGAAGTCGATGGACAAGGTGGTGCGGTGCTGAGATGACCAGAGGGGGAAGTGACAAGGTGATGGCATGGTGAGCACGGGGAAGTGTTGTTTTGGGTTATGGTGACCAAGAGAGAGGGGTGCAGTGGCTTGGATGGATGCTGAGGGGTGAGGTGAAGTGTCAGGGCAGCATAGGAGGGCCAGGGTTGGACTTGGTCCAACCAAAAATCCAGCATGGGCTCAAGTTTAGATGCTGCCCACAAGGTGTTTGTATAAATGGCCGCATGAAAATTATATTCAAATTGTGGAAAGATTTTTGGTGGATTGCATTCATATATTATTTGAAGTAGAAAGGTGGTGGTGGGGGTCAATTTGGTGAAAGTTTGCAAGATTTCAAATTAGGGTGAATCTTCTCTTTATTTCAAAGTCTCTACTTGTCTCCTCTATTCTGGTCAACCTAGGCAGAGTCAACCCTAATGGTCAACATCAAACTTGTTCATCTTGATGAGGTCTTGGATGACATGGCAAGAGTTGGTCAAAGTTGGTTTAGGAAAAGTCAAAACCAGGGGTGCCAAGTGGGTAAGATTTTATAAAAGGGTCATATGACCATTATCACATGTATGTTGAAATTGATTTTTCCTTTGATTTGAATTGGGTTTCTTTGATGCATTTGTGTTTGTTATTCATATATAAGTGTTTTACAAACAATGGCACAAGCCAAAGTGGCCTTGGGTGAAGATTTGCAAAAATGGCTAAATGTGTATGTGAGTGAAAATGGGATTTTCTCCTTATTTGATTTCCCTCTTTTTGGTTTGTTTTTTCTTGACTCCAAAGTGATTCCTATTAGTTTAGGAACATTTCCACACGATTGAAACTATTCCAAAAGGTCTAGCTCAAAGATTTGCAAAAATGGCCATAACACATAAGAGGTGACATGTCAAATTTTCTTATTCTTGTAATTTGCTCCCCTTGCTTTACTTGGGCAAGGTTGAGGTCCATATAGTGTTAGATTAGGTTTAGAGATGGTTTCACACCATTTGGTCAAGGTAGGAGTGCATAGGTCAAGATTTGGGGAAATGGCTATGTGTCACATATGCCTCTATGCATATGTGGCATTTGATTTTTAATTTGATTGTTCTTGGCCCATTTGACGTTGTTGAGTGTTGAAATGGTATATTGGAGTGATCCAACCATTCACCACAAGTATTAGGGTCAAGATCCTCAAATTCACAAATTTGCATTTTACTCTCATATGCCTCTATGGCATTTTTAGTTTTCTTTTGATTTTCTTTGGTTTCAACTTGGAAATGATTTGAGAAGTACTAGATAAGGTTTATGAAGGTTTTCCCATCCTCTAAATAGAGTGGAAAGGTCTAGGGTAAAGTTTTATAAAAATAGCCATAGGCACATATGCCTCTTTCTTATTTCATTTTAACTTGGATTGGTAAAAGGGATTGTGAGGTTTAGGGTTTAAGAGTATTTCAACTACTAGTTAAACAAGCAATTATGGCAATAGCACAAGAGTTTAAACAAGATCTCTATGCATCAAAATTAATTTAATAAAAGTTTTTGTTGGTTCCAAAATTTGGAACTAGGGAAATTCATTTTGTTTGTTTTGAAATTTTTGGGATGTTACAGACGCCGTGCGCGTTCCAGGAGGGGGCGGTCACCGCGGCGGTACGGCGGGCGCGTGAGCGATTGGCGACGTTCCAGGAAGAAAAGGAGGGCGCGTCAGGAGCGTCTCGCCAGCGTGGATCAGGAGGAAGAGGCGCCGCCAGCGGGTGGTCGTCGGAGAGACGCCGGCGGCGGGAACCTGCGGCGACGGTTACGGCAACAAGATGAGAAAACCAAACAGGAAGCAAAGGGGGCGGGGAAGAGGTCTAGGAGGAAGCCTGGCTCACGGTGAAACTCGAGGAGTAGACGGCGGGGACGGAGGTTGCCGGTGGCGGCCGGAATCGACGAAAAACGCCGACGGCTGACGCACGGAATCGGTGAGCTTGGCGACGATGTGGTCTACCCCCGCTCGATTCCTTGCACGAGGATGACCAGGGAGACGAGGCGGTTCTTGAGGTGGCCTTAGCTTGGCGCGGGGTGGCCGGAGATGGTGGCGCGACGGGGAACCAGTGGCGGCGTTCTCGGTGGTTTTGCAGGAAAGAAAGGGGGCGGCTTGGCGGCGCGAGAGGGAGAAGGGTTGGTGGCCTCTAGGGTTTCCAGGGCTCGCACCAGCGGGGATTAAAAGAGGGGGAAGGAGCAGGTGGGAGCGTGGGTGTGGTGGTGGTGGAGGACCAGAGGGGCTCACGCCCTTTTCGTGAGAGGAGGAAGACGACAACACGAAAAAGAGAGAGGGATACCGTTTCGGCTTGGGCCGAGCTGGGCCAGAAGGAGAGAAGGGGAGGAGAGGGAAGGTGGGCTGCCGGGTGAGAGGGAGAGTTGGGCCAGAGAGAGGGAGAGAGGCCCAGGGGGTTAGGGTTTTCCTTTCTGTTTTTATTTTCCAAAAACCTTTTTCTTTTCCTGTTTTTGTTTAAACCATTTTGAAATCAAATCCTATTCTGTTTTGAATTTGAAAGGAAGGTGGGGATGATATTTAAGAATAGTTGTAAAGTAGTTATTTTATTGTAACTAGATCAAAACACATTATATTCAAAACTTCTTTGTTGGAAAAGATTAATTACAAAATAAGAAATATGAGGGAGAGAGAGAGATTAGGGTTTTACTATTATTAGAACTAAGATAAGAGAGAAAGGGGTTTTTAGAATAAACATAAGAGAGGGGAAAAAACAACAAGCTAGGGTTTATAAAAATAATTTTATTTGTTGAAGGCATGGTTGATGTGGTGCATATGCCATGATGATGCATAAAATAAAAAGAACAAGCAATTCTAATATGGGATGCTACCCGGGGCCATTACAAACGACACCACTAACAAGGGATCGCGCCCCAAGATCCCACGTCCAGGTACGGGGGGGAGAGGTAAACTATCGGATCTTCTGGCGATGTGTCGATCTCCTCGACACCACTAACAAGAGGTCGTTGTTCCGCTGTTGATGACGCGCTTCCATCGGGATCCTCCGAAGATCGGACCTATTAGGTGAGGGGCAAAGATCGTCCAACCCACGTGGAAACCTAAGACTCCGAGAAGCAGATAAGAGAAGATTCAAAATTCGCAAAGGTAAGAGGAGGAAGAATATAGGTAAGGAGAAAATTCAGAGCTAATCAGATCTATCCAACGAATTTTCAGAAAATAGTTTTTGACACTAACACAACAACGTCCGTTGGCAAGGTTATCCTACAGGCTAGACCAGTGGGGTATCGCCAACCTGAGCTCTGATACCAACTTGTGACGCCCCGGAACCGGTACCATGAGGATTCCAGCGATCCCGCCGAAATCCGCATGATATCGATTCAGAGACGCCCTCCGACACGACGTGCGCGACGAATCACACACGTGATGCCAGAGGAATTAACACGAGCGGTAACATTGCAACATGATTACAATAGAGCCCACAAGAAACATATATTACAACAACGACTCCAACGAGTCAAGATACAAATACACAATACAAAGATCCAAATCATACAGAAGGTCAAATATGTTCGAGTACGGACAAGATACAAATTGGACTAAGAGTCCTGAAGATAACCAGTGGCGTCCATAACCTTGCCCAGGCCAAGCCGGAGGGTAACCTTACTAACGTCGTCTTCGTCGAGCATAACTTCATACCTGCCCGGTTATGTCCCAAAGAAGCAGCAATAAGTACGGGTTCGTACTTAACAAGACTTCAAGACGTATAAGCATTCGTCAACCAGTCGTCCTTTGTACTTGAGGCACACAGGGGACTTAGAGGACGCAAGAGGAACGTCATAGGCAATATGGTGGGGTTAAGCGGCAGCGCGCAAGCACTAAAAACCTATAGAGACACTCTACAACAGTCGTCTAATCAGAGAAGATGAGAGAGCGCATAAGCTAGCAATTCTATACTCTGCAAACATAACACAACCGATGCGTTCCCCCCTCGCAAGGAAGTACTTACAAAGGCACTCACACGGTGGATAAGTTTTATTAGGTAGCCGTTGTAGTAATGCTATATTACTACGCAAGTTATTAGCAAATTATTAACATCAACATAGAGGTGTAAGTTGTTCTATGATCGAGCTATACAATTCCAAGTCGTCCATAACCGCGGACACGGCTTATCGATAAGATGTACACCCTGCAGGGGTTGCCCAAATGTAACCATACGCATGCTCGACCCGCTTCTTACAGGCGATGTCTCACAACAAGACCGTTCCCAGTTCAACAAGAAAGTCTAGGAGGGCCACCCGACTAAGCTACTCGTGACGAAGTCCGGCCGTACTCTGAGACGGACTCAGGGTTTGCGTCGGCGGGTAGGCGTGCAAACCACACGCTTCGCTAAACGTCCCGCGGGGTACAGTACAGAATATAAACACCCGAAGGCAACAGGAAGTAAACACCCGAAGGCAACAGTAAGTAAAGCATGGCATACATGGCATAGGCAAATAAAACCAAGGTTGTGGCCCCCTTTTCAACTGACTTGAGAAAAAGGTAATGGGTGAGGGGGGTCCCAATAAACGTCTCCACGTACGGGTAGAGCGCTCAATCTCGGAATAGATAACAAGAACTCGGGTCCTAGGGGACATTAGCGAGTCAAAGTTCCGATGCTTTCGCAAAGGGGCTCACAGATGCCTCTGCTTACAATTTTTAGTTGTTAACAATAAAGTAAGTGTGATTGTCTCCAACAACATATCCATAAACCATGTGTCATGACTCCCCAACAAATAACCCGATAAGGTAGCAACAACGATAACGAGATATAAACAGCACTAGCATGCACTACGACTCGCAAGAAGGCACTCCGATAACCAAACAACAGCTGTAGGAGGTGGTGGTGGCAATATGGGCTGCTTGAGGTAACAAGTGGATAGGACACGTGATAAGAATCGCAACTCAAGGCTAGCATAAGAGAGAAGGCAAAATAAAATAGGTGAGCGACTCCTGCAGAGACAGGAGTTTAGGAAATGCTTGCCTGTTAGAGCTTGCCGAGGAACATCCGGGAAACTTGTCGTATCTCACAACACCACTTCGCGATCCTATCCGAGAAGAATCAAATGCTGGAACAAACAACGGGTGCAAACTTACTACTACGGAAGAAGAACTGGCATGATGAAGATGATATGCATGACATGGCAATTATGATGCGATGCAACTTATCCATATTAGGCGGAATCGGAAACCCGGACAAACAATTATTAGGTTCGTGTTATTTTTCTACCGGCAATATTAAATGTTGATTAGCATGGCAAGACATGGCAGGGGTGCGCTACTCAAAGTTAAATGGAACCGAGACAACAATTATATAGTATCTCACATATTCCATATGTTACATATTAGGTAGTAATGCAAACTAACATGAAGTTGTATGATGCATGATGCAACAGCAAGCATGGATGGCATAATCATGTTCCTTGCATTTTTCTGATCAAAATTGATATATAACACTTTTCAAATGGAGTTATAGATTTAAAGTTATTAAATAAACAGTTTTTAGTATTTATAATATAGAAAACAGATTTATTTTAATTAAATAAGGACTCAAAAATAATTTTTAAACAGGGGAAGGACCCCGGGTTAGTTTTGAAAACAAGCAGGGGGTTTTCTTGGAAAGAACAACAGCCAGGGACCGCGGGTTGATACTCAAAATTAGACAGGGGGCTAGATGCAAAAATGAGAGATCTGGATCTGAGCGGCTTTTCTCACCCGCGTGGGATCTAGCTAGGGTCGATGACGGGTGGGGCCCAGATAACGACGTGGCGCCAGCGTAGCCGCTGATGTGGCGACCATCCGGGACTTGCACGCAGGGCGTTCGACGCCGTGCGCGTTCCAGGAGGGGGCAGTCACCGCGGCGGTACGGCGGGCGCGCGAGCGATTGGCGACGTTCCAGGAAGAAATGGAGGGCGCGTCAGGAGCGCCTCGCCAGCGCGGATCAGGAGGAAGAGGCGTCGCCAGCGGGTGGTCGTCGGAGAGACGCCGGCGGCGGGAACCTGCGGCGACGGTTACGGCAACAAGATGAGAAAACCAAACAGGAAGCAAAGGGGGCGGGGAAGAGGTCTAGGAGGAAGCCTGGCTCACGGTGAAAATCGAGGAGTAGACGGCGGGGACGGAGGTTGCCGGTGGCGGCCGGAATCGACGAAAAACGCCGACGGCTGACGCACGGAATCGGTGAGCTTGGCGACGATGTGGTCTACCCCCGCTCGATTCCTTGCACGAGGATGACCAGGGAGACGAGGCGGTTCTTGAGGTGGCCTTAGCTTGGCGCGGGGTGGCCGAAGACGGTGGCGCGATGGGGAACCAGTGGCGGCGTTCTCGGTGGTTTTGCAGGAAAGAAAGGGGGCGGCTTGGCGGCGCGAGAGGGAGAAGGGTTGGTGGCCTCTACGGCTTCCAGGGCTCGCACCAGCGGGGATTAAAAGAGGGGGAAGGAGCAGGTGGGAGCGTGGGTGCGGTGGTGGTGGAGGACCAGAGGGGCTCACGCCCTTTTCATGAGAGGAGGAAGACGACAACACGAAAAAGAGAGAGGGATACCGTTTCGGCTTGGGCCGAGCTGGGCCAGAAGGAGAGAAGGGGAGGAGAGGGAAGGTGGGCTGCCGGGTGAGAGGGAGAGTTGGGCCAGAGAGAGAGAGGCCCAGGGGGTTAGGGTTTTCCTTTCTGTTTTTATTTTCCAAAAACCTTTTTCTTTTCCTGTTTTTGTTTAAACCATTTTGAAATCAAATCCTATTCTGTTTTGAATTTGAAAGGAAGGTGGGGATGATATTTAAGAATAGTTGTAAAGTAGTTATTTTATTGTAACTAGATCAAAACACATTATATTCAAAACTTCTTTGTTGGAAAAGATTAATTACAAAATAAGAAATATGAGGGAGAGAGAGAGATTAGGGTTTTACTATTATTAGAACTAAGATAAGAGAGAAAGGGGTTTTTAGAATAAACATAAGAGAGGGAAAAAAAACAACAAGCTAGGGTTTATAAAAATAATTTTATTTGTTGAAGGCATGGTTGATGTGGTGCATATGCCATGATGATGCATAAAATAAAAAGAACAAGCAATTCTAATATGGGATGCTACCCGGGGCCGTTACAAACGACACCACTAACAAGAGATCGCGCCCCGAGATCCCACGTCCAGGTACGGGGGGGAGAGGTAAACTATCGGATCTTCTGGCGATGTGTCGATCTCCTCGACACCACTAACAAGAGGTCGTTGTTCTGCTGTTGATGACGCGCTTCCATCGGGATCCTCCGAAGATCGGACCTATTAGGTGAGGGGCAAAGATCGTCCAACCCACGTGGAAACCTAAGACTCCGAGAAGCAGATAAGAGAAGATTCAAAATTCGCAAAGGTAAGAGGAGGAAGAATATAGGTAAGGAGAAAATTCAGAGCTAATCAGATCTATCCAACGAATTTTCAGAAAATAGTTTTTGACACTAACACAACAATGTCCGTTGGCAAGGTTATCCTACAGGCTGGACTAGTGGGGTATCGCCAACCTGAGCTCTGATACCAACTTGTGACGCCCCGGAACCGGTACCATGAGGATTCCAGCGATCCCCCGAAATCCGCATGATATCGATTCAGAGACGCCCTCCGACACGACGTGCGCGACGAATCACACACGTGATGCTAGAGGAATTAACACGAGCGGTAACATTACAACATGATTACAATAGAGCCCACAAGAAACATATATTACAACAACGACTCCAAAGAGTCAAGATACAAATACACAATACAAAGATCCAAATCATACAGAAGGTCAAATACGTCCGAGTACAGACAAGATACAAATTGGACTAAGAGTCCTGAAGATAACCAGTGGCGTCCATAACCTTGCCTGTGCCAAGCGGAGGGTAACCTTACTAACGTCGTCTTCGTCGAGCATAACTTCATACCTGCCCGGTTATGTCCCAAAGAAGCAGCAATAAGTACGGGTTCGTACTTAACAAGACTTCAAGACGTATAAGCATTCGTCAACCAGTCGTCCTTTGTACTTGAGGCACGCATGGGACTTAGAGGACGCAAGAGGAACGTCATAGGCAATATGGTGGGGTTAAGCGGCAGCGCGCAAGCACTAAAAACCTATAGAGACACTCTACAACAGTCGTCTAATCAGAGAAGATGAGAGAGCGCATAAGCTAGCAATTCTATACTCTGCAAACATAACACAACCGATGCGTTCCCCCCTCGCAAGGAAGTACTTACAAAGGCACTCACACGGTGGATAAGTTTTATTAGGTAGCCGTTGTAGTAATGCTATATTACTACGCAAGTTATTAGCAAATTATTAACATCAACATAGAGGTGTAAGTTGTTCTATGATCGAGCTATACAATTCCAAGTCGTCCATAACCGCGGACACGGCTTATCGATAAGATGTACACCCTACAGGGGTTGCCCAAATGTAACCATACGCATGCTCGACCCGCTTCTTACAGGCGATGTCTCACAACAAGACCGTTCCCAGTTCAACAAGAAAGTCTAGGGGGGCCACCCGACTAAGCTACCCGTGACGAAGTCCGGCCGTACTCCGAGACTGACTCAGGGTTTGCGTCGGCGGCTAGGCGTGCAAACCACACGCTTCGCTAAACATCCCGCGGTACTGATCGAGAATATAAACACCCGAAGGCAACAGGAAGTAAACACCCGAAGGCAATAGTAAGTAAAGCATGGCATACATGGCATAGGCAAATAAAACCAAGGTTGTGGCCCCCTTTTCAACTGACTTGAGAAAAAGGTTATGGGTGAGGGGGGGTCCCAATAAACGTCCCCACGTACGGGTAGAGCGCTCAATCTCGGAACAGATTACAAGAACTCGGGTCCTAGGGGACATTAGCGAGTCAAAGTTCTGATGCTTTCGCAAAGGGGCTCACAGATGCCTCTGCTTACAATTTTTAGTTGTTAACAATAAAGTAAGTGTGATTGTCTCCAACAACATATCCATAAACCATGTGTCATGACTCCCCAACAAATAACCCGATAAGGTAGCAACAACGATAACGAGATATAAATAGCACTAGCATGCACTACGACTCGCAAGGCAGACCCGATAACCAAACAACAGCTGTAGGAGGTGGTGGTGGCAATATGGGCTGCTTGAGGTAACAAGTGGATAGGACACGTGACAAGAATCGCAACTCAAGGCTAGCATAAGAGAGAAGGCAAAATAAAATAGGTGAGCGACTCCTGCAGAGACAGGAGTTTAGGAAATGCTTGCCTGTTAGAGCTTGCCGAGGAACATCCGGGAAACTTGTCGTATCTCACAACACCACTTCGCGATCCTATCCGAGAAGAAGCAAATGCTGGAACAAACAACGGGTGCAAACTTACTACTACGGAAGAAGAACCGGCATGATGAAGATGATATGCATGACATGGCAATTATGATGCGATGCAACTTATCCATATTAAGCGGAATCGGAAACCCGGACAAACAATTATTAGGTTCGTGTTATTTTTCTACCGGCAATATTAAATGTTGATTAGCATGGCAAGACATGGCAGGGGTGCGCTACTCAAAGTTAAA
This sequence comes from Lolium perenne, assembly GCF_019359855.2. Lineage (NCBI taxonomy): Eukaryota > Viridiplantae > Streptophyta > Magnoliopsida > Poales > Poaceae > Lolium > Lolium perenne. The sequence continues at coordinate 316,764,578 of NC_067245.2, forward strand.
TGGAACCGAGACAACAATTATATAGTATCTCACATATTCCATATGTTACATATTAGGTAGTAATGCAAACTAACACGAAGTTGTATGATGCATGATGCAACAGCAAGCATGGATGACATAATCATGTTCCTTGCATTTTTCTGATCAAAATTGATATATAACACTTTTCAAATGGAGTTATAGATTTAAAGTTATTAAATAAAAAAAATTTAGTATTTATAATATAGTAAACAGATTTATTTTAATTAAATAAGGACTCAAAAATAATTTTTAAACAGGGGAAGGACCCCGGGTTAGTTTTGAAAACAAGCAGGGGGTTTTCTTGGAAAGAACAACAGCCAGGGACCGCGGGTTGATACTCAAAATTAGACAGGGGGCTAGATGCAAAAAGGAGAGATCTGGATCTGAGCGGCTTTTCTCACCCGCGTGGGATCTAGCCAGGGTCGATGACGGGTGGGGCCCAGATAACGACGTGGCGCCAGCGTGGCCGCTGATGTGGCAACCATCCGGGACTTGCACGCGGGGCGTTCGACGCCGTGCGCGTTCCAGGAGGGGGCGGTCACCGCGGCGGTACGGCGGGCGCGCGAGCGATTGGCGACGTTCCAGGAAGAAAAGGAGGGCGCATCAGGAGCGCCTCGCCGGCGCGGATCAGGAGGAAGAGGCGCCGCCAGCGGGTGGTCGTCGGAGAGACGCCGGCGGCGGGAACCTGCGGCGACGGTTACGGCAACAAGATGAGAAAACCAAACAGGAAGCAAAGGGGGCGGGGAAGAGGTCTAGGAGGAAGCCTGGCTCACGGTGAAACTCGAGGAGTAGACGGCGGGGACGGAGGTTGCCGGTGGCGGCCGGAATCAACGAAAAACGCCGACGGCTGACGCACGGAATCGGTGAGCTTGGCGACGATGTGGTCTACCCCCGCTCGATTCCTTGCACGAGGATGACCAGGGAGACGAGGCGGTTCTTGAGGTGGCCTTAGCTTGGCGCGGGGTGGCCGGAGACGGTGGCGCGACGGGGAACCAGTGGCGGCGTTCTCGGTGGTTTTGTAGGAAAGAAAGGGGGCGGCTTGGCGGCGCGAGAGGGAGAAGGGTTGGTGGCCTCTAGGGTTTCTAGGGCTCGCACCAGCGGGGATTAAAAGAGGGGGAAGGAGCAGGTGGGAGCGTGGGTGCGGTGGTGGTGGAGGACCAGAGGGGCTCACGCCCTTTTCGTGAGAGGAGGAAGACGACAACACGAAAAAGAGAGAGGGATACCGTTTCGGCTTGGGCCGAGCTGGGCCAGAAGGAGAGAAGGGGAGGAGAGGGAAGGTGGGCTGCCGGGTGAGAGGGAGAGTTGGGCCAGAGAGAGGGAGAGAGGCCCAGGGGGTTAGGGTTTTACTTTCTGTTTTTATTTTCCAAAAACCTTTTTCTTTTCCTGTTTTTGTTTAAACCATTTTGAAATCAAATCCTATTCTGTTTTGAATTTGAAAGGAAGGTGGGGATGATATTTAAGAATAGTTGTAAAGTAGTTATTTTATTGTAACTAGATCAAAACACATTATATTCAAAACTTCTTTGTTGGAAAAGATTAATTACAAAATAAGAAATATGAGGGAGAGAGAGAGATTAGGGTTTTACTATTATTAGAACTAAGATAAGAGAGAAAGGGGTTTTTAGAATAAACATAAGAGAGGGAAAAAAACAACAAGCTAGGGTTTATAAAAATAATTTTATTTGTTGAAGGCATGGTTGATGTGGTGCATATGCCATGATGATGCATAAAATAAAAAAGAACAAGCAATTCTAATATGGGATGCTACCCGATACCGTTACAATCAAGGAGTTGGAATCTTCACTGGATGAAATGGTCAAAGAGTTTTGATTTCATCAGGAACAGAAGAGACACTTGCATTTGCAAGAAATTAAGTGGGAGCGCTAAGGCATTTTTCTAATACTTTATGTGGATGACATATAGTTGATTAGAAGTTATGTACCTTTACTAGACGCAATTAAATTTTCATTGGAAAATTAGTTTTCAAGTGAAAGGACTTGGACAGAAACTTTGTTAAGTATCAAAATTTATGAAGATAAATTGAGACACCTAATAAGGTTAAGTCTAAAGTACATAAAAGAAATGTTGAAGTAGTTCAATATAGAAATATCAAGAAAGAGTTCTTGTTATATGGAGTTTAGCAAGACTTAAGTGTGTTTGACACTTGATGAGTAAAACACATAATTGATTTAGATCATGAAACACCATAATATGTACATAGTAAGATGTCCGATGCTCTAAGGTGTTATGAGCATATACCAGAGTGAATCATGTGATGATTACTAGATAACAGTAAGGAAATCCTTGAGTATCTTTTGAAGAACTAAGGATATGTATTGTATAAGAGAGTGACAAAATAGAATCATTGTAATGTGTTACACCGATATTAGTGTTGTCACATATACAAATAAAATTTCAATCTCAATTAGGCTAAGTGTTTTATTAAAGGGTGGCACAATGTGCTGGAGTGTTCCATGCTGGATTTAGATGAATTCTAAAGTTTGAACATTGTGATGGATACTACAAATGAAAGGCGAAGTATATTGTTATTTTGATAAACAACCTTTGAAAGGTGTTTGAGTCAAATAGTTCTTTAACGGAACTTGGTGCAATTCCAAATGTGTCTGAACTATGAAGCTACATTCTACAACAATGTTGGCAACTTGTTCTCCACACTTAGGAATTGAGGTCTCACCAATAGACCAAACTTATACAATGCCATACTAGCTCATTCGAGATGAGTGTTGCGTAGAGACGCAAGTGGTTAGCACATACATACGGATCTGATGTTACGGATCTGTTGACTGAAACCTCTTCTACGAGCTAAACATGATCATCACCAAAAGGCCATGGGTGTTGGATCTTTGCCAAATGTTAAACTAGATTATTGACTTTAGTGCAAGTGGGAGACTGTTGGAGATATGCCCAAGAGGCAATAATAAAGTGGTTATTATTATATCTTTATGTTTATAATAAATGTTTGCATCCCATGATATAATTGTATTAACCAGAAACATTAATACTTGTGTGTTTTGTAAACAAAAAGGAGTCCATAGTAATCCTCTTGTTAAACTAGCTTGTTGATTAATAGATGATCATGGTTTCCTGATCATGAACATTGGATGTTATTAATAACAAGATCATATCATTAGGAGAATGATGTGATGGACACACACCCAAAGTAAGCATAGCATAAGATCAAGTCATTAAATTCGTTTTGCTACAAGCTTTCAAATACATAGTTTCCTAATCCTTCGATCATGAGATCGTGTTAATCACTTGCACCGGATGGATGCTTTGATGACATCAAACACCGCTTCGTAATTGGGTGGTTATAAAGGTGGCATTAAGTGTTCTGAAAGTATGAGTTGAAACGCATGGATCAAGAGTGGGATTTGTCCATCCAAATGACGGATAGATATACTCTGGGCCCTCTCGGTGGAATGTCATCCAATTAGCTTGCAAACATGTGACTAGGTCACAAGAGATGTCATATCATGGTACGAGTAAAGAGTACTTATCGGTAACGAGGTTGAACTAGGTATGGAGATACCGATGATCGAACCTCGGATAAGTAAAGTATCGCGCGACAAAGGGAATCGGTATCGTATGTTAATGGTTCTTTCGATCACGAAGTCATCGTTGAATATGTGGGAGCCATTATGGATCTCCAGGTCCCGCTATTGGTTTTGATCGGAGAGGTGTCTCGATCATGTCTGCATAGATCGCGAACCGTAGGGTGACACACTTAAGGGTTGATGTCGTTTTAAGTAGATATGGAATATGGTTTGGAGTTCGAATGTTGTTCGGAGTCTCGGATGGGATCCAGGACATCACGAGGAGGTCCGGAATGGTCCGGAGAATAAGATTCATATATGGGAAGTCAAATTCCAAGTTTGGGAATAGTCCGGTGATTTTTTGGAAGGTTCTGGAAGGTTCTAGAACTGTCCGGAAGATTTCACTATGGCAGGTGGAGTCCTGGAGCCAGCCTAGCCGACCCACAAGGTGGGAAGGTGGAGTCCATGGTGGACTCCACCTCTTTGGCCGGCCACACCAAAAGGAAAGGGGGAAAGTTCCACCTCTAGTCCACCTTTGACTAGGTTTGACTATTTGATTTTATGGAAGGTTTGCACTAGGACTCCTAGGAGGAGTAGGTTTGGACCCTTGGGTGTTCCACCTATATAAAGAGGGGAGAGGGGGCTGGCCGGCCACAACCTTGGCCGCACCAACCTAGGGCACCAAGGCCGGCGCCCCAACCCCTCGCACCCCAAACCCTAGCGCCACCCTCCTCCACCTCTCTCCCGCACGGCGACGGCGAAGCCCTGCAGGAGATCTCCACCACCACTGTCACCACACCGTCGTGCTGCCGGGATTTCGAGGACGATCTACTACTTCCGCTGCCCGCTGGAACGGGGAGAAGGACGTCTTCATCAACACCGTACGTGTGACCGAGTGCGGAGGTGCTGCCCGATTGCGGCACCGGCAAGATCTTCTACTCGCTCTTGAGAGCGGCAAGTGATCGAATACATCATCCACGAGATCTCATCTCGTTAAACGCTTAGCGATCTTCGAGGGTACGTTGATCTCAACCTCGTTGCTACCATCTAGTAGATTAGATCTTGGCTTTTGTTCGTTCTTGTGGTAGGAAATTTTTTGTTTTCTATGCTACGAACCCTACAGTTATCTTTAGGACTCTTAGTCCCATTTTATCGTGTCCGTACTCGGACGTATTGATCTTATGTATGCTTGGATCTTTGTATTGTATCTATTTGTATCTTGACTCGTTGGAGTCGTTGTTGTAATATATGTTTCTTGTGGGCTCTATTTTAATTCTATTGTAATGCAACTGCTTGTGGTAATTCCTCTTGCATCACGTGTGTGATTCGTCGCGCACGTCGTGTAGGAGGGCTGCTGCTTGAGCCACTGCCAAGAGCATCCACATGAATGCCAGGTCCACATCTTGCTCATCTCCTTTGTGTGGTATACACTACACATTCCCCTGTTTCTATGACTCAAGTGTAGGCATTCCAAGTTTAGTTAGAGACATGCATGCATGTATGTTGTTTCGTAATTAGAAAAGCAGCTAAGCTTAATTATCAGCTACGGTTAATTCATGGAAGAAGAAGAAGAGTAGCTACATGAGCATATGTTCTTCATGGATACAATGTTATAGCGGTCTGTATGTCTGCAATATTTAGCGCTAAATGCCAACTGTCATTGTTTCATGACGGTGAACAATATATAGTAATTGAGCATACAGATCTCAAGCAGTGAATGTCTTGGTGATTCATTCCCTTTTGTTGTACTGCTAGCAGTTTGGTTGGTGCTTGTTATGCTGCTTTAGATATTCTACCGACTGCGAAGAAAAATATACAGTATGATGATCTGGTTTAGAATGTATACATATCTTGCATTTGGTGTGGAACAATACCGTCAAAGAGTGATCTCATTTTGACCGAGTCTGCATTCTCATAGTGTTACATGTTACAACATCATATTTTTACCTCAATGTCTCTGAACTTCTAGGATCAATCCTCATTCCATTCTTCTCTTACATTTCCTACCATAGTGAGACAGAGCATGTGTACTAATAATGACACATGTGACTTCTTATGTTGTTTGATATTTGATATAGGTGTTCTATCTGTTTGGATCAAAAAATCAAATAAGACTGGATTACACTCTTGCGACTATAACACACTACTCCATGACCTGACAAATATGCATCAACTGAGAACAAAGTAAGTGGAAAAGAGCCATGAAAACATGCATACACTGTAATTTTCTTCTCCAACTTCTGACAGTGAACATATATAGTTCGAAGTGTATGTATGTAGTTCCATGTGAACAAAGTATACACTGTATGTTTATCTAAAAATAAAACACAATTATAGACAACATAATTACAAACACATTTAGTGACCAGCTATTATCTCCAATGTTGTTTCATCCTCCTTTCATCTTCATCTGAACCTTTTAGTGGCCAGCTATCAGCTCCAAGGTTTTCTGATAAAGTTCGCCCTTAACTGTTAGAGTCGTAGGCAACTTTTTTCCCTTTAGCAACTTTTCTTTGCCCATGTGCGGTATATCGTAATGGAATTCTCCTTCAATTTCCATGACCTCAATCATGCAAGATTGTAGGGTTATAAACACTTTCACTAGCTTATTCACTTCATAGCCATCATAGGCATGTTTGATGGACTCTATTAGTTCCTTGAGAGTGTTAGGTGCATAGAAAAGCGTGAGGGACTGAATCGAGGCAAAGAAGCAAAGATCAAGGACGTTCATGTCCGGTGAATTTGGAGGCTGCTGCAGCAACTTGATATCAAGGCCTGATTCTGCCACGGCTTGTAGGAAAGAAGCATCAGTCGGAAGAACATGTGTTCGAGCATTGTCTTGTTGGATGAAGATGGTCCCAACATCGTCAAGCGGCCATTGGTCTTGAATAGCTGGAATGACCTTTTCACAAAGGTATTCCCTCATGACATTTCTAGTAACAATGACTGACTTCAGTTCAATAGTTCCTTTCAGCCTATTCTTCGAGTTGTTTTTTGCCGGTGTATCCTTCACGAATGCCCAGACGCCAATCTTCCTATCAAATGTTACATTTCCTTAAGCATCATATCTGGGTTTGGCAACCGCAGTTAAGAACATTACCTTGCCGATATTGTTCTTGTTTTGAACTGTGCGCACGGGATCTTGTTCTTCTGGAAGGAGGTAGTAGGTTCGCCTTTTCTTGGTCATGTCAAACCACTTTTCATCTATCTGGACTATGTTCTCCATATTGATGAAGGATGGCTCTGCATCAGCTGTAGTTGTTTTATCAATCATGTCAATGCAGAACTTCAGCCTTGCTATCTTGTTTTCTGGTTTCAGAAATGGCTTGAGGCTGCTTTTGTGGCGCCTGATTTTGCCCCATCTAAACCTTCTTTCCAGTGTAGAATAGGGTACCTGTAGCTCCCTTGCCAGTGCCCTCAATGTAGACCATTCGTTCAGAGGAATTGAAGGTATTCTTTCGAGACCAAGTTCTTTCCTCTTTCTTCCACATTTCCCCTTCCTTTTATTGGAAAGATCAATCTCTTCCCTTTAATCTCTTGTTCTTTTGCGTGTTTCCATATCTTTTCAACGATTCTGAGACTTGTTTTGAGAATCTCACCTAGATGCTCTTTGTCTTTCTTGACAATTGGTCTGTCTTTGCTGAGTAATTTCAATGCAACGTATGCTGCGAATTTGTGAGTATCCGGTAGATCTGTGTGGTGTGGATGCTTAACACCTGCAAATTTGTGATATGCAGGAAGGTGTTAAATATCAAACATGACACTTTTGGTCAAGTGAGCAAAGCATCATGCTAAATATGCAGGTTAACAGTAATGTGACGAAAATAGAGCATAAGTGGTGTACCTGCAGGTATTTGTGCATCTTCTTCTCCTACTCTATGTATATGTGCATTTTCTGCTCCAGGTATATGTGCTTCTTGTCCATCATCCTCTTGTGAAGTGAAGTTGAGATCCAGGACCGTCCCTCCATCATCCTGCTCTTGTGGAGGAGTTAAGTTAATATCCAAGACCAGGACCATCCTCTCCTCTTGTGGATTGGGCTAGCTGTGGAAAAGCAATCAGGTTTGGCATCACACACCATCCCTCCATAATATTCATTGTATTGTTGTAATACTAAAACGATGCAGCATAGCAATACAATCAAATATTCCACTGTCATACCCAACACAAGAAATGCCTCTTTTTGGTCCTTATTTGTAGCCAATGTTCCTTGCAGTATTCTCATCTGAAATATCGACGCCTTAGACCGCAACTCGTAAACTGTTCAAAGTGAGAACATGTATGTGTATTTTTTTAACTGAATGCAACAAGGGGTACAATTACTAATTACTAATCTCTAGAAATGCCATGCTGTCATTACCACGTTTAACTGAATGCAACAAGGTCACCATACTATGCTGGCAACAAGGTGACCAATTACTAATCACTAGAAACAGTCTTGAACACCCCATTTTATTTATCATGCTAAAACAGTGGTACTCCAGTTTATTTATCATGGAGTAGGAATTTTACAATGACCACTGCAGTTTCATGTATGGGCCAAAATTCAGAAAGAGAAGCGGAGCAAATTTACAATAGCACCTCAATGAGGAGCGACATATAATAATCACTGCAGTTTATTTATCAGTAGATTCATTGGCGGAGCCAGCGGTCAGATAATGTGTGTACATAGTCTCCCAGATATCAATTTTTACATGGGTTTTCTGATCTATTTAAGATATATTGCTCTAATCTTAGTTAATTAAGTCGTTTTGTCAAAAATATTGGGTGTACATCTGTACACCCAAGTCCCCAAGTAGCTCCGCCTATGAGTAGATTGTCTCCATGTATTTGTCAATTCTAGCAAGATTGTCTCCATGTACTTCCAGCAAGATTGTCTACATGTACTTCCAGCAAGATTATCTCCATATATTTGTCAGTTCAGTAGATTTATTCTGCACTCATGGAGTATAAGAATTGATATATTTATCACTTAAGTAGATTATTCTTTACATTTATTGTCTGCACCAAGATCTGCTTGACTTGATATGTGCTATTCACTGATCTCTGCTGTGACCTGATTTTAAACTTGCAGATTGTTCCTGGTTGGCTTGGAGAAGTATGGCAAAGGTGATTGGAGGAGATTAATAGCATACACAAGTTCTACTTACCATTGTTTCTCTCTGGGCTATTCTGCAACATAGCTTGATAGAAACTGTTTCTCTCTGGGTTATTCTGCAATATAGCTAGACTGAAACCGTTTCAGTGAAACTACAGATCGAGGCTGGTCATGGCGTTGCTCATGGAATTGGCCATGCTTCTAGGACAAGCGTCTATGGCGTTGGCCAGGGTGGGCATGTGCCACACGGACGCGGTGCATTGGACATGGTCACAGACAAAGGGAGTGGGAATGCAGAGGAATAGAGGGCGAGCTCACCGGCACGGCCTTGGTCGCTCGGCTCCTTCGCGCTGGAACGGGAGCAGGGGCCTGGGGGCGGCAGCGATGAGGACGTCGGAGGAGCTTCGGTGCTCCGGTGGCTCCTTCCTTCCCCGCTCCGGTACCCTCCACCTGCACGGCCTTGATCGCTCGGCTCCTTCGCGGTGGAACGGGAGCAGGGGCTCGGGGTGGCAGCAGCGACGAGGACAGCGGAGGAGCTTCGGTGCTCCAGCGACTCCTTGCTCCCCCGCTCCAGTAGTCCCCACCAGCGAGGCCTTGCTCGAGCCCTCCGCCGGCGAGGGGAGCGGCTGCGGCACCCTACAATCTCTATCTCAGCACGGGAGGATCAGGGCGACCCCCGCGAGAGCCCTGTAACAGGTCAGGTGAGGCGACCCCCGCGGGAGCCCTCTGACGGCGGAGGACTGCGGCCGGCCGGCGGGAAGGATAGAGACGACGGAGACGGAGAAGAAGCTAGTTTGAAATTTCAATTTGGATTCCTAATTTGAAAGATTTTGGATGTATGAGGTAGCTTTTTGCAAAACTGTATTTATACCGTACCCGCGTCGGTTAAATGGAGCCGGAGGGAGTATATGCAAATTGATCTTAAACAGCAAAATTGATAATGAATACGAACGGTTTGGGCTGTTTAACCAACTATATATGTACATATCTCTTTTGCAATCATCGAGTAAGAACTCAATCCAGCAAAAATAACATTAGGTCCAGACTGAATAGGGCATATTTATGATCGAAGAAACCAACATGAGGAATAATAACTTTTTTTCGCAAATTTTGTACTCCCTTCTGTCCATATTAATGGACTCAACTTTGTCTAGATTCGCATGTATCTAGTTAAATGTTTAGTCTAGATGCATGCGTATCCGGTCCATATTAATGGGAGTACTAAACTGAAGCGAAAAGGGAAGACTAGATCAGACTAGAAGTAATTTACATGCAGTATCTCGTACCTTAACGGCTTGACTAACAATTTGATTGTGCGGACGACGGCAAGAAGAAGCAAAGGTTCCATCGTCGCTGCTAGACAAGATATGAATTGAGGCTCCATGCGAACGAGTGGTGGCGGCACGGATCCTATATCTTGGCAGCGAGATTCATCGATCATTTTTTGGGTAGAGGGCGAGAAAAGACGCAAAGACCACGATCGATGGTCTGTACATGGACATGCAAGCATATGGGCTGTTTTGCTTGGGTTTCCGTGGGCGCAGAACCACATGTAATTAGGCTTAAGTAAAGCTATAATTGGGTGGTTAGTATGCCCATTGACTCAATACATATACACGTGCAAGCTGCGGATCCGGGAGGAACGCCCGTATCGGCCTTTTCCAGCGAGCCACCCTCGTCACCGCAAAAAGCGACAACGTCACGTTCCCGCAGAGCCACCGACGGGAGATGGCGCTAGCTCGTGCGGAACGGTGAAAAATCGGCGGGATGAATTCGGTCACCGCCCTCAAAATTTCGTCACCGTATATAGGGGCGGCTCTCTCACCCGCCAATTCTAAACCCCCCATTCCCCCCATTTCGAGCTCACCCACCCTTCAAGATATCGACATGGCCGGCTGGTCCTCACCCGTAAGGTCGGCGAGGCTGGTGGCGGCGATGTTGGTTGTGGTGGCGGTGACTCGCCACGGCTTGTCGCCTTCTTCCTCTGCGTCGATCACTCCGGTTGTTGTAAGCTTCTGCAAACCCTATCCTTAGATCTAGAACTTGTGGGTACCCAGGGAGATCTGATAGCCTCCATTGTAGGCCATTCCTTCGTCATCGGTCGTGGTTGGATCTGACTCTACCACGGGGATGGTTGTCGAGGTTGGTTCTGACTCTAGCACGGGGACGGTTGCCGAGGTTGGTTCTGACTCTAGCACGGGGACAGTTGTGCTGCCTGCTTCTTCGCCAGGGTCTCTGTCGTTGCGTACTCGACGAGTCTCCGGTGAGGGGATCCTCGCGGAGGGGAAAGAGAGAGGGGGGCATTGGGCGGAGAGTGCCCTGGACGGGTTTGTTGGAGATATGCCCGAGAGGCAATAATAAAACAGTTATTGTTATATCTTAATGTTCATGATAAATGTTTACACTCCATGCTATAATTGTATTAACCGGAAACATTGATACATGTGTGTTGTGTAAACAACCAGAGTCCCTAGTAAGCCTCTCATTTAACTAGCTTGTTGATTAATAGATGATCATGGTTTCCTGATCATGAACATCGGATGTTATTAATAACAAGATCATATCATTAGGTGAATGATGTGATGGACACATCCATAGTAAGCATAGCATAAGATCAAGTCATTAAGTTCAACTTGCTATAAGCTTTCGATACATAGTTACCTAAGTCCTTCGACCATGAGATCATGTAAATCACTTACACCGGAAGGATGCTTTGATTACATCAAACACCACTGCGTAAATGGGTGGTTATAAAGATGGGATTAAGTATTCGGAAAGTGTGAGTTGAAGCATATGGATCAAGAGTGGGATTTGTCCATCCCGATGACGGATAGATATACTCTGGGCCCTCTCGGTGGAATATCGTCTAATTAGCTTGCAAGCATGTGAATAGTTCACAAGAGATGACATACCACGGTACGAGTAAAGAGTACTTGTCGGTAACGAGGTTGAACAAGGTATGGAGATACCGATGATCGAACCTCGGACAAGTAAAGTATCGCGTGACAAAGGGAATCGGTATCGTATGTAAATGGTTCATTCGATCACTAAGTTATCGTTGAATGTGTGTGAGCCATTATGGATCTCCAGATCCCGCTATTGGTTATTGGTCGGAGATGAGTCTCGACCATGTCTGCATAGTTCACGGACCGTAGGGTGACACACTTAAGGTTTGATATCGTTTTAAGTAGATATGGAATATGGAATGGAGTTCGAATGTTGTTCGGAGTCTCGGATGGGATCCAGGACATCACGAGGAGGTCCGGAGAATAAGATTCACATATAGGAAGTCACTTTCCAAGTTTGGAAATGATCCGGTGCATTTATGGAAGGCGCTAGAATGTTCTAGAACCTTCCGAAAGAAATCACCATGGATGGTGGAGTCCCGGTTGGACTCCACCAACCCTAACTTGCCAACCAAGTGGGAGGGTGGAGTCCATGGTGGACTCCACCACCCTTGGCCGGCCAACAAGGGGGGAAGGGGAGAGTCCCTGTCCCTCTAGGTTTCGTCCATAAGGCAGTTTTTGAATTGAGGTCTTATTCGAAGACTTTGGGCAAACCCTTGGGCTTCCACCTATATAATGAGGAGGAGAGGGAGGGGGCTGCCCTACACCTGGCCGCACCACCTAGGCCTCCCAAGAGAGCCCCCTCTCCCCAAACCCTAGCCTCTCCCCTCCTCCATCTTCTCCCACGGTGCTTAGGCGAAGCCCTGCCGGAGATCTCCACCACCACCGACACCATGCCGTCGTGCTGTCGGGATTCCGAGGAGGATCTACTACATCTGCTGCCCGCTGGAACGGGGAGAAGGACGTCGTCATCAACACCGAACGTGTGACCGAGTACGGAGGTGCTGCCCGATTGTGGCACCGTCAAGATCTTCTACGCGCTTTTGCAAGCGGCAAGTGATCGACTACATCAACAACGAGATCTAATCTCGTAGGCTTTGGAAATCTTCGAGGGTTAGTCTCATCTTCATCTCGTTGCTTCCATCTACTAGATTGGATCTTGTCTTGTTATTCGTTCTTGCGGTAGGAAATTTTTTGTTTTCTATGCTACGAATCCCATCAGTGGTATCAGAGCCGTGTCTATGCATAGATTGGTTGCACGAGTAGAACACAATGGTTTTGTGGGCGTTGATGTTTTTGTTGTCTTTAGTTAGTGTACTTTGCATCTTGCGGGATGGTGGGATGAAGCGGCCCAGGCTAACTTTACATGACCGCGTTCATGAGATTTGCTCCACGCTCGACATGCAACTTGTATTGCATAAGTGGCTTTGCGGGTGTCTGTCTCTCTCACCATAGTGAAGATTCAATTTACTCTTTCTATTGACAACACTAGTATCACCGTTGTGGTTCATGTTCGTAGGTAGATTGGATCTCACTCGAAAACCCTAAACCACGTAAAATATGCAAACCAAATTAGAGGCGTCTAACTTGTTTTTGCAGGGTTTGGTGATGTGATATGGCCATGATGTGATGATGAATATGTATGAGATGATCATTATTGTATTGTGGGGTTGTCTTTATATTTCATGTAGTAGTATTATTTCAAAGTAGTTGTAATAGTTGCTACATGTGGTGAATAACCATGAAGACGGCGCCATGGACATTGACGCTACGCCGACGATGATGGAGATCATGTCCGTGCTTTGGAGATGAAGATCAAAGGCGCAAAGACTAAAGGGCCATATCATATCACATATGAATTGCATGTGATGTTAATCCTTTATGCATCTTATCTTGCTTAGATCGCGACGGTAGCATTATAAGATGATCCCTCACATAATATCAAGATAATAAAGTGTTCTCCCCTTGTATGCACCGTTGCTACAGTTCGTCGTTTTGAAGCATCTCGTGATGATCGGATGTGATAGATTCTACGTTCACATACAACGGGTGTAAGCCATGTTGCACACGCGGAAATACTTGGGTTTGCTTGACGAGCCTAGCATGTACAGACATGGCCTTGGAACACAGGAAACCGAAAGGTTGAACACGAGTCATATGGATGATATGATCAACATGTTGATGTTCACCATTGAAGCTACATCATCTCACGTGATGATCGGTTTTGGTGTAGTGGATATGGATCGTGTACCACTAAACAACTATGAGGGATGTTGTATTAAGTGGGAGTTCATTAGTAATTAGATTAAAATATGAACTAATTATCATGAACATAGTCTAAATAGTATTTTGAATTAAATTTGTAGAATTGGCATCCGTTATCTACCATGCGCTAGTCTTGAAATTGAGATAGAAATAATGTTAAATCTGACAAGTAACTTTACGGACTGGTACCGTATTGTTAAAGAATCAAGTAATGATTAAGTCCTATTGCAAACTTTTGGTAAAACTCACATTAGACCAATGGTTTCAATTAGTACCTAAAGTCATCTTGTCTCCGTGAAACTTGAAGTTCAAATCCGTTTGAAAAGTAAGGAGCTGGAAATTTTGTTTTCAGAAATAAGCAAGGTATGAGATATATGTGATATCTAAGACCTTATTGCAAGATGATAGAATATAATCTAGTGAGACTACATGAACTCATAAGTTTTATGGGAATGTACGAAGGTTGAAGACGCCAGGCGTCTCAATCCTCCAACTAGTTGGGCACTAACGATATTCGCATATCCATGAAGTGATCGTCCTTAGTATGCACCGTTGCTAAGACTCGTCGTTTCGAAGCATCACGTGATGATCGGGTGTTATAGATTCTACGTGTGCATACAACAGGTGCAAGCCAGATTTGCACATGTGAATACTGAGGTTAAACTTTACGAGCCTAGCATGTACAGACATGGTCTCGGAAAGTCGTCAGGACTTGATGGATAAAATTATGAGTGAAATTGTTCATCACATTACAAAGTTACTAATAGTGAAATTTAGAACACTTGTCAAATGATGATCAACTTCAAAGTCAGAACCTCAAGGTTATTGGTATTTGACCAATGGACCTAGAAGTTATTGAAGGTGAAGTGTTTTCTGAGAATGAGGAAAGCTAAAAGAGAAACTACAAAAGATTTTTGGCAGAAAGAAAGTAAAGACTAGAAAGTCTAGCTCAGGTGTATATAGATGATATACATGTTATGAATGTATTCTTTGATTGGTCACACAATGAAGTTCTTGGGTATTTGTACCATATTGGTTGGTATGAGATATCATACAACACAACGCAATACAAGAATACAATGGCCTAAGTGACTAATAAGGAATGTGGTAATAATGCACGTCTAGAACAAAATAAAGTGTTATTATATTCGTCGTTGGCATTCTACCTAGCCCTTCAGATTTATAATAAAGAACTTAATAATTGTTATTTTGCTCTGGTCAAATGAAAACAATGAGTTGTTAAAATTGTGGCCTTACTCCATGAACGATGGATAAGTTATTATAAATCTTAATGGTGAAACACACATACATAACACTGACACTAAAATGCCATAAGGCAAATGATTTGAATTCCACTTGGAACCGCCATTTAGGTCATGTTAGAAAGGAACACATGAAGAAACTCCATGCAAATGGATTTTTGGAGTCATTTGATTTTTTGAATCATTTGACGCTTGCAAATCTCTTCTAAAGAGAATGACTAAAATACCGTTCATAGGCCAAGAGTTGAACGGGCAACTAACTTATTGGAAACTTACATGATGATGTATGTGGTTCACAGGGCATAGTTGTGTGCGGGAGATTCTTCTACTTCATGAAAACTTCGAACAATGAATTGAGTATATATATAATGATATATTTATTCAATAAGGAAGAAGTTTGAAACATTTGAATAGATTCAAATAAATTTCAGCATGAAGTGGAAATCATCGTAATAGGAAAGTCAAATATCTATGATTGGATCATGGTGAAAATATTTAAATTACGAGTTTTAGCGAACATCTAAGAGAGTTATGAAATTGTTCTACAACTCACGTTTCTTGGAGTATCATAGTGATGATGGAGTATTCGAGAGACGTATCCAAAACTTGTTGGATTAATGATGAGATAAAATAAAATGACGCCATTATATTTTTGTGGATTATGCTTTAGAGACTACCGCTTTTACACTAAATAGAGCGTCATCATAAATCCGTTGAAACGACACCATATGAGTTATGGCATGGGTATAAACCCTAATAGTCCTTTCTTAAATTTTGGTATGCATAGCATAAGTAAATAAGTTTACAACCAAAATTGGATGAATGTCTTTGTTGGTTATCCCAGAGAATGATTGGGAATTCTTTCCACTATGGAGACAAAGACAAAAGTGTTTGTCGATGTTTCTTACTTATTTCCAAGAAATTGTTTCTAGCGAAGTATTTGAGTGGGAGGACAATGGAACTTGATAAGGTTGATGAACCTGAGCATAATGATCAGAGTAGCGCAGCATCAGAAATGGTTTCGGAAGCGGCCACGACGATCATGGCTCCCATGTCTACAAAGTGTTATAGTCATGGAGATCGAAGTACCTATTGAACCTTGCAGGTATGGTTTACTTTGTGATCAAATAAATGATTTGTGAACAAAGGATTGATTTTGAACAATGATAAACCAACTGCATACAAAGAAGTTATGATGGGCCCCGACTCCGTCAAAATGGCTAAGAGCCATGAGATCCAAGATAGTATCTAAATACTTTTTGAAAGTAAATAGATCTATAAATAGACTTGGATATAATATCCATGAAGAAGCTCGACTTGTCAAAAGATTGTTTACGACAAAGTTCAAAGAGTTGACTGCGATAAGATTAGATCTTTAGCAGCGATGCTTATAATCTATGCGGATTGTTCTAGTAATCACTACATATTTCTTTTATGAGATATGTTAGTAGGATGGCAAAATACATTCCTTAACAGAAGTGTGTATTAAAGGTGTATACAAGATACAGCTGAGAGTTTTGCTAGTCCGTAGAATAATAGAAAGGTATACAAACTTCACTGGATGAAGTAAGTATCACGGAGTTGGAATCTTCACCGGATGAAATAATAAAAGAGTTTTGATTTCATCAGAAACGATGAAGATACTTGCATTTGTAAGAAATTAAGTGGGAGCGCTGAGACATGTTTATAATACTTTATGTAGATGACATATCGTTGATTATAAATAATGTAATCATGTACCTGATTTGATTAGAAGGTTTCATTGAAAATCAACTTCAATGAAAGGATATGGACTGAAACATATTTAGTGTCAAGATCTATGAAGATAGATTGAAACACATAATAAGTTTAAGTTAAAGTACATAGAATGAAGATTGAAGTAGTTCAATATAAAAATATTAAGAAGGTGTTCTTTTCATGTGAAGGTTTAACAAGACTTGAGTGTATCTGACACTCAATGAGTAAAAACACATGAGTGATTTTAGATCACGAATAATATGTACACAATAATCAGATGTTCTGTGCTCTAAAGAGTTAGGAGCATATACCAGAATGATTCATGTGATGATCATTGAACAACAGTAAGAATATCCCTGAGTACTTTAGAAGAACCAAGGATATCAGTTTTGTATGGGGAAATGACAAACAAATCGTTGTAAGGTGTTGCACCGATATTAGTTTGGTCACATATAAAAATGAATTTCAAATCTCAATTAGGCTAAGTGTTCATTAGAAGGTAGCACAATGCTAGATTTAGATGAGTTCTAGATATTGTGACGGATTCTACAAACGGAGGCAGAGTATGTCATTGTTTTGACAATGACTGAGGATGTTAAAGTCAAGAAGTTCTTTGAGAACTTGGTGTAGTTCCGATAGTGTCAGAACTTTGAAGCTATATTGTGTGTGACAATATTAGTGACATATTTCAGACCGCGGAATTAAGGTTCCACCAGAAGACTGAACATATATGATTAATGCCGACTCATTTGGAAAATGAGTGATGCGTTGAGATGCAAATGAATTGCAAAATACATACGTTTCTGAGCGTGTCAGAACCGTTGACTGAAACCTCTCCCGTGAGCAAGACATGATAAGCACCAGAAGGCCAAGGTGTTATATCTTTACATATGTAAACTAGATTATTGACTCTAGTGCAAGTGGGAGACTGTTGGAGATATGCCCGAGAGGCAATAATAAAACAGTTATTGTTATATCTTAATGTTCATGATAAATGTTTACACTCCATGCTATAATTGTATTAACCGGAAACATTGATACATGTGTGTTGTGTAAACAACCAGAGTCCCTAGTAAGCCTCTCATTTAACTAGCTTGTTGATTAATAGATGATCATGGTTTCCTGATCATGAACATCGGATGTTATTAATAACAAGATCATATCATTAGGTGAATGATGTGATGGACACATCCATAGTAAGCATAGCATAAGATCAAGTCATTAAGTTCAACTTGCTATAAGCTTTCGATACATAGTTACCTAAGTCCTTCGACCATGAGATCATGTAAATCACTTACACCGGAAGGATGCTTTGATTACATCAAATGCCACTGCGTAAATGGGTGGTTATAAAGATGGGATTAAGTATTCGGAAAGTGTGAGTTGAAGCATATGGATCAAGAGTGTGATTTGTCCATCCCGATGACGGATAGATATACTCTAGGCCCTCTCGGTGGAATGTCGTCTAATTAGCTTGCAAGCATGTGAATAGTTCACAAGAGATGACATACCACGGTACGAGTAAAGAGTACTTGTCGGTAACGAGGTTGAACAAGGTATGGAGATACCGATGATCGAACCTCGGACAAGTAAAGTATCGCGTGACAAAGGGAATCGGTATCGTATGTAAATGGTTCATTCGATCACTAAGTTATCGTTGAATGTGTGGGAGCCATTATGGATCTCCATATCCCGCTATTGGTTATTGGTCGGAGATGAGTCTCGACCATGTCTGCATAGTTCATGAACCGTAGGGTGACACACTTAAGGTTTGATGTCGTTTTAAGTAGATATGGAATATGGAATGGAGTTCGAATGTTGTTCGGAGTCTCGGATGGGATCCAGGACATCACGAGGAGGTCCGGAATGGTCCGGAGAATAAGATTCACATATAGGAAGTCACTTTCCAAGTTTGGAAATGATCCGGTGCATTTATGGAAGGCGCTAGAATGTTCTAGAACCTTCCAGAAGAAATCACCATGGAAGGTGGAGTCCCGGTTGGACTCCACCAACCCTAACTTGCCAACCAAGTGGGAGGGTGGAGTCCATGGTGGACTCCACCACCCTTGG
This sequence comes from Lolium perenne, assembly GCF_019359855.2. NCBI lineage: Eukaryota > Viridiplantae > Streptophyta > Magnoliopsida > Poales > Poaceae > Lolium > Lolium perenne. Next base: position 316,783,434 of record NC_067245.2, read on the forward strand.
CCGGCCAACAAGGGGGGAAGGGGAGAGTCCCTGTCCCTCTAGGTTTCGTCCATAAGGCAGTTTTTGAATTGGGGTCTTATTCGAAGACTTTGGGCAAACCCTTGGGGTTCCACCTATATAATGAGGAGGAGAGGGAGGGGGCTGCCCTACACCTGGCCGCACCACCTAGGCCTCCCAAGGCCGGCGCCCAAGAGAGCCCCCTCTCCCCAAACCCTAGCCTCTCCCCTCCTCCATCTTCTCCCACGGTGCTTAGGCGAAGCCCTGCCGGAGATCTCCACCACCACCGACACCACGCCGTCGTGCTGTCGGGATTCCGAGGAGGATCTACTACATCTGCTGCCCGCTGGAACGGGGAGAAGGACGTCGTCATCAACACCGAACGTGTGACCGAGTACGGAGGTGCTGCCCGATTGTGGCACCGTCAAGATCTTCTACGCGCTTTTGCAAGCGGCAAGTGATCGACTACATCAACAACGAGATCTAATCTCGTAGGCTTTGGAAATCTTCGAGGGTTAGTCTCATCTTCATCTCGTTGCTACCATCTACTAGATTGGATCTTGGCTTGTTATTCGTTCTTGCGGTAGGAAATTTTTTGTTTTCTATGCTACGAATCCCATCAGGGTCTGATGTCTACGTCCCCCCTCCTTTCCTATAGACAGTGTTGGGCCTCCAAGAGCAGAGGTTTGTAGAACAGCAGCAAGTTTTCCCTTAAGTGGATCACCCAAGGTTTATCGAACTCAGGGAGGAAGAGGTCAAAGATATCCCTCTCATGCAACCCTGCAACCACAAAGCAAGAAGTCTCTTGTGTCCCCAACACACCTAATAGGTGCACTAGTTCGGCGAAGAGATAGTGAAATACAGGTGGTATGAATATATATGAGCAGTAGCAACGGTGCCAGAAAATAGCTTGCTGGCGTGTAGTTGATGGTGGTAGTATTGCAGCAGTAGTAACACAGTAAAACAGTAAACAAGCAGCGATAGCAGTATTTAGGAACAAGGCCTAGGGATTACACTTTCACTAGTGGACACTCTCAACATTGATCACATAACAGAATAGATAAATGCATACTCTACACTTTTGTTGGATGATGAACACATTGCGTAGGATTACACGAACCCTCAATGCCGGAGTTAACAAGCTCCACAATAATGCTCATGTTTAAGTAACCTTATAGTGTAAGATAGATCAATAGACTAAACCAAGTACTAACATAGCATGCACACTGTCACCTTCATGCATATGTAGGAGGAATAGATCACATCAATATTATCATAGCAATAGTTAACTTCGCAATCTACAAGAGATCATGATCATAGCATAAACCAAGTACTAACACGGTGCACACACTGTCACCTTTACACACGTGCAGGAGGAATAGAACTACTTTAATAACTTTGCTAGAGTAGCACATAGATAAATTGTGATACAAACTCATATGAATCTCAATCATGTAAAGCAGCTCATGAGATTATTGTATTGAAGCACATAGGAGAGAGATGAACCACATAGCTACCGGTACAGCCCCGAGCCTCGATGGAGAACTACTCCCTCCTCATGGGAGCAGCAGCGGTGATGAAGATGGTGATGGAGATGGCAGCGGTGTCGATGGAGAAGCCTTTCGGGGGCACTTCCCTGCTCTGGCAGCGTGCCGGAACAGAGACTCCTGTCCCCCAGATCTTGGCCTCGCGATGGCGGCGGCTCTGGAAGGTTTCTGTGGTTTTCGTCAAGCGGTGTCGAAGTTTTAGGTCACGACGGCTTAAATAGGCGAAGAGTCGGAGTCGGAGGGGCCACGGGCTGCCCAAACCATAGGGGGGCGTGCCCCCCCCCTGGCCGCGCCGGGGTGTGGTTTGGTGGCCCTGTCCCCCTTCTCTGGCGGTTCTCGTGTGTTCTGGATGCTTCCGGTGAAAATAGGAACTTGGGCGTTGATTTCGTCCGATTCCGAGAATATTTCGTTACTAGGATTTCTGAAACCAAAAACAGCAGAAAACAGAAGCGGCACTTCGGCATCTTGTTAATAGGTTAGTTCCAGAAAATGCACGAATATGACATAAAGTGTGCATAAAACATGTAGATAACATCAATAATGTGGCATAGAACATAAGAAATTATCGATACGTCGGAGACGTATCAGCATCCCCAAGCTTAGTTCTGCTCGTCCCGAGCAGGTAAAATGATAACACAGATAATTTCTGGAGTGACATGCCATCATAACCTTGATCATACTATTTGTAAAGCATATGTAGTGAATGCAGCGATCAAAACAATGTATATGACATGAGTAAACAGGTGAATCATAAAGCAAAGACTTTTCATGAATAGCACTTCAAGACAAGCATCAATAAGTCTTGCATAAGAATTAACTCATAAAGCAATAATTCAAAGTAAAGGTATTGAAGCAACACAAAGGAAGATGAAGTTTCAGCGGTTGCTTTCAACTTGTAACATGTATATCTCATGGATATTGTCAACATAGAGTAATATAATAAGTGCAATATGCAAATATGTAGGAATCAATGCACAATTCACACAAGTATTTGCTTCTTGAGGTGGAGAGAAATAGGTGAACTGACTCAACAATAAAAGTAAAAGAATGGTCCTCCATAGAGGAAAAGCATCGATTGCTATATTTGTGCTAGAGCTTTTATTTTGAAAACATAAAGAGAGCATAAAAATAAAGTTTTGAGAGGTGTATGTTGTTGTCAACGAATGGTAGCGGGTACTCTAACCCCCTTGCCAGACAAACCTTCAAAGAGCGGCTCCCATTTTATTTTATTTTTGGATGGCACTCCTTCCAACCTTTCTTTCACAAACCATGGCTAACCGAATCCTCGGGTGCCTGCCAACAATCTCATACCATGAAGGAGTGCCTTTTTATTTTAGTTTTATTATGATGACACTCCTCCCAACCTTTGCTTACACAAGCCATGGCTAACCGAATCCTTCAGGTGCCGTCCAACAATCACATACCATGGAGGAGTGTCTATTTTTGTTAATTAATTTGGGACTGGGAATCCCATTGCCAGCTCTTTTTGCAAAATTATTGGATAAGCGGATGAAGCCACTAGTCCATTGGTGAAAGTTGCCCCAACAAGATTGAAAGATAAACACCACATACTTCCTCATGAGCTATAAAACATTGACACAAATCAGAGGTGATAAATTTTGAATTTTTTAAAGGTAGCACTCAAGCAATTTACTTTGGAATGGCGGAGAAATACCATGTAGTAGGTAGGTATGGTGGACACAAATGGCATAGTGTTGTTTGGCTCAAGGATTTGGATGCATGAGAAGTATTCCCTCTCGATACAAGGTTTAGGCTAGTAAGGTTATTTGAAACAAACACAAGGATGAACCGGTGCAGCAAAACTCACATAAAAGACATATTGTAAACATTATAAGAATCTACACCGTCTTCCTTGTTGTTCAAACTCAATACTAGAAATTATCTAGACCTTAGAGAGACCAATTATGCAAACCAAATTTTAGCAAGCTCTATGTATTTCTTCATTAATGGGTGCAAAGCATATGATGCAAGAGCTTAAACATGAGCACAACAATTGCCAAGTATCACATTACCCAAGACATTATAGCAAATTACTACATGTATCATTTTCCAATTCCAACCATATAACAATTTAACGAAGAAGAAACTTCGCCATGAATATTATGAGCTAAGAACACATGTGTTCATACGAACCAGCGGAGCGTGTCTCTCTCCCACACAAGCATGATGTAATCCAATTTATTCAAACACAAACAAAAACAAAAGCACACAGACGCTCCAAGTAAAGCATATAAGATGTGACCGAATAAAAATATAGTTTCAAGAGAAGGAACCTGATAATTTGTCGATGAAGAAGGGGATGCCTTGGGCATCCCCAAGCTTAGACGCTTGAGTCTTCTTGATATATGCAGGGGTGAACCACCGGGGCATCCCCAAGCTTAGAGCTTTCACTCTTCTTGATCATAGTATATCATCCTCCTCTCTTGACCCTTGAAAACTTCCTCCACACCAAACTCGAAACAACTCATTAGAGGGTTAGTGCACAATAAAAATTAACATATTCAGAGGTGACACAATCATTCTTAACACTTCTGGACATTGCATAAAGCTACTGGACATTAATGGATCAAAGAAATTCATCCAACATAGCAAAAGAGGCAATGCGAAATAAAAGGCAGAATCTGTCAAAACAGAACAGTTCGTATTGACGAATTTTAAAATGGCACCAGACTTGCTCAAATGAAAATGCTCAAATTGAATAAAAGTTGCGTACATATCTGAAGATCATGCACGTAAATTTTCTTAATTTTCTGAGCTACCTACAGGGAGGTAGACCCAGATTCGTGACAGCAAAGAAATCTGGAACTGCGCAGTAATCCAAATCTAGTACTTACTTTTCTATCAACGGCTTTACTTGGCACAACAAAACACAAAACTAAGATAAGGAGAGGTTGATACAGTAGTAAACAACTTCCAAGACACAAATATAAAACAAAGTACTGTAGCAAAATAACACATGGGTTATCTCCCAAGAAGTTCTTTTCTTTATAGCCATTAAGATGGGCTCAGCAGTTTTAATGATGCACTCATAAGAAATAGTATTTGAAGCAAAAGAGAGCATCAAGAGGCAAATTCAAAACACATTTAAGTCTAACATGCTTCCTATGAAAAGGAATCTTGTAAATAAACAAGTTCAAGAAGCATAATGCAACAAGCATAGAAAGATAAAACAAGTGTAGCTTGAAAAATTTCAGCACATAGAGAGGTGTTTTAGTAACATGAAAATTTCTACAACCATATTTTCCTCTCTCATAATAACTTTCAGTAGCATCATGAGCAAACTCAACAATATAACTATCACATAAAGCATTCTTATCATGAGTCTCATGCATAAAATTATTACTCTCCACATAAGCATAATCAATTTTATTAGTTGTAGTGGGAGCAAATTCAACAAAGTAGCTATCATTATTATTCTCATCATCAAATATAGGAGGCATATTGTAATCATAATCAAATTTATCCTCCATAACAGGTGGTACTAAAAGACTACTATCATTATAATCATCATAAATAGGAGGCAAAGTATCATCAAAGTAAATTTTCTCCTCCATGCCCGGGGGACTAAAAATATCATGCTCATCAAAGCCAGCTTCCCCAAGCTTAGAATTTTCCATATCATTAGCAACAATGGTATTCAATGTATTCATGCTAATATGTTCCATGGGTTTTTTAATTTTCGGATCAAACCATCCATGTCTTAAATCAGGAAATAGAGTAAAAAGCTCATTGTTGTCCATTATGCCAAGCTAGTGTAAACAAGAAACAAAAAGATGCAATTGCAGGATCTAAAGGAAATAGCTTTGAGTACTTACAACAGCGGAAAATAGCTTGGTAGCCGAGGTCCGGAGTGTGAGTACCTTTTACCTTTCCTCCCCGGCAACGGCGCCAGAAAATAGCTTGATGTCTACGTTCCCCCTCCTTTCCTGTAGACAGTGTTGGGCCTCCAAGAGCAGAGGTTTGTAGAACAGCAGCAAGTTTTCCCTTAAGTGGATCACCCAAGGTTTATCGAACTCAGGGAGGAAGAGGTCAAAGATATCCCTCTCATGCAACCCTGCAACCACAAAGCAAGAAGTCTCTTGTGTCCCCAACACACCTAATAGGTGCACTAGTTCGGCGAAGAGATGGTGAAATACAGGTGGTATGAATATATATGAGCAGTAGCAACGGTGCCAGAAAATAGCTTGCTGGCGTGTAGTTGATGGTGGTAGTATTGCAGCAGTAGTAACACAGTAAAACAGTAAACAAGCAGCGATAGCAGTATTTAGGAACAAGGCCTAGGGATTACACTTTCACTAGTGGACACTCTCAACATTGATCACATAACAGAATAGATATATGCATACTCTACACTTTTGTTGGATGATGAACACATTGCGTAGGATTACACGAACCCTCAATGCCGGAGTTAACAAGCTCCACAATAATGCTCATGTTTAAGTAACCTTATAGTGTAAGATAGATCAATAGACTAAACCAAGTACTAACATAGCATGCACACTGTCACCTTCATGCATATGTAGGAGGAATAGATCACATCAATATTATCATAGCAATAGTTAACTTCGCAATCTACAAGAGATCATGATCATAGCATAAACCAAGTACTAACACGGTGCACACACTGTCACCTTTACACACGTGCAGGAGGAATGGAACTACTTTAATAACTTTGCTAGAGTAGCACATAGATAAATTGTGATACAAACTCATATGAATCTCAATCATGTAAAGCAGCTCATGAGATTATTGTATTGAAGCACATAGGAGAGAGATGAACCACATAGCTACCGGTACAGCCCCGAGCCTCGATGGAGAACTACTCCCTCCTCATGGGAGCAGCAGCGGTGATGAAGATGGTGATGGAGATGGCAGCGGTGTCGATGAAGATGGTGATGGAGATGGCAGCGTGCCGGAACAGAGACTCCTGTCCCCCAGATCTTGGCCTCGCGATGGCGGCGGCTCTGGAAGGTTTCTGTGGTTTTCGTCAAGCGGTGTCGAAGTTTTAGGTCACGACGGCTTAAATAGGCGAAGAGTCGGAGTCGGAGGGGCCACGGGCTGCCCAAACCATAGGGGGGCGCCCCCCCCCCTGGCCGCGCCGGGGTGTGGTTTGGTGGCCCTGTCCCCCTTCTCTGGCGGTTCTCGTGTGTTCTGGATGCTTCCGGTGAAAATAGGAACTTGGGCGTTGATTTCGTCCGATTCTGAGAATATTTCGTTACTAGGATTTCTGAAACCAAAAACAGCAGAAACGAGAACCGGCACTTCGGCATCTTGTTAATAGGTTAGTTCCAGAAAATGCACGAATATGACATAAAGTGTGCATAAAACATGTAGATAACATCAATAATGTGGCATAGAACATAAGAAATTATCGATACGTCGGAGACGTATCAGGGTTCACACGAGTTACCCAGCTTCAGACCTCGCAACGGCGGCGAGATCCTACGTGCTGCTATAATTTCACTATAAGGCAACAAGTGCGCGATTACAATGAGTTGTGGTGTTCTGCCCTAAAGGCTCCCAGGATCCGGCTTATAAAGGCTCCGGATCCAGGGTTACAGGGAGTAGAGTCCTAGCCGGATACAACTAAGCCTAACTATGGTAAGCCTTGTCTTGCACGCCAAGGATCCGGCCTCCTTCCATATCTGGTACGGATCTGGCTCCTCCGGATCCGGCTGGACTCCTCCTCCTGGATTCTCCGGCTACTGGGCCGCCCGATGGGCCATAGGCCTCATCACCATCTTTGGGCCACCCGGGCTAGCCGGAAATAGGACCCCATTGTGGTACACCTAGTTGGCATATCCCCAACAGTAGCCCCCGAAGTTCTTCAAGATTCTTCATCCAATCATCCGAGGCATTCTTCAAGGTGTCCGGAGAAAATCTCGAAGATCTTCCAAAACATTCATCAATCTCCGGCTTGCAAATGTCCTGAATCTTCTCAAACAAACGTTCCCGTGATTGACGCGATACTTAACGGTTGTATGCGGAATTTACGATCCTTCCACAACAAGATTTCCAAATTTCCCGCGCGAAATTTTTGGAAGGCGGATCTCAACCGAGAAAATCAGGATTTGCTGTTCAGGCGCATTCACCGCACATCTTCACCACCGTTTGACCTAGGACACGTGGCGGAAATCCAACGGGTCGACCGATCGTCTCCGGCCGTAGGATCCGATGCACGAATCCCAACGCAAGCTCTATATAAACCCGGAGCGGGCGGTGAGAGGCTCATTTCTCACCGCCTGCTCCACTTCGTCTTCTAGCTCCAGCTCATGCTTGCTCAGACAGATCTGGCCACCGGCGAACCCTTCGGTGACCTCGATGCACCGCCATTCTACTGCACATCCTCGCCGGAGAAGCTCGCGTTTGAACGCGCCTCGCAAGCCTCCGCCGATCCGCGCCGTTTTCGAGCCATTCCTCCGCCGTCTTCAACGTCCTCAAGCTCGCCGGCGACCACGGGCAACCGCCACGCCATTGCCGGTAAGTTCGCCGAACTTGGAGAAGATGAAGTAGAGATAGGTGCATCAAATTTCCCCTAAGTCACTAGTTCCGCACTTGCAGCCGGACTAATGGCCGAGCCATTCACCCTAAGCGATAGCTCCACAGATAGCTCCGCCTCAAACGAGCCCATTCATGCTCCGCCCTTGTTTTTCCTACCTCCGAACATTTCCGACAAATCGTTAGCCTTACCTTACTCCGGATCTTCCAGCAACCCACTAGGTAAGATACCTACCGAGGCGGAGATCCAAGAAGAGGTCAAAGGCCAAGCAAGAATGGCGGACAAGGTGAAGGAGGCGGAGATGAATAAGGCCTCGAAGACTAAGGAACGTGAGGGGGAGAAGGGGCAGTGGTGGCCCTGTGACTTAACCGGACAGGACCTCAAATCACTTCAAGCGGAGGGCTTCATAGCTCCGGGTTCTTGGAGGTTCACCAAGGGGAGTTCGTCTCCGGCACCGAAGGTCGGAGAGAGGGTCTTCACGAAGGCCTGGGTGGAACGCGGTCTATCGCTTCCGCCCTCAGACTTCTTCCTCTCCGTCCTCAATACGTACGGATTGCAGCCACACAACATATGCCCCAATGCATATACGGCTCTTTCCAACTTTGCAACGTTGTGCGAAGGGCACCTCGGGATCCAGCCAGATGTTCGGTTATTCCAATATTTCTACAAGACGAAGAAGGAGACCAAGTACAAGGTCATGGTCAACTGCGGTAGCGTTACCTTTATGCTCCACCCCAAGAGAGTTTTTCCGCCCATGGCGGCACCCGAAACAGTCCGGTATTGGAACGCCGGCTGGTTCTATATTAAGAATGTGAATGCTCCGGATTGGGACTCCGGCTTGCCCGTTTTTGTCAATAGCGCTCCAGTGGAACTGGACAGCTGGTCGTATGTTCCGGACCTGAAGGCGTCACTGGATCTAGATCAGATGGCCCGGAGGATTGCCAAGCTCACCCAATATGGGTTAACTGGCCACGACCTTCTCATGGGCTGGTTTACCAGGAGGAGCCAGCCACTTCAGTACCACCGACGGCTGATCTGTGATTACTCCGGAAACAAGGACCCACTCCGGGTCACTGAAATGGATCTCCCCTCCGACTCCCTCACGCGTCAGATCAAAATGCTGTACAAGGTCCCCAAAGGACGGAATATCCTTGAGATCGCCCATGACATCTACACCAAGGGGGAATGCCCCAATGTAAATTTATGATCCGCGTCCTTTTCAATTTATCCTTAGAGACACTGCTTTTAACACTTTGCACTTTGTTTTTGCAGCTTCTCTCCTTGGGTAAAGAGGACTTCGGCGTGCTGTTCCACCAAGCATCGGTGGATCCGAGTGTAACGGCCCAGGGTAGGACCCCTAATAGATTTGTCTGTTCTTTTCTTTTTGTGCATCATCATGTCATCATGCATCATATCACCCATGGTTTCACAAAATAAAATTATTTTGTAAACCCTAGCTATCTTGTTTTTCCTTCTCATATGGTTTAATAAAACCCCCTCTCAAATTCCCTATTTTTATAATTAAGTTGTGCAACAAATAATTTTGGAATAAAATGTTGCTTTGTTTTGGTTACAATTAAAGTATTATTTGGAAAACTGATTTTTAATCTCCTCTCACCTTTGTTGCAAATTCAAAACAGAAAAGGATTTTGAAATTCAAATGTTTTCAATAGAAACAGAAAAAGAAAAGAGAAAATGTTTTTCTAAAACAAAGCTAACCCTAACCCTGGACTTCCTTCTCTCTGGCCCATCTCCATTCTTCACACCGAGCAGGCCAACGCCAGCAGCGGCCCAGCCCACCTTGCTGCTGGCCCGTAACCCTTCACTCATCTTTCCCCTTTTCGTCATCCTCCTCCACGAGAACGGCATGAAGCCGTGGTCCTCCCCTCCTCACATCGCTGTCCCGCGCTAACCACCACCTCACCTGCTCCCTCCCTTTTAATCCCCACCACGAGCTCTTGCAAACCCTAGCCTCCTCCTCCTCTCGCGCCGCCATATCCTCTTTCCCCTTTTCCCCTTTCTTCTCCCTCAGGAAAGAAACACAGAGACGAAACAGCCACAGAACCATGGCCGTCGCTCAGTACCTCGACCGTGTCCTCGTCTCCGGCTACCCCACGTCCAACCGAGAGCACCAGGAGCTACGCCTCGACTCCCTCGTCATCTTCCCCGAAGGAATTGTCCCCACGCGCCTCCAATCAACGACACCATCGCCATTTCTCCATCCCGGCCGCAGTGCTCCAGCGTCAATTCAGGCCTTCTCCGACCTCCTCTGCCCTCTTTGACCTTCTCCTCACGATCCTGGTGAGTTTGCAGTCCTCCCGAGCCTCTCCACGGACCTCCTCTCCTTTTCCTCCGTCCCACCGGCGTTGACCGCCATAGCTCCTCGCAGGTGCTCGTCGCCGGCCATCCTCCGGCGGTCTCCCGGTTCCGGCGCCGCCCGTTTCTGGTCCCGCGCACCGAGGCGCACCCGACGCCCTCTTCCTCGCCCCTGGAACACCACCAGTCGACCACGCACGCGACGCCGGCCGCGGTGATCACCACCGCTGGGAACGCGCACGGCATCACGACGTCGAACACCTTCCGTGTGTGCACGCATGGTTGCCACGTCGACGCCACGTCACCCCCCGGCCCCACCTGTCTGCGACTCCGGCTAGCAATCATCCCGATGAGAAACGCCCCAGATCCAGATCTGGATCTGGCGGTTTGCACTTTGACCCCTGCAACTTTTGCACATCAACCCGGCGCCCCTGTCCCCCCTAACTCTTGTGATAACCCCCCTGCAGTTTTTGAAGAATCAACCCGGGGCCCATCTCTTCCTCAGCGTCCCAGTCAGCCTCCTAGCCCCATCCGTCAGCCTCTGTGGCTAGCCTATCTCTTGGTATAAAATGTTTTACCCTTTTCTCTGTTTGCTGAAAATTGCAGACTATGTTTAAAACTTGATAAATTCATATCTCATAAACTATAACTCCAAATAAAAAGTGTTATATATGAATTTTGATCAGAAAAATGAGAGGAACATGAATATGCCATCCATATGCCTGTGTGCATCTCACATCATGTCGCGCGTTGATAGTTGTGCATGTTTCACCCTAATTGACGCCGGAGTATTTCGGGCACCGACTAAGGTTTCCCCGCTCCGATTAATATTGAAGTAGCGCACCCCTGCCATGTTGTGCCATGCTAATCAACCATTTAATGATGTCGGTAGAAATGCAACTCCAACCTTAAATTGTTCGTCCGGGGTTCCGACTCCACTTAATCTGGATAGTTGCATTGCATCATCGTTGCTATGTCATAACTTGTGACGCCTCGGAACCAGTACCTTGAGGATCCCAGCGAACCCGCCGAAATCTGCACGATATCGATTCTGAGACGCCCTCCGACATGACGTGCGCGACGAATCACACACGTGATGCCAGAGGAATTAACACGAGCGGTAGCATTACAACAGGATTACAATAGAGCCCACAAGAAATAGATATTACAACAACGACTCCAACGAGCCAAGATACAAATATACAATACAAAGATCCAAATCATACAGAAGATCAAATACGTTCGAGTACGGACAAGATACAAATTGGACTAAGAGTCCTGAAGATAACCAGTGGCGTCCATAACCCTGCCCAGGCCAAGCCGGAAGGGTAACCATGCTAACGTCGTCATCTCGTACATGTCGAAGTCGGGCCATCGGTTGCCGACAAAAGGGAGAGAAGAGACGAAAAGAAAGAAAGTCGAGGGTAAGTACCATGGCACGTACTTGCGAGACAAGACCGGCTGTGCTCACCGATGGGCGGTATAAACATCACCTGGCTATATGTGGAGTTTAGCGGCAGCAAAGCTTGTACTAACTTATAGAGACACGCTACAACATTCGTCTAATCAGAGAAGATAAGAGAGCGCAAAAGCTAACAATTCTATACTCTGCAAACATAACCCAACCGATGCATTCCCCCTTCGCAAAGGAAGAAGTACTAACAAGGGCACTCACACGGTTGATAAGTTTTATTAGATATCGGTTGTAGTAGTGCTAAATTACTACGCCAGTTATTAACAAATTATTAGCAGCAACATAAAGGTGTAAGTTGTCCTATGATCAAGCTATACAATTCCAAGTCGTCCATAACCGCGGACACGGCTTATTGATAAGATGTACACCCTGCAGGGGTTGCCCAAATGTAACCATACGCATGCTCAACCCGCTTATGACAGGCGGAGTCTCACAACAAGATCGTTCCCAGTTCAACAAGAAAGTCTAGGGGGGCACCCCACTAAGCTACCCGGAACGAAGTTCGGCCGTACTCCGAGGCGGACTCAGGTTTTGCGTCGGCGGTTAGGCGTGCAAACCACATGCTTCGCTAAACGTCCCGCAAGGTACAATACAGAATATAAACACCCAAAGGTAATAGGAAGTAAACACCCGAAGGCAACAGTAAGTAAAGCATGGCATACATGGCATAGGGAAATAAAACCAAGGTTGTGGCCTCCTTTTCAACAGACTTGAGAAAAGGTAATGGGTGAGGGGGGTCCCGATAATCGTCCCCACGCATGGGTAGAGCACTCAATCTCGGAACAGATAACAAGAACTCGGGTCCTAGGGAACATTAGCGAGACAAAGATCCGATGCTTTCGCAAAGGGGCTCACAGATGCCACTGCTTACAATTTTAGTTGATAACAATTAAGTAAGGCATGAGTATCTCCAACAACTGATATAGCATGTGATAACTTCCCAACAACCCAACAGGTATAGAGATAAAAGCAGATCCCTAAACATGCGCTACGACTCGCAAGGCTCAACCAACAAACAACGGCGATAGGTAGCGGATATTTAACACGGCTCATTTGGGTAACAGTGTAATAGGACACGTGACACAACAGAATCGCAACATATGGATAGCAAGAGAACAACGAGCAAGAAACTGTAAAATAGGTGAAGAGGTGGGCTCGCCTGTGAAAAGCTGCAGAAGAACTTGTCGGAGAACTCGTCGTATCTCACAACACCACTTCGTGATCCTATCCGGGAAGAAGCAAATGCTGGAACACACAACGGGTGCAAGTCTTACTACTACGGAAGAAGAACCAGCATGAGCAGATACATGCATGCATGACATGGCAACGATGATGCAATGCAACTATCCAGATTAAGCGGAGTCAGAACCCCGGACGAACAATTTAAGGTTGGAGTTGCATTTCTACCGATAGCGTTAAATGGTTGATTAGCATGGCACAACATGGCAAGGGTGCACTACTTCAATATTAATCGGAGCGGGGAAACCTTAGTTGGTGCCCGAAATACACCGGTGTAAATTAGAGTGAAACATGCACAACTATCAACGCGCAACATGATGCGAGATGCACACAGGCATATGGATGGCATATTCATGTTCCTCTCATTTTTCTGATCAAAATTCATATATAACACTTTTTATTTGGAGTTATAGTTTATGAGATATGAATTTATCAAGTTTTAAACATATTCTGCAATTTTCAGAAAACAGAGAAAAGGGTAAAACATTTTATACCAAGAGATAGGCTAGCCACAGAGGCTGACGGATGGGGCCAGGAGGCTGACTGGGACGCTGACGAAGAGATGGGCCCTGGGTTGATTCTTCAAAAACTACAGGGGGGTTATCGCAAGACCTGGGGGGACAGGGGCGCCGGGTTGATGTGCAAAAGTTGCAGGGGTCAAAGTGCAAACCGCCAGATCCAGATCTGGATCTGGGGCATTTCTCATCGGGAGGATTGCTAGCCGGAGTCGCAGACAGGTGGGGCCGGGGGGTGACGTGGTGTCGACGTGGCAACCATGCATGCACGCACGGAAGGTGTTCGACGTCGTGATGCCGTGCGCGTTCCCGGCAGTGGTGATCACCGCGGCCGGCGTCGCGTGCGTGGTCGACTGGCGGTGTTCCAGGGGCGAGGAAGAGGGCGCCGGGTGCGCTGGACCAGAAACTGGCGGCGCCGGAACCGGGAGACCACCGGAGGGTGGCCGGCGATGAGCACCTACGAGGAGCTATGGCGGTCAACGCCGGTGGGACGGAGGAAAAGAAGAGGAGGTCCGTGGAGAGGCTCGGGAGGACCGCAAACTCACCAGGATCGTGAGGAGAAGGTCAAAGAGGGCGGAGGAGGTCGGAGAAAGCCTGAATTGATGCCGGAGCGCTGCGACCGGGATGGAGAAATGGCGATGGTGTCGTTGATTGGAGGCGCGTGGGGACGATTCCTTCGGGGAAGATGATGAGGGAGTCGAGGCGCAGCTCATGGTGCTCTCGGTTGGACGTGGGGTAGCCGGAGACGAGGACACGGTCGAGGTACTGAGCGACGGCCATGGTTCTGTGGCTGTTTCGTCTCTGTGTTTCTTTCCTGAGGGAGAAGAAAGGGAAAAAGGGGAAAGAGGAGATGGCGGCGCGAGAGGAGGAGGCTAGGGTTTGCAAGAGCTCGTGGTGGGGATTAAAAGGGAGGGAGCAGGTGAGGTGGTGGTTGGCGCGGGACAGCGATGTGAGGAGGGGAGGACCACGGCTTCATGCCGTTCTCATGGAGGAGGATGACGAAAAGGGGAAAGATGAGTGAAGGGGTACGGGCCGGCAGCAAGGTGGGCTCGGCCGCTGCTGGCGTTGGCCTGCTCGGTGTGAAGAATGGAGATGGGCCAGAGAGAAGGAAGTCCAGGGTTAGGGTTAGCTTTGTTTTAGAAAAACATTTTCTCTTTTCTCTTTTCTGTTTCTATTGAAAACATTTGAATTTCAAAATCCTTTTCTGTTTTGAATTTGCAACAAAGGTGAGAGGAGATTAAAAATTAGTTTTCCAAATAATACTTTAATTGTAACCAAAACAAAGCAACATTTTATTCCAAAATTATTTGTTGCACAACTTAATTATAAAAATAGGGAATTTGAGAGGGGGTTTTATTAAACCATATGAGAAGGAAAAAACAAGGTAGCTAGGGTTTACAAAATAATTTTATTTTGTGAAACCATGGGTGATATGATGCATGATGACATGATGATGCACAAAAAGAAAAGAACAGACAAATCTATTAGGGGTCCTACCCTGGGCCGTTACACCGAGCAAAGCCGACAATGCTCCGGAGGTGGAAAAGGAGGAGGAAGATGAAGAGCCGGAGCACTACAAGCCCCGGGTTACCAAGCGCCCACGCGGCCCCTCCGCCGAAGCCGGAGGAACATCGAAGAAGGCGAAGGCCTCGGGGAATGGTCCCTAGCATCGACATGATTCCCGTCGAGCGGAGGCGGACATGCTGAAATTACTTGCTACCGCTGGAAAGGGCACCAAGCCCGTGCTACCCGGAGCAAGGTAATGGTTGTTGGTTTTTTGCTTCAAATTTGACAAAGTCCTTAGCTTACTTTGTATGTTTGGTTTGTCAGGCAGCAAAAGGCTCCGGCCGGAAGGAGCAAGAGCCAGACGCCAGTCACTTCTTTCATGAAGGCGTCGCCTGCCGTAGCTC
Organism: Lolium perenne; assembly: GCF_019359855.2. Lineage (NCBI taxonomy): Eukaryota > Viridiplantae > Streptophyta > Magnoliopsida > Poales > Poaceae > Lolium > Lolium perenne. The sequence goes on from NC_067245.2 coordinate 316,798,952, forward strand.
CGGAGACCCCGGTGATCCCTCCTAGCGCCTCCAACCTCCAGCGCGAACCCTCTCCGGCCAAGGCACCTCCCTCGCCTGCTCATTCTACCGGAAAAACTCCTGATGACGTTGTGCACATCAGCAGTGAGAAAAGACTGGAGAGCACTTCCAGGAATATTCCGGCTACTGGAGCTGATGCTGCGAGGAAGGGCGATGCGGAGGTAACTTCACGAGAGGTGGCGGAGGTTCGAACCGATGATGCCATTGCCAAGCACTTGGAGGCTGAGGGCGTAGACCCTCGTGCTAGGCCCAAAGCATACTCCGTAAAGCTGTTTTCAAAGCTTGATGAGGCGGAGCGATGGGAGCTCCAAGAGGATTTAATTCGCTCCATGATGAAGGAAGTCTGGGAAAAACCCGATTCTCCCTCATATGAGATAGAGCAATTCAAGAAGAAATCTACTGATTTTATTGAGCAGTTCAAGATGAAGACTGCGGAATTTACTGATCGTTTGCTCACACAGCGCAAGGTAACTTCTCCGTACAGTAGCCCCCAAGTACGTAGGCGGAAACCTAGTATCCGCCTAGATACTTTAGAGTTATATCCGGAAAAAAAATTGACCCTCTTGCTTTTGCTGTTTTTTGTGCAGCAAACCCAAACCTTGCACTATGAGTTGAACAAGACCGTTGCACATCAGCAACGTTGCTTGGAAAAACAGGCGGATATGCTAGCGGATCGTGACGATCGGATCTCCGAGTTGGAGAGTAAACTTGCAAAGAAGCAAGGTACGGTCACATCATAGCTTGTCATGTTTCCGACTCTGTTGATGCCATTCGTTCATAAGCAAGTGTTTTATTGCTTTATGCAGATGGTCCATCAACGGTTATCTTTGAAGCCAAATGCAATGATTTTGAGGTGCCCCTCTCCGGGTACCGTGCTCTCAAAGCAAAACTGGTGGAGACGGAGGCGGAGAAGAAAATATCGGATGAGCTGCTTGTCCAGAAGATCAAGGAAAACAAAGAGGCTAGAGCTGTGGATCTCAAGAGGCAGGAAGAGGACGCCATCATGATTAAGCAGCTTCTGGACGAGACTAGTAATCTCAAGACTGAGGCCGCCATTGCCAGAACTGACTCCGACCTTATGGACGCGGAGATCTTTGGTGCGTTTCTGCATTCTTACGCCTTTACTTCTTGAGCAACCAGTGTTTTCGCGCTAATCCTTCGAATTTAATTTGTGAACAGAGACTCTAGGATATGAAGAATCAAGGCGGATCCAGTACGGCCGCGACGATCTCGTACAACTTGCTGGCGAGGATGTTCATGATTTGATTTCCGTGTCATGGAAAATCTGCTATAACTTGGCCCTCAAGAACAGCCGGAAATGCAATATCCGAGATTTGATCGAGAAAATGTCCGTGCTTCCGGAGATCGTGGCGGATCTTCAAGCATCCTCAGCCCGTGGCACAGCTCGAATGGCCTTAGCAATGTGTTTGTGCAGGTATCCGGACATGGACCTGAACGCAACCACAACCGCTGTGCCAGACGGCTGCGACTCCGACAAGGCTATGGAGCGGTGCAGCGGATATGACTCCCGCATTGCCAGTTATATCTGCCACGACCAGTTCTACGACAAAGCAGTCTTGCCCGAACATGAAGCCGCTGAAGAGCGCAAAATGCAAGAATCTGCTGCAGAGGATCCGGAAGCATCGGATGATAATAGCCAGTGTACGTGGACCAGCTCTCCAAGTCTCCGGCGAAGACTGATCCAGCCGGAGATGCCACTGCCTCCTCTCCGGCCAAGGAGCCAAAGAAATGAAACTTGTTCCTGGAAGAGGAGACAAAGAACTTTGCATCAATTTAGCCCCTGAGTGGGTTTGTAAATTTTAAACTTAAGTAGTTTAGAAGTTATGCTTTTGACGCAGTGTGATAAACTATGCTTGTTAGCGGAGGGCAAATGCCCTTTGCTAGTTTGTTTTATGCACACTTTTTATTTACGAAGCAAGTGCTGGTTTCCACATATTCTTGGTCTATGTGTTTGATGTTTCATGAGTCGGAGGACCTGTAGCCGGAGAATGCTTGCCGGAGTGATAGGGCCTAATGACCAATCCATCAAAAACTCCGGAACCAGCCTCCCAGCCCGGGTGCCGAATGTCACTACTAGGAATCCACACATAATCATCAAAAAATGTGCATGCCAGAAAACTTAAGCTCACGTCCTACTGGACGATTTTTGAAATCACAACTAATACACACATAGACGGAAAAATCCAGCTCTGCGGTTTTGGTCGGAAAAAAGAAATGCTTACATGATCCAAAAATGAAGAACTAAAGGAGATAAAAGACTCAAAGAGTGAACCAAATGCTTTATTTCATTGATCATATAAAACGTAGAATATACACAATTGAAACATGTGTTAAGTGTGGAAAGGACGTAGCTGTGATATATTCCATGGCCGGTCTGTTTCGTCATAGATGTCGTCCGGATCTTCCCTTTTCCGCTTAAGGTGGAAATTTGCAGGTCTATCCTTGACTTCCCGGAAATCTACTAAATAGTAGGATCCATTGTGAAGGACTTTGCTGATGACGAAAGGTCCCTCCCAAGGTGAAAGCCAGTTTATGAGTCTTCTTTTGTCGGAGGTGTAGCACCAAATCACCTTCCTTGAACGAGCGTTGGCTATGATAGCGGCACAGCTGCTACTGATAGATGGTGGATCTTTGGTTTGCTAAATCTCACGCCTCTTCTAACAAATCCACGGATAAATGCCGATCTTGGTCAGCTTCTTCCTCTGAGTAGGCAGAAATTCGTGGGGAGTCATGGATAATGTCTGTTGGGAGGATAGCTTTAGCTTCGTAGACCATGAAGAACAGAGTAAACCCTGTTGATCGGTTCGGAGTCATTCGTAAACTCCATAGCACCGAGGGCAGTTCCTCGACCCAAGCTCCGGATGCACGACGGAGCGGAGCTTCAAGTCTTGGTTTAATTCCGCTCAAAATGAGGCCGTTGGCCCACTCCACTTGTCCATTCGACTGGGGGTGTGCTACGGAAGCTAAATCTAGCCGGATCCCAACATCATCACAGTAGTCCTTTGATTCTGCAACTGCGAAATTCGTGCCATTGTCAGTGATAATGCTATGCGGAATTCCGAACCTGACCACGAGGCTTATTACAAAATTTAGTGCTGATGCACCATCTGGCTTCTTCACCGGTTTAGCCTCAATACATTTGCTAAACTTATCAACAGCTACTAGGAGATACTCAAATCCGGAGGATGCCCTCTTTAGTTTTCCGACCATGTCCAGCCCCCAGACCGCAAATGGCCAGGTAATAGGGATGGTCTTTAGCTCTGCAGCTGGTGCATTGGGTTGTCTTGCGTAAAACTAACATCCACGGCAATGTTCGACAATTTCATCGGCGTCCTGCTTTGCGGTCAGCCAGAAGAAACCTTGCTGGAAGGCTTTGGATACGAGGGACCTCGGAGCGGCGTGATGCCCGCAATCACCAAGATGTATTTCTCTAAGTATCTCAATGCCTTCTTGTTGCGAAATGCACTTCTGGAAAATTCCGGAAGTGCTTCTTTTGTAGAGTTGTCCATTAATTATCATGTAGGACTTTGCTCTCCGGATAACCTGCCTCCTTAGAACTTCGTCTTCGGGTAATCTCTGATCAGTAAGATAGTCCATGATTGGCTTCGTCCAAGCCGGAGTTACAAGCATGACTTCCTTAGTCGGAGGATTTGCGCGGTCAGGGTTTTCCGGATATGCTCCTTGGACAGATGGTACCCTAAGATGCTCCAAGAATATTCCGGGTGGTATTGGTTTTCGATCGGATCCGAGCTTAGATAACATGTCCACGACAGTGTTGTCGTCTCTTCTGACGTATTTGACTTCGTATCCGAGGAAGCACTTTGCCATCTCGTCGACTTCGTCTCTGTATGCCGCCATAACTGCATTCCGAGCATTCCAGGTTCCGGCTACTTGCTGGGCGACGAGGTCGAAGTCTCCACAGCATATGATATGCTTTATTCCGATTTCCTTCACGATTCGCAATCCATGCAGCAGTGCTTCATATTCTGCCATGTTGTTTGTGGCATGAAAATGTATCTGGAGAACGTATTTGAACTCCTCTCCAGTCGGAGACTTGAGGGTTACCCCAGCCCCCGAGCCTTGATGTTGCTTGGATCCGTCAAAATGCATGGCCCAAGCTTCTGGTTCCGGCACCAGTGTGTCGGAGGGCGCCTCCGTCCAATCCGCGATGAAATCTGCAAGGACTTGTGACTTGATGGCTTACCTTGGTTTGTAGTTGATCTCGAATGCGGCAAGCTCGATGCCCCATTTTGCTACTCTTCCGGTGGCGTCGGAGTTGTTGATGATTGTGTTCAGCGGAGCCTTGCTCACGACTGTCATGGGGTGTTCCTGGAAGTAGTGCCTTAATTTCCGGCTAACCAGAAAAACTCCGTAAGCTAGCTTCTGGAAGTGGGGGTAGCGTTGTTTGGATTCTGTCAGGACTTCACTGACGTAGTACACAGGTCTCTGAACTCCGTACTCGTGCTCTTCCTCCTGTCGCTCCACCACAATGACGATGCTGATGACCTTGTTCGATGTCGCCAGGTAAAGGAACATGGGTTCCGAAGGTGTTGGAGCTGCCAGAACGGGGGCGGAGGAAAGGATCCTCTTTAACTCCTGAAGGGCCTTGTCTGCTGTTTCGTCCCAGACGAAATTGTCCGCTTTCTTGAGTAATTTGTACAGTGGAAGTGCCTTCTTGCCAAGGTGGCTGACAAACCGGCTCACTGCTGCTACACAACCAGTTAACCGTTGTATGTCCTTCAAGCAAGTTGGCCTTGATATGTTGAGAATGGCCTTGATTTTCTCCGGGTTAACCTCGATACCTCGATGGGAAACGATGAAGCCAAGGAGTTTTCCGGCTGGCACGCCAAAGACGCACTTGGTTGGATTTAACATCATCTTGTACTTTCGGAGATTATCAAAGGTCTCTTGGAGATCGTTGAGGAGATCATTACCCTTCCAGGACATGACCGCGATGTCATCGACGTATGCATGTATGTTCCGACCGATCTGGTCGCGTAGGCACCACTGCATGGTCCGTTGGTATGTGGCACCTGCATTTTTTAAGCTGAAGGGCATAGTAATATAGCAATATGTACCGTAAGGAGTGATGAAAGAGGTCGCCAATTGATCCGACTCTCGCATCCGGATCTGATGGTACCCGGAATATGCATCCAGAAAACAAAGGAGTTCCGACCCAGCCGTCGAGTCAATGACTTGGTCAATGCGAGGCAAAGGAAACGGATCCTTCAGGCAGTGTTTGTTCAAGCCGGTATAATCAATGCACATTCTTAGTATTTCAGTGTTCTTTTTGGGTACAAGGACTGGATTTGCGACCCAGTTAGTATGGATCACTTCTCTAACAAATCCTGCTTCTAAAAGCTTAGCTAACTCTTTCCCTATGGCACGGCGTTTCTTGTCTCCGAAGCGTCTCAAAGCTTGCTTCACCGGTTTTGCTCTGGGTTTGATGTTTAATGAGTGCTCGGCGAGTTCCCTAGGTACTCCGGACATGTCAGAGGGCTGCCATGCGAAGATGACTTTATTTTTCCGGAGGAACTCGACGAGCGCGCTTTCCTATTTAGCATCCATAGCTGCACCAATGGAGGTAGTCTTGGACGGATCCGCGTCTTCAAGTGCCACCTTCTTGGTTTCTTCTGCAGCCTTGAATGAAGGATTTTGGTCGGAGATTTGCTTCTTGAGGGCGGGCATCTCAGCCGGATCCACCTCGCTCCTCATCTCCTTCAGCTCGTCGGCGTTGAGGATGGATTCTGCAAAGGCTGCTTCTCCTTCCTCGCACTCTTGAGCTTTCCTGTAGTTGCCCTGGACTGTGATAGTTCCGGTTGGCCCTGGCATCTTCAGCTTATTGTAGATGTAGCACGGTCTTCCGTGAAACTTGTGGTATGCGGGCCTGCCAAAGATCACGTGATAAGAACTCTTGAAGGACACAACTTCAAATGTGATCCTCTCTTCGCGGAAATTATTAACGTCGCCGAAGGCCACATGAAGTGAGATGCTGCCCAATGAGTTTGCCTTTTTTTCCCCGGAACCACGCCATGAAACTCGACATTGCTATGCTTGAGCTGTGTTTCCGATAGGTTCATCTTTTTGAGGGTTTCCAGGTACATGATGTTCAAGCTGGCTCCGCCATCCATGAGGCACTTGGAAAAGTCGTACCCATCAATTCTGAGGTTGACCACTAGTGCATAGTGCTCGCGGGGTATCAACTCCGGGTGATCATCGCGGCTCCAAGTGACAGGTTTTTCCGACCACTTTACGTACTGAGGTTTTTTTTTGGCAATGTGGCATTTAGGGCCCGGAGGGCGGATTTCTTGGCCTTAGCTGTAGGTCTCCCAAGGAATGTGTGGTAAGCTCCTGCGCTTTTCTTCTCATATGGATTTTTGGACTTGGCTGCGGAATCCCCTTTGGGTTCCGGCGGAGCTTCGTCTTCATCCATGTCACTTAACTCCTTGGGTTCCGGATCCCTTGCCTTGCCTCCTTTTTCGCGTGGCCTGTTTTTCCTGGCACATTTGTATCCGACTTCTGGATCCGCCTTGAGGTCATTGACGAACTTGCAGTTGCGGTTGGTGTGGGTGGATTTTCCGTTGGCATCAAGATGAGCCAAGCAGGGCATATCTCTGTACTCCTCGTAGGTTTGTGGGGGGCGGGATCTGGCGGGCGTGACCTCATCACTACATTGCTAACCCCTACCTCCTCCGCTTCCACGACCGCGGCCTCGGCCTCCGCCTTGGCCTCGCTGCTGGAACGTCATGGCCACCATGTCGGATCCTTCATGCTGATCATCGGGAAGATTCTTCCGCTTATTGCCATTGCCTTTTTTCTGATGTGGCAATGCAACGGCTTGGAGGGCGAATCCGGCATCATCGTCTGCTGCTGCGTAGGAGCTGGCAGTTGTGATCATCTTATTAAGGGTGAGAGTTTCGGCGTCCTTCTGACGTGTTAGGGTATGGCGGAGGAGTCCGCCTTTGGTGAGGCCTCCGATAAAAGCTAGCATGGCTGTTTCGTCGCCTACGCCTTCGCAGGAATTTTTCATCTCAAGCCACCGAGACAAAAAGTCTCTGGAGGTTTCTCCCTTCTTCTGTCTGCACTGCTGCACGTCGCAGGCAGAGTAAGGCCGCTTGTAGGTTCCTTCGAAGTAGTGGTTGAAAGTTTCCCTGAGGTCGAACCAGTTGTGGATGGATCTTTCCGGCAGGTCCGCTAGCCACTGACGGGCTGGTCCTGTAAGGTACAGCTGAAGCATACGACAGGCGAGGTTTTCAGTTGCTCCGGCGAAGGTTACTGCGCCGTAGAAATCCTCAAGCCATGTGTTGGGTTTTTCCCTGCCATCGTACACTTTCAGGCTGCCGGGTAGGCGGAAACTAAAACCTTTCGGGATTGTTTCCTCCCGAATCTGGGTTCCAAACCAACGAGGTCCGACATACTCCGGCCAGTAAGTGTTGAGCCGCTCTCGAGCGTCATATTGATCGTTTCCTTCAGGGGGTGGCTTGCGGTTGCGTCGTGATCCTTTGCTTCCGCCACCACCACCACCTCCATCGCTTGGCGGAGTAGGAGATCGGCGTGGAGGTCACTTGCTGTTTCCTGCGCCCTTGCTCCTGTGACTACGGGGAGTCAGAGATCGGCGGGACCTTCTGTCTCCGCCTCCGCCGATGCCTCTGTCATCAGGAGGGGATGGGGAACGACGCGGAGGTCTCTTTGAGTTCCGGCAAGGGGAGTCTCTGTCCTGCCGCTTGCTCGCGCTCCGACGATTATCCCTGTTTTCTCCGCCTTCTTTGTTGTGTCTGCCATCCTTACGATGGCTTCTTCCGGCGTCCTCTCTGCGGCCCTCGTCTCTGTTCGTCCTTGGTTCCATATTTCCGCGGATGTTTATTCCGCCCGGGCCGTGAGACTGGGCGTTTCCGGCTGGGGCATGGTTCCTTGGAGGAGGCATGTTTGTACGACATGGGGGTGGAGATGGGTGTCGATACTTGTCAGCGCCTTTGTACATTGGATCCTTTCCTTTCTCCTTCGTGGTGGAAGATACTAGAATTGGATCCGGATGATTAATAGCTTCCTTTCTCCGGCGCTCGGTGGATCCGGTGCGCGATTGATGGTCTCTTGCTGTGGACTGGCAAAGGTTGGGATCGGAGGCAAGCTTCTGTGATGTGTTTGCCTTTTCCTGCTGGTTCACTGCCTTGTTGATGAGATATCTTGCCTTGTTGATGAGATATCTTGCCTTGTCGATGGCGATCGGATCCTCGCGCACGTCCAGGATGTGTTTTGCCAGAAGTAAGTTGTTTTTTGTCATCGTCATCACGTCTTGCCCATTGTGATCCACGTAGGCCTCATGCACGTGGTTAGTCTTGGGCTTGGTGGTGGTGTTGAAGTTGAGGTTGCGGGGGGTGACATTGTCACTACGTCTCTTCCTTTTCTCCTTCTGCAGCTCTGTATACTCTGCTATGAGCCTTTTCTGGAGTGCGGAAGTTTGGTTGTATGCTTCTAGTGCTTTTTTCTGCATTACTCTAAGCTCCTTTGTGCCATCCTCAATTTTCTTTGCTTCTCTAAGCAGTTCCTCGCGCATGCCATCAAGTTTTGCAACTTCCTGCACGCGCTCGAGGGTGATTGGTGTGACCAATAGTTCTCCATATGCATCTGGATCGCCTCGGAGACCTGCTGATGTCCTTGTTGTTCCGGGGGGGGGGGGGGGGCATCTTGCTGAGGAGGGAACGGATTGTGGGTTGGCAGGTTGTTCCGGCTAGGAGGCACTTGGCTGTTCGGATCCGAAGATGAACTGCTCCGGCCATCAACTAGTGGTTGGATCCGACCGGTTCCGTCCCTATCTGCATGTTCCTCCTCCGGATTAGCTTGGCCTGCTGTGGTTTCTTCTCCCACCAGCTCCTTCATGGTCGCGAAGACCTGTTGGGCAGTCGGGGGTTGGTCCACAGCTGCCAGTTCTTCATCGTATTCCTTCATGGCTGCCTCATACTACTGTGAATTTAAGGGCGATACATCGTCCAATTCCGAGCTGAGTGCATCCAGGATAGATTCGTCATTATTTCCGCCTCCTTCCATGGGCTCATCGGATCCTGCGTTCCCTTCGGGAGCGGCTCCGGCGTTAGATCCGATGTAGTGGATGGCGTGGCACCTCAGCTTTTCAAACATAGGGGAGACCCTGGCTGATCTGCATCGGTTTTCCACCGTGTTCACCATAGGGGTGGTTTGGGTGGGCCTTGAATTTTTCAAATCTAAGGCGGATCTGGGCGAAGCCGGATCCAGCCCAGATCGATCTTCTGCTGACGTGTCCAGCTCAATGGCGGTCCGCGCGGGATTAGATCCGGCAAACCTAGTGGAGTCGCTAGTTTCGCCGATGAAGATGTAGATTCCGCCGATGGGGATGACGGAACAGTGGACGATGTTCTCCTTAGCCAGAACCAACACTTGTCGTTGGGGACGATGGGATGTTCCCAGCGAAGAGGACGCGCCCGATGGCGACGGTGTCGTCGATGCCTGCGAAGGCGGATCCCGTCCGGATCCTACCTCCCGACGCCGCAGGCCCCACGGTGGGCGCCAACTGTCGTTGCGTACTCGAAGAGTCTTCGGTGAGGGGATCCTCACGGAGGGGAAAGAGAGAGGGGGCCATTGGGCGGAGAGTGCCCTGGACGGGTTCACACGAGTTACCCAGCTTCAGATCTCACAACGGCGGCGAGATCCTACGTGCTGCTATAATTTCACTATAAGGCAACAAGTGCGCGATTACAATGAGTTGTGGTGTTCTGCCCTAAGGGCTCCCAGGATCCGGCTTATAAAGGCTCCGGATCCAGGGTTACAGGGAGTAGAGTCCTAGCCGGATACAACTAAGCCTAACTATGGTAAGCCTTGTCTTGCACGCCAAGGATCCGGCCTCCTTCCATATCTGGTACGGATACGGCTCCTCCGGATCCGGCTGGACTCCTCCTCCTGGATTCTCCGGCTACTGGGCCGCCCGATGGGCCATAGGCCTCATCACCATCTTTGGGCCACCCGGGCTAGCCGGAAATAGGACCCCATTGTGGTACACCTAGTTGGCATATCCCCAACAGTCTCCTGCTTCCCCGACCTTGGTGCTGCGTGTGGCTCCTCTGACTGTAAGGCCGCTCTTTCTTTTCTGGTTTGCACTGATGTGCTAATGCATACGGATGTGGATGTGGTAGTTCATTGATGTGCTAATGGTTACGAATGTGGATGTGATAGTTCATTGATGTGCTAATGCTTAGCTATGTTCGTTTGGTATTTGTCATGTAGGCGATCATACCACTTGGCTCCCCTGATCTTTCTACTCCATCTGTCAATGCTTATGATTCCCTGTTTGCACACAAACGTGACATGGTTTGTGCTGAACCGCTTGATTGAGCTCGTCACTACAGGCGTTTGCTTTAACCTGGGATTCAAAGAGACACAGATGAAGAAGGTAGCTGATGATGTTCTTGCATTCGGTAGCATACATGTGAGCACTCTTCATGTCTACAACCACATCAGAAAGTGGAAGACCAAGTGGACCGTCATAAGCAAGATCAAATCCGATCACACTCTCCAATGGAGCGAACATGGTTGCTGCTTCTATCTTGCTGATGATGAGAGGCTGGAAGAGTACCTGAAGGTAATCAGCTTCATGGAGTTCCTTCATTGATCTTACCGTATGTCATTGTCGTCCGTCCTAACACTTGTTCCTTCTGGATTGCAGCGCTACCCGAGGCATCGTGAGTACGTCAACAACCCGATCACGAACTATGCTCAGACGAAGACAATCTTCACGCCACGGTTTTTCTGCAAGGAGCAGTTGTACCAACCTAAGTTGCTGGTTAGGGCACTCAACTTCATTGCAGACAACAAAGAAGAGTATGTCGAGTACCGTGAGCTGCAACCATCGGAGAGGAAGACCTGGCTACGCAAGCAGTTTCCTGCTTAGTGCTTTTGCTTCCTTCTTCATCTTCCTGTCGATGATGGTCATGATCTTTTGATTTTGGGAGGTGGTCTCGTATCCCTCCATTAGCTAGGACTTGCTAGAACCCGATCCCCGGTCTGTAATGATAAACTTGTTCGAGGGTGATGCATCACGAAGTGTAGTTGCTTTACTCGTGATGCATCGCCCAGTAGGGTAAGTACTTGTTGTGTATTATCAACACCTTTTGATAAACTGAATGTTGCTGAATGTGTTGTTATTCAGTTAGCACTACTGGGTAACCTCACCACTCAAATGGAAGGGGTTACCACAACACGCTCATGTCTGCAACCAAACAATGTGTGCGTTGCACCACCAGGGCATAAAGGCGTCTGTGCAGGCAACCAAACAATGGGGGTTGTCTTCCCTATCCGGTACAGAAAAAATGGCTTCGCGGGCTACCAAACAACAGGGCTTTTCTGGCCCAGAGCCCGTCTGAAACGCGCAGTGCGTTCCACTCACTGGCGCAGTGAGACGGAAATCGGGCCCAGGCAAAGGCAACCAAACAGGCCCTTGCTTGAGGGGTCGAAACATTAGGGGGGTCTAACCCCTGCTCGCCCTCCCTGCGTCCAGCCTCGCGTTTTGCACTGGGACTGAAGCAGCTTCAAAAGAGGAAAAGTGCCCGGAGTATGCGTGGCAAGCAGTCGTCATCTGGCGCCAACGCCTCCTTCCTTGCGACCGCATGTTGCTCGAGCCTCCAGTATTTGATGGGGAAGGTAACCGTGGACGAGGCTACACGAACAGGTCCATGTCGTGGAGCACGTCCATCGCCACGAGCTGCCTCACGCCTCGGAGCGCCCGTGAGCTGTGTCCCGTCGAGGGTGGGTGACGGCCAACGCCCCGGACCCCGGACGGTAGGTGGAACTCGTGAAAACATCTAAATTCCTGATTAACTACGGATTTTTTTTTTCCGGAAAACTCTATCTATCAACTGGTTCATGCTACAGCCAGTTTGCCACAACGCACGTGCGCTGGCTCCGTTGGCTCGCGTTCCCTGTTCAGCCCCACACCATGGCCCCATCAGCTTCGGGTTTTTTTTGCAATAAAAGAAAATTTCCATGTGTCAGCTGCAGGTCGATTTTGTACCTGTTTGCACCCCCATGATAAGTTTATGTACCTTTGAACCACACATTTCAACTTGTTGTACTAATTTGCATAGATTGCTACACACATGAGTAGCTACGCATCCGTTAGATCCACCCGGAGATTGTAAATCACGCAGCCTGACTTTTTTTTTTCAAGAACACGCACGAGAATTGCGTGTCTTCTTCATTAAGATAGAGAGAGCACAAATACAAGAAACCCAAACGGAACTCAGATCACAGGCGATCGAGCTCCAGTCCACGCACAAACACACACACCGCACGAAGGGAACCTACTCTATCTCTCCTACAACTCCACAAAGCTTCGCTCTTTTTCACTGAGCGAATTCCACATTTGTTTTGCAGCAGACCGCCATTGGCATTGTGGCGAACTTGTCGAAGACTGCTGTTCCGCTCCAACCAAATGCAACGTGCCACCAAGACGACCAGATCATTGATCTCCTTTTTCCTACGCCTGCTCCACCAAGATGCTATCTTTGTAAAGGGAATTTTTGGAACCTGGGTACTCCGGAACCCGATTAAACTTAGTATAGTACCAAGTTGCATAGTTTCCCGATCACTAAGTTACAACAATTTCGGGAGGGAAAAATTTCCTTTAGACTGTTCATCAAAAACTTGTTATTTTTGTCTAAGGTACATACTTTCAAATTTGGGTATGAAAAAAAAGCACGCACGTACATGCGTGCGTCATCTTCATGTAAATTTTTTGTTTAAATGTTTTAGAGATATGGAAATACCGAGTTTTGGGCCCCTCCTTTATCAGGTTCCGTGGAACCCAGGTTCCACAACGCATTTCTACTATGTCTTCCGAGAGAAGTACAATTTACCCCCTTAAACTTGTCTCAAAGTTCAGCTTACAACCCTCAACTTTATTTTGGTTCAACTTTCAACCCTGCATTCTGAAAACGGTTGAAAACCACCCCTTGCATTGTATTAAGCTGGTTTTTTTTTGTACCATGTATGTTGTATATTGATGAGTTAGCATAGTATATAGGAAGAAAAACCGCTAACCGGCGAGAAAAACCGGTTCAATACATGTCAAAAAAGGGTAGAAGGTCCAATTCCGAACGGTTTATAGAATTCAGGGTTGAAGATTGAACCAAAGTAAAGTTAAAGGTTGTAATCTGAACTTTGAGACGAGTTTAGGGGGGTGAATTGGACTTCTCCCATGTCTTCCCCTGCATCCGGCGTGAAACGATGCAATCTTAACTCCAGCAAGATCGTGTACCATATCTGTCGCGAGAACGAGCATTGCAAAGTAATATGATTGCTTGTCTGGCAACACAATGCAAGGATGTTGCATCCCTCTCCGCTCCAGCATGTCCGCTGTCCAGAGGCGATTCTTCATCGCGAACCACAAATGTAGCTTGTGTATCAGAGGAGCTCCAGCTGTCCAAAGTTCAGTGGCAGCCATCGCCCTTGTTCTGCCCACAAAGAAGGCAAGGTACGCCTACTTGGTAGTGTATATAAGCCGGATGTAGTTAGCTTCCACGTTATCTTGTCAGTCTCCTCTGATAACCGAACAGCTCGAATCAAGTCCCAGATCTCCAAGAATTCAACAATGGCCGGGATTGTAGGGGAGCCTCTAATCTCAGCAACCCAACTGTCATGGTGTTAGCGCCGGGGCGAACGAATGCCATCAAATTTGGAGCCAACTGTTGGACACTTCTCCCATCGATCCACCGATCAGACCAAAAGTGGACCCTCTGCCCTTGCCAACCTCGCACTTGATGCAGGTTTGGTACATCTCCTCGGCCTCTTCATTGATTTTGAATTCTAGCCGGGGCGAACGAATGCCACGGTTTGTCATCATCTATCAACTCCATCCACCGCCAACGCATACGCAAGGCATGGTTCAGTAACTTCAGATTCTTAACACCCAAATCCACCCAAGTCTTTAGGAGTCAGGATGTAAATGGACAGTTAGCTGGACATTGCGGTCACGCCCGCTTCAGCCACATAGGTATTTACGGAAGTTCGCGGCAACCGCAAATGATTTCGGCGGTATTACGTGGTTTCGTGGTCGCCGCTATCTGCACGCTGCTATACGCCTACGCTGGAGGACTTTACCATTTGATGCCAGCTTTATACAATCGCTCATGTCTATGCATATATCTAGCTACTTCACAAGGCCTACTCTGTCTCACGATTCTTTCCTCTGACACAAGTAAGCAGAAACTTACTAGAAAATCAAAGAAAATTTCCACAAAAGAACAGCGACTTTGATTCTACATACAAAGAAAGCATTAGCAAACGAATTTTACAATATAACTATACAATCGAGACCAGCAGGAACAAGAGTAAATTTTATTCCATCAATTAAGAAAAATATCTACTCCCTTGGTCCCACAAAAGATGTCGCACCACTAGTACAATTTTTTTTTGCATTTGCACCCCCGGTATTTCAATGTAGCAACAATACAGTCCACACCCGATCGATCACAGGTAGCAGCTAGCCGATCGAGCTCCCGCCGGCCTTCCGGCCTCGAGCTCACAACAGGTATACATAGACAGACACAAGGTACTCCAACCAACTAGTGGAAGGTATACATAGACATACACAAGGTAACATGCATGAACCTGACAGAAAATGAATTCAAAATTAGCATCAAGGTAACATGCATGAACATAGACTACCTTTTCAAATCAATAAAAGAAATACCAGCTTATAAAAGTACATCTCTAATAAACACCAGTGGCAGTCACCAAGTTTGCAAGAGTATGAAAAGCCACACAATTGATAGCTTGCCTCTGACATTAACAGAATTTCAAAATGTGAGAAAACTTTGTCAAGTCATCCCTAATCTCTTGTTTATCATTGGAGACCATCTTCTTGTTCTCAGGATCCTGATTACAAAAACATATCGAATAAGTATTATACTACATGCACCGACCAAGTCACATTGATGGTCACAGTGATAATAAGTATTATATGAGCTACAGAACTCTAATCTAGACTACCGGGAACAGTAGGAACTACTTTTGACATCTCCCGAGGAAAGAACCAGATAACTATCAAGACAAAACAAAGTGAAGCACCTTTGCTTCTCTTTAAAAATGAAGAATATGACATACCAACAGAACTACCTTAGAATGAACTACCGATGCTCCTGTAACAGAGACATATTATATGTAATATAATACTGATCTGCCCATTTTCTAAAAACCCACCAGAAAAACAGATTAGTGGAGTGATGTGCTAAAGAACAAAGGGCATGGAGCTAAATTAATTTCAGGCGCTTCCTTCCAGGAAAGGAGGTGCCTTTTGTCAGTTCTTGGCGATTTTCAAGGAATGTGACAAAAGCTGTGAGCAGAAGAGTGTGAGGTTTGCAGAGAAATAACACAAAGCATGGGAGTGAAACGCCGACTTTTACATTAGCATCTTGCTAGCAGAATTATTATCACCTTTTCAGAAAGAAGATGAATGTTTTTTTTTTGAGGAAATGCACTTGAGAACGAACAAGGCAGCCTACCATCTCCCTAGGCATGAACAAGGCAGAAAAAGGGAATCTAGATCACAATTGAAGCTGAAGCCAAACTACAGTATGTGATTGAAGCAGATTACAGTTGTACATGAACTCAAAATGGAAACCAATTGGCGAACGGCAAGAAAATATAAGGATAACATACCTCCTCATAGATCATTATCATCCACAATATCAGCAAGTGACTCAACATGTTTTAGCCAATCTTGAAGGCAGATCAAGCTTCGACGGTTGTACTTTTCAACCTACTTCTGTAATCACTTACAACCCGCTGTCCGGTACTAAAAGCCGATTCTGATGGTACCACTGGAGCGGGCACAGCAAGAACGTCATGAGCTATCCGAGAAAGCACAGGGTACTTTGAAGAATGAAGGGCCCACCATTCAAGAATGTTGAAATCATCAATGCGAGGGAAGATATCCTCTTGCAGATATCAACTCGTGCAAGATGGAGGGGAGGGGGACTGGAGAGTGAAGAGGAGAGGTTCCTCACCGTCGAGCGGTGACTTGTTCCCGTCGCTGCGCGGGCCTGCTGGAGCGGCCACGGTCGCGGTGGAGGGCACGGGATCCATCTGCTGTGTGCGGATGCTGTCGACGTGGAGAGTGAAGATGAGGGTTTAGTTGGGGGCCCGAAGGAGAGAGCCACATAACCTAGGGCATGTCGCCGCAGAGGAGACGGGGGGGGTGCGTGTCTCCCGGTCTTGCGCGTGAGGATGAGAATTAGAGTCAGCCGCTGAAAATCCTGGGCCTCGTGGTTTTGTGCCCCAACGCCAAATAATTTCGTGGTAGGCCACTTATGCCATTTGGGCTAAATTTCACGGGCGGCATATGTGGGCACGCGGTTTGCCGCTGCCATTTACATCCTGATTTAGGAGTGCACTAGATGACCCGTTGCGCTATCGCGCAAGTGCAAATGAAAGCGTATTAATATACCAATGGACAGTAATTTAATAAATAATTTATTTCGGTGCTTAAATCTATATTTTTGGTGATGGTTCATGTCTTGAGTTGTTATATAAGCATCAAATATGGCGTTTATTTCTTATCCCTCTAAATTTTACAGAATTATACAGGATGTTTCATACCAAAATAGGTGTAAGATGATCTTTCATGTATTGGTCATTCAAAGTTAATGCGGAGAGCATCCACGGTTCTATTAGATTCGCCTTCCATTTTTGCCATGAGATTTTTTTTCCCATTTTATGCTATTGCCCATTGATATTAAATATTTCACAATTTCTAAAATAAAAAATAAATTCCGGTAGTCACAAAACCGTACATCTTCCTCAAAATCACGCAGGGAAATATTCATTTGCAAGAGCACAAAACTCAGCATTGATTCAGGATGGAAAACCGTGCATCTCCCTCAAATCACGCCTAGGATAAACAACCATGCCAAGATGTACCTGCCATTTTGATTCAAGATGTACATGCCAAGCTAAGTACGTCCCATTGTCAAAACCAAAATCTCAGCCAAAAATGGACCCGTAGTCATTAATTACAAGTAACTTCCACACAGGGGAAAACCGTGACAAACTTAATTATTCTGCAAACAACATTTTTTACTACTGTGGTAAACAATAGAAGATAATGCCTGAAACATCAGGAGATAGTTAAGTTTGTGCTAAATAAGAGAGAACTACAGTTTAGAGAATACCACATGCACAAACATGAAATCCCTTTTCTTTATAGAGCATGGCAAGGGCATATACCATCTTATTTATAGAAGGTCTGCCAGCAAAAATACTATCTGAAGATCAACAAGCAAAATCAAAAGAGACAATACATATGATAAGCTACCAAGCAAGATCATCTATCTTCTCTAACTGAACACCATTCCATCTAGTCTGGACATTGTAGTAGATGATTCGATAGTGCACAAAAATCTGAAACTCGTACATTAGCAGCCTTGGGATAAAAATAGAGGATATGACCATATAATTCTGAAACTCATACCAGTTTACATCTTTGAAATTTAACAACCTTACAAGTTCTGATTCCTGAACACTACAACTCGACTGACTACAAAATCCGGTCGAATCTGATCGATCTCGAGCGGAATCTCAAGCGCACGCCGCCCTGCGATGGTGACAGTATCAGCCTGCCTGAGTCACGTCTTCTCATCTATGGAACTAAAAAATGGAAACATCTAACCTTAGATGCATGCTACATATCAGCCATTTGATTTTGTGCTCAGGTTCCTTATATGCTAAATACACTGTAATAAATACCGTCAGGTAACTTTTGCTGAAGAAATATCACTTCATGCACAACTTAGGTATGAACTGTAATATATATAACACTGACAGATATACATACTTTTGAGGCACTGTCATACCAGTATTTTTCCCCGAGAACACCTAATGTAGCATGAGGACCTGAAACATAAGTTAGTGAGCACAACAAGCAGGTCTTATTACACACAAAATATGAAAGTTAATAATTCTGTCAGGACATTCAATCAAGGCCGTACCGTAGTACAATAATGTGCATTTGACGGCGTGCCATTTTAAATTATGCTGCATCTTAAAATTCCGAAGGGTTCATTCATGATCAAACACAAATTGTTCATTGAACCTAACATAGATGACCTGGTGCACCACGGCTTGCGCATGAGCAAATGCAACATATTACTATAACCATATGTTTTACGATGTTTATGTTTGTTTAGTTGTCCAAGAATTGAGGTCTTTGAGAGCCCTTAAGCCCATATAGGCAATATTTTTTAAAGAACATAAAAACATAAGTTTTAGTCGACTGATGTCTGTTTAGTTTTCCAAGAATTCAGTATGTCTTTGACAGCTCTTAAGCTTGTATAAGCAATCCTTTTAAAAGAAAATAAAAAAAAACTTTCAAAGACAGATAACACATGTACACAGGAGCAACATTTGTTGCATCCAACAATTTGTTCATAGCATAGAGAAATAAATGTGTATAAATATCATATTTTTTTGGGTACAATCAACACATACAATAAGTACACTTGAAGTAGTGACATTTCCTTCAATAAGAATATAGCAGGATCCTCACTAAGAATCAAAGAACAAATGCGCGCAGGCCACACCAAGTGGTCCTGATCATACTTGCATACCAAAATTGGAATTACACAAACAGAGAAATCATCTGACTTATTTGTTCACACAAGATATTAGACCTGCAATCAGGCCACTAAGACTGTAACTTCCAATATATTTATACTGACCAAAAATAGGATTACAAGTAAAAAAAAGCAAGGGGGAAATATCCATCAACAATTTGAGCAACCTTTTCAGTCATAACCAATTGACCATTCCAAAAAGACGAGCATATATGTGAATGCCAGGTCATACATTAATGTATAATATATCCATCAGGGCTTCAACAACATGGTTGCAAATATATTTCTCAGAATTACAGTACTAAGATGTAATGGTGTTACAGTATGACTTGCGTCATTGCCTTTCTTAAGTATAATTAGGAGTAAATCACATGTGTAAGCACCCCAAAAATCACATTTATTTATGTATTTCGTAGGAACTCACCTTCTTTTGAGATTCCTAGGATCAAGTTTTCATCTTTGGGATCCCCATAGCTCATCATGAGTTCATGACACCGGAACACCTAAATGCCCTTTATGATGCAAGAATGGTGTTTGCGCTCGAGTGGCATGAATGATAAACCTCAAATGGTAAGATTCTTTACCAGATTGATAAACCATGAGTAAAACATGAAATAAGAAACCACAAGGAGAACCCTAAGTACTACTCCCTCCGTTCCAAAATGTAAGACGTTTTGGGATGGTCCCGACCAGGTGAAAATGGTACGAAAAGACATCGCTACCCGTAATTGCCTCATTCTGAATCCCGACGTTGTCTTCCTGGATCTCAATCCCGATCCCAGCGTCGTCATCCCGATCCCAGAGAGGACGACGAGGACGAACAAAATGAGTAGAGAGTATATCGGTACTCTTACAATTCTACCACATATACTCTCTACTCATTCTGTAAAACAAAAAATGATAGAGGCAAATTGACCATAGTCCATATCTCGATTAGGTCCATAGTACCTGAAGCTAGTAAGAGTACCGATTCTAAATGAATATTGATACAATAGTTGTATTCCTTTAGGATAGCACCCAACAAATAGCATTAAACGAATTTTAAAGCTATGAGAACGTGAGCTAAAGATATATGGATCATTTTAATAAATAAATTTTCCCTAAAAGGTGCTCTTCAAATAGAAGAACTTTTTTTAGGTCAGGTATCTTACAGGAACCATCAATGTATAGGAAGTATGGGTGGCTTTTCAAGTATTTCAAAATGCAAGCTGAGTGCGAATACGAGTTTGCGTTGGCACTTTGTTGAGATAAATAAACTAAAAAAATTGAAGAAGAAAAGACAGAGAAAATAACTTTGAAGGACCAAGTGTGCCTGACTAAGAAACCTTGCAAATTCTAGTGCGAGACACATAATGAGTCTGTGAAACGGTTCACCAATCTGCTCATATGCAAAAAAAAATTTAGATATATATGACCATTCAACTACGCAAAGAAGGGATTAGGGATGTTTTATCGATATAGTCGTTACCTTTGTTCGCATCAAGCACAAGCTGGAACAATGAGGGAAGAGAGAGAGAGGCACAAAAAGGGTTACTCCGACTTATGTTACGCAAACACTCCATGTGATTTCATGAGACCATTTCCTATTATATATGAAGAGACGGAAAATATTGCAAGATATACGTGTGAGAGCGGCGAGAGGTTACAAGGTTCAACCAGGTTACCTACATATGATAGTTCTCCGATGTTCAATCAATTGGAAGTTTAACAAAAAACCTTAGCAACATTAGGATCACACATCTTTGTTGATTCTTGTCAAAATTCTTCTGTTGAATCTCTCAAATATTTTGATATCTATGAAGTAGACAGGAGAACGTATACCACAGATAGGACCGATTTGATAACTTGCAAACATATCCTCAAGCAATTATATGATATCACCAACTCAGTTATGACGTATCATAGTCAAACCCATTATCCAATTCTTTAGAAATAGCAGAAATGCCTTGTCAAGGTAACCTAGCGGTTTGAACCTGGTGGCGGTGCCATATAGTACCGTGCTCCATTTTATTCCACAATAACAGAGCCTTGCTTCAATCTTACACTAATAAAAACTTGGTTCCTCTCCATTTGTGAGTATAACACAACATTTATCTTTGATAATGAGAAGCATCGGGCACATCTCAAAATTGACGTAGCATCGAACCACGACCAAGGAAGAAGTAACAATAATCAACATAACTTGTAAATTTGCGTGTCAATGAATGTATCAACCAATACCAAATAGGCGTGAAGTATTTGTTCGGTTCTTTTAACAAACCAATTTAGGAGAAAATAACAATTTCTTTGTGGACGTACCATGGAGGTGACGGTATACATAGTTGAAGAATCGGCACTTTTGCAAAAGAATCCGGTGTCAACGGGAGACGTGATGCCGGCCCGGGACTTGAGAGAGTGTGTCCTGGCTTTCATCGCCACCAAGCCAGTTCAAAGCGCAAAATAATAGCAAAATAAAGCATCATGATTAATATTTTTGGTGCAAACTACGCAAGCTATGTCGATTTGTAAATCCGAATGACCTCTTGAACCGGCCACAATGAAATTTCCAGTAACCTTAATATGAAGACAAATATGTCTTTCCACAATTCAATTTTTTGAAAACTAATTCGAGGTTAAGAAGTCATGTCACACTCATTATTGTACAAATGTAGTAATATTTGACTGGGGTTCCAAGATATGGTGTATTGCAGAAACGGGTAAGAGTTATACATCTGGAATGTCATTTTCTGTTTTGCCACAAAAATGGCTACATAAATTGCAACTTATTATTTGAGACAAGCCACTTTACCTATTGTAAAGAAATGTGGTGTGTTTGTAAGCAACAGATCAATATTGACATAATTCCACAATCCTTGCATTTGTTGTCCTCACGAACCGTTCATCCAATAGAACCGGAAGCTACGCAAAGGACTTGATCTGCACAACGACAATGATAACCTCTAGTCAACATCTCCTACTTGCTAGAATACGTTGGGTATCCACGTATACAACCTTGGCTAGACATAAAATGTAGTGCATACGGCATACCTTTGTTGTTTGAGGTGAACCGACATCAAGTTTATGGAAAAGTGCGGTATATGGGTATTCGCGAACACTTCCCACACTTGACTCATTCGCACATTGAATTTGATCCCAAAAAGTTTATGTGTTGGGCATATGCAATCTCCACACGTGAATGGTTTCACCACGTGTTTCTCCGTCTCCTTGTTTAAACTAAAACGTGAACAAGTTTCTGACATATGCAATCCAATGAGAATTGTGGCCGCAATCTCAGAAGCAAAATTTGACCCAACTTTAATCGAAATTGATTCACAAGGTTACCTTGTGAAGACAAAAATGTGCATCATATAATCAAATAGAACTAAAGCGAGAATACAGATGCTTTTAGTTCAATACTTTACAGATAACACAACAAACAAAAACAAAGACTGGTAGAGCTTAGACAACAAAGAATATACCACAACGTACCAGCATTTTCCCATTCTAGTGTAAGAAGTACTACATATGTCATCTATGTATTGTTAAAAATAGTCACAAAGCTCCAAAATCACCACATATTAAGAAATGTCGCATACAAATAAAATAATCTGAAGGTAACATCAGAACCAAATTGGATCCCAGACTCTGCTTTCATGTGGTAAACTAACATTTAATTAAAAAAATCGATAGAATGATCATGCAAATATGTGCCGACCTGAGAAGACTGCAAAGCTGATCAGAAGTGCTTGATCTTGCATACCCAAATGTATGGACTTCTCCAGATTGTAGAAATCCCTATCAAGATCATAGATATTCAGAATTATTTATCCGATGATGAGTGCCAGAAGACTCAAAGCAACACACAAACATTAAACCGACAACCTTGTTTACAAAATTTAGAGCATAACATGTCCACGTCTAAAACAAAAATCGCATTTATCTAGCAAGCATATCCTGTACAAAATCCAGACTCTGTGCTAGACCGCATATCAATTGCTACAACTTTGAATATGAAGAGAGAGGGAAATGAATGGGACAAATATATGGTATCATGATCATCGAGGTTCGGATGCAATTTATTCTTTGAATCCAAAAGGCTAGATTATAAAATAGATTAAGAGTTTACGTATGCATCACCCAAGCAAAGGTACCAGGCGGCTAGGCAGAACAAGGAACTCTAGAGACCAAGACAAACTTTTAATATGTCCAATCTCACTGATTTACTCCCTCTGTTTCAAAACATAGGTGAGCTACAGATTCAAGTTCAAGCCTTTTGAAATTTTGACCATTAAATATCTAGGGAAAATTATGTTGGCATGGTTCTTCTGTACCTTGATTCTACTCTATGGGATCTCGACCATCGAGCAAGATTAGAAACGACCCTTCGCGCAAACATGTCAGTATTGGGATTTCCTTGAGAAAAATTCTTTGAGGTCCCCCACATTATAATTTCCATGAATCATTGAAGAATATCCTCATGCCTACAACCTGCGTAACCCAATACAAAAAATGTGTGTAAGCTCATATCTCCAGACACACATATCTTCAACCTAAGCAAAGCAAACTCACACATGTACAGATGATATCTCTGTAAGAATGTGCCAAGATTTAGAGGGGTGTAATTCACCAACGCGAGTGAGTGATAAAACATGGAAATATGGACGCTTACCAGCAACTTATATTGTGTCTTCCGCATATTTCAGACAGATATTGTAACCATTTCCTCTAGGTAAGCCACACCCTTCTCCACATTTGAGAATCAAAACAGCAGTCTAATTGGGGAAATAATAAATTGTGAAGTTGTCTGAGACAACTCCACAAGTCGCATGCCGCCACCAAACCGGAAGTCCTCAAAGCTCCATCCAACCTCACATCTCATCACAAGACCGCCTGTCGTACCTAAAAAACACAAGGTGCTCATCATTTGCAGCTCTCAAATAAATCAAAAGAGTGACATGGCAATTTCTCCAATAACCTTGAATCCTGCAACATGAGTGCCAGCACGAACTTGCATTCGGAAATAAAATCTCAGAAAACTTTGTTGTGATCCAATTTCTTATTGAAAATGAAACGAGAAAGGAAGCAGAGCACGTCGCAGACGCTTGGAGAGAGGTGGGGGCTGGGAGAAGCTCACCTTGCCCTCTGAAGCCGCGCTTGTGGTCTTGAACACCGATCCGCCGCCGCCAGCTGTTTGCACCGCACTCTTCGCTCACCCTCCATTCTTTCTTTCTAGCCTGGACAATATCTCTGTAATCTACTACAAGCGAAAGTAGGGCAGCAACAGTATGCTCAGTTTATCAACATGAGTTGCATTCAGAAAAAATACATATGCTTACTATGCAAAAGAGTGGTTGATTATCAGCAAATCTGATTTCATATCAAATCCTAATCAGATACGTTGGGTAGTGAAAAAACTTCGATAATAAAGATCACATTGACGTGACAATCATAATTGAAGTAAAACCAGACCTAGCGATCCAACCCACCGAATAAATCTGGAACCATATAAGCTAAAAACTGGAAGAGACTATCAGTACAAAATCCGGAGATGGCTATGATTTTCTGCGGGGTGGGAAGATCCACCTTTCCCGTTTCCTTGTGTAATGCCTAAGAAATAAAAGCCGACGCAGTGAGCACATGTCCGTGAAAATCGGGAAATTAGAACAGGGGAAAGAGATGAGATGGAAGAACTCACCTAGGGAGGTAGGTCGGACGAGCAACGGGACGGCTATTGTGCTCGCGAGCGGCGCCATGGCCGTTGCTCGGCGCCAGCGCACGGTGCCAAGGAGGAGGAGGCCCCGCGACCACGAGGGCTCCCCGTGCCGCCCCCTCGTGCTTCTCGCCAGTGCGGCCCAAAGCCGGCGAGATGACGGCGCTCGAGCCCCGCCGCCGTGGACGAGCTTCTCAAGGCGGCGCCGCGCCACCTTGTCCGCGCCATCGCCCTCCTCCGTGCGCGCTCGCCACCGCGGTCGTCCCCGTCCGGTTCCATCTGGGAGAGGCGCGCGCCACCGTTGGGGAGGAGGAGAGAGGTTGTCGTTGGGTTATAAATTTCTCACCTCGAATCCGACGAGCGAGCGGGTCCCGCCGTACACGGTGGACACGGTGGTCGCCGCGGTGAGCACGGAGGCTGGTGGAGCCGCACTCGCTGTCCTTGAGCGATGCGGTCCGACGAGTCCGGCTTTCTCGGCTGCGACGACGAGCGGCGCATCCTGGCGCCTCGGCACGCTCCGGTGCTCGCACCCTTCCTCTGCTCATTGCCGCTCCAGGCGCGTCACGGCGGCGTGCTCGGGCGCGCTCTGCGACCGCGCCTTGGCCCTCGACGACTCGGGAGGAGAAACGGGCGCGGATTGGGGAGCGAGGAGAGAGGCGGCGCGGATTGGGGGAGGAAAAGACGAGGCATGGATTGCGGAGGAGAGGAGGCAGCGTATTGGGTAGTGGTTCACCGATCTAGGGTTTCACCGCTGCCCGGCTGCGTAGGAAAAGAAAGGCGACTCAAACGAGCAACCCTCGCTGCCTCTCGCTGGCGGCCCCACACTCGTTTGGACCCAGACGTCATGGACCAAGAACCGGAAGGAATGGGGAAAAAAAGAACGATCACATCCGACGGTTGAGGTAGAAAGTGGGAGCTGAAAATTACTGCTCAGGGTGGATCGAACGGCCAACGAAGACTGCCCCCTGGAGACCATCTCCCTGGCCGGGTACTCTTGGAACATTTATAGAAGAAATACTGTGTCCCAAGCCACCACACAGTGTCCCTTTCCACGCAGCCAGATTTTGATGGGACACCGCGTCCGTAACAGTAAACGTTCTGGCGAGTGGGGCTTAAAGTGTGGAGGAGAAGCTAAATTATTAGCGCCAGCTACTTACCTTTCGCACGTCGCGGCAATTGTACCCATTGATCCCACTTGTGCGCGTCTGCAACGAGTCATTCGTTCAGGATCTATAGTGGAGGAGAGTAAGCAACTCCTGCGTGTTAAATTTGTAAAACACAGTCCTGTAGCGAGAAGAGTTTTCGTGGTCGTACCTTGCCACACAACAGCTACTGGGCACAAGGGGTTTCAAAGTTGGCCAAACTGCAGGAGGCGCAGTTTACATTAACTAGTGTACCAGCCTCAGGTACGGCGGCAGCCATGCCCCTTTAGCATACTGCCACGGAGAAGATGTAAGAGCACATGTATCAGACACAAATAGGCTGTTACTTATATAAAAATGAAATTGAGTAAATCTGCATAAAATAAAATAGTGCTAGGGAACTACCTGAACCTGATTCAGGAAATATGTAGTTGTGGATTAAATTACCTTCAAACCTGACCCGAGATGGCAGAATAATCATGTTGTATTTCATCAAGCAGCAGCCTCAGGTCTCCCTCTCGCGTGGTACAGCAGCGGCCGTGCTCCTTTAGCATACTGCAACGGAGAAGATGTAAGAGCACATACCAATAAGGGTGAGAACATACCAGGTTAACACCATTGAGGTACTGTAGGAACTATCGATTAGGATTTGCACAACCCAATAAAGAGAAACTGAAAGAAAATCTCAGAAACATGAAGAGAAAGATCCCTAGCTTGCACTATACTAGTTCATATCTGAAATAGTTCTAACCATTACCTGCTATATTTGAGCAAAATCTTCTGTGCAACTTTATCTTGTTCTTTCATAACACAGGTGAACCAAAAATATTGAGAGAAACGCAACCCTGCACCATTAAAACAATAGGTGTAAGAACGTACATGATTTCACAGAAAAGATGTATTATGGTAGGTATTCTTCATGTTAGCACACCAAACTACAACTAATAGCCTGCTATTTCAGATCCACACACACAAAACCAAAGAGATCTAGAAGAGAGCATACATCACCTTGACATGAGGAGGAAGGGACGGAGAGGTTGGAGATTCTGTACAGGAGGATGTCGGCTGGATGACCTTCAACACACAGTCAAGGCCACACCAGCAGCAAGATGCCACCGCTGCTGGTGGCTGTTGAGTTGGGGACGCACCCGCAGAGGTCGTCCTCCTCGAGCGCTGGGAGAGCGGAGATGCAGGATACGGCAGGGTTGGGAGGCACGAGAGGACGCGTTCCTCTGATCCCCACTCCGTCCATGGAGGTCAACACCGCTATCTCCACGGAGCAGCTCCCGCCGTGAACGTCCTCGTCGGAGGGGTCTTGGGGAAAACGGGTGCCAGGCACGACGTCGTTGGAGCAGCGGATCCTCGCCGGCGGCCGCACGCGGAAAGGAGCAGGGATGGATGAGAGGGACGAGCAGAGATGACTACGGGAGGGAGGCATGGTTGGGTGGGGATTTGGCCTGGGCGCCGCTTGTCTCACGGGGAGGCGATTGGAGAGGACGAATCGAGCGAGGGCGAATTTTTTTAAAATAATACAATATTATATTAATTTTGGAAGTATCACACAAATTCGGAAATTTATGAAAATGTGACTCGGTCGGTTGACGGTGGGCCGATCGGCTGACCGTCAACCGATTGCAGGCTTCCCGGGTCCCCCGCTCGGCCGACCATGGGGGGGGGGGGGGGGGGGGATAAGATTAGGGGGCGGGCAGGCGGCCCCTTCGTCCTCCTCTCTCCTTTCCTCTTCTTTCAGCTCGAGTCCTCCCAACGAACTCCTCTCAGCCACCACGTATTAGCTCAGATTCAACTGATTTATCCAGCAAAAATTCACCATTTTGGTGGTACCAGTAAGGGAAACCCCGATCTACAGATGGGTTAACTTTTCGAGGCGATTAGTGGTGCTATTTTGCAGCAATGGTGATGAAGAGGTAGATCTTGGAGGTGGTGTAAGGAGCGGTGTGGTGGAGCAGGTGAAGGATTGGTGGTGCTGTTGCTGCGTGGTGCTGCTGCGGAGAGGCTGGTCACGCTACAAGGGTAAACCCTAATCTTTAGTGACATGTTGTAGTTGATCCAGTAGTTGTTGACGCTTACGAATTTTTTTTTAGGTCAGCAGAGATGTCCAATATAGTGAAGATAGTATTTTACTATGGTTTGGGTACTGTCCGAACAAATGCGATGGGAGTTGATCTTAGTGAGTTCAAGTACGTAGAGATGGAAATGACTGCCCCTAAAACATGGACAGTGGAGCAGGTGAAGGATTGGTTGACATCATGTTTCGGGCTTAATCCTGAAGTTTACACAGTTGGTGTGCATGCATTGTGCACCAAGTCGTTAACAAATATTATCTGGTATCTCAGGCCGGTAGATGATAGTTCTAAGTGGGTGAGTTGGTTAAAAGGGTGTGAGAAGAGAGGAACTCACCTGGTGGCCTTAGTGCTTCCCGTGGCTAAGGAGGTTGCATCTCCTGAAGAAGGTTACGATGGAGGGGGTGGTTACGAATCAGGGCAGAGCAGTCAGGCACCCGGTGGTGGCGGTGGTTACCAGCCAGGACAGAGCAGTCAGTCACACCATGCAGAAGATGGTTATAGTGGTGAGACTGATGGTTACACAGGTGAAGATGGTTACAGTGGTGAGGTTGACAGTGACGAGGAAAATGGGCACATGCAGAACCAGATGGAAGAGGAAGATACCAATGGTGAAAGTGATGCCGATGCGTCCGATGATTCTGGTGAGTAAGATAACGGAGAGGAGGTGCCTATTCCAGGTAGTTGGAATCAGGACTTTGCGTCTGCAATGACAATAAACGATGGCCACAATTCTGCCTGGGAGTATCACATGAACAATGTTGTGAAAGGAGCCACTTTTCAGTCGAAGAGACATATGCAGGAAGCAATTATTAAGTGGGCAATGTCGACACAAAGACAGTTCAGGACGAGTGTGTCATCATCAAAATACCTGACCATGGAATGTATGGACATCAATTGTCCGGGAAGGGTGCATGGCTATGTTCCTAAGTATGACACAACATGGAAGGTGAGCGACTTTGTGCCGCACACTTGTGTTATTCCAAGTATCAGGCAGGATCATCGAAACCTTTCGTCCACTCTCATAGCTCGGTTGTTGTACACAGAAATAGTGGAAGGTCAAGCCATGGGAGTAACTGCTATATAGAAAAATGTTAAGAAGCATCATCAGTACAATATTTCTTATGGCAAGGCTTGGAGGGCAAAGAAGAGGGTGCTGGAGATGAGATTTGGTTCGTTCCACGACGCTTACGACTCTGTTGTCCTTCTGTTGGACACGCTGCAGGCGAGGAATCCAGGCACATATGTGAACATCCAGGACATGGTCTTGCCAGAGCACCCAACTCACAGGGTTCGTCATCGAGTGTTTTTCTCGTTCGGTGTCTGCATCGAATCTTTCAGGCACTGTCGACCCGTGTTATGTGTGGACGGCACGTTTCTCACTGGGCAGTACAAGGGTCAAATCCTGACCGCCATTGGAATGGACGGCAACAATCAAATCGTGCCGCTCGCTTTTGCTTTCGTGGAGAGCGAGAACACTGAAAGCTGGTTATGATTTTTCAGGCAGCTGAAAATATCAATTGTGAAGGACAAGCCGAATGTTTGCATCCTTCATGACAGGCATGCATGTATACTCAAAGCTATTAAAACACTAAAGGAGCCTGGGGAACAGACACCATGGATTGACATTCAGAGTCGTTGGTGCATGTGCCACCTGGGGGCGAATTTTTACACACAATTCAGGAATAAGAATCTTATGAATCTATTCAAGAAGTTGTGCATCCAGAACCAGGAATGGAAGTATAGTATGTTGCGGCGCAAACTTCAGGATTTCACGAAGCAACAAGTTGTGTAGAGGAACGCGGCGCGAGATGCAACTGTAGCGGCACATATTCAGGCAGTTGCAGCACAAACAGCAACTGGAGCAGCACCCGTTGAGGAGGAACCGCAAGGTCTGTGCGACTTGCCGGGATTTGACCCGCCCGGTACAAGGAGAAGGCGTGGGAGGCAGATAAAAAACTTTGAGCAGTGGATAGAGCAGGAGCATGTTGAGAGGTGGTCTTTGTTGCACGACACACATGGTGCTAGATACGGCGTCACGACAATGAACCTGGCAGAATCGTATACCTTTGTGCTTAGAGGCAACAGGGCTTTGCCACTTACAGCTATTGTAGAGGGTATTTTACTCGGGACAGTCAAATATTTTAGAGATAGACGCCAGATGGTTGAGATGCATATGATGAACAACCCAACCACAATATACTGTTCGAAGATTATGAAGTACATGGATGATAAGAAGAAGAAAGGTAGGCATCTTGTTGTGGTCCGCATGAAAGAAGGTTCGAAGTCCGCTTGCCTACAGACAAGTTTGGGTGTGGAAATTAACTGATGACGCACGATGTGAAAATTGGTGATGAAGAATGGCCAACGTGCGAGTGCACATGCAACAACCCAAAGTTGCTTCACCTGCCTTGCTCTCACGTGCTTGCTGTTTGTGGAGTACTTGGGATGTTTGAAATCTCGTTCGTGTCTCCGTACTATCTTAAAGATGACGTGCTCAGCACATGGACTGGTGAGCTGGCGGGATTTCGATCAATGGAAAATTTCAACACCGTAGTCCCTGGTGAAAGGCGATATATTCCAGACCCAAGGCTACTGTGAACAGGTAGAGGAAGATGACAGTCGCAGCGCATTCGAAATGATATGGACGAATCTGAAGCCAGAGGGCCAACTAGGCAATGTTTTCTTTGCAGTCAATTTGGTCATAGGGACACGAATTGTCCAACCTTCGGGACTGGCCCTGCAGTAAGGGGTAGGCGAGGCACAAGGGGACGTCGCGGGAGGGGAAGAAACTAGGCTGCACGAGTGCTTTAATTTTATGATTTGTACGAAGTTGTAATAAGTTCGGACCTATGTTCGTATTTTCATGTGTGGAACAATGGTTTTGTAATAAGTATGAAACTACTTTGTATTAAATTCTAGATTAACTGCAAATTAAGATATAACTGAAATGAAGATAAAACAGTACTACCAAACATTATGACATTCAACACTGCTAACACAACTTAGAATAAACGCTTGCCCTTCCTCTTGCCCTTCGCCGATGAACCGCTTCTCATTCCTGGGTTTCTGCTTATAATACCTTTTTTGCAACCTCAGTAGTTCTTGCCTTATCTCCGCCGGAGTTCTCCCTGGCATACCTATGTGGCTAGAAAAAATCCTACCTACCTCAACGAGGAGGGTCACATTTGTGACGAGATCTTCGAACCTATCTATGTTTTTAGCACTCATAACTGAACAAGCAGAGGCCAAAAGAGGTTTTTCCATGTACTTGTCAAAACTACGATCGCTAGGGGGAGGCATCTTGGAGATAGCAAGTGAGGATGAGAAATGCCCTGTTACTGGCGGGGGGGTTTTATAGCACGCGACGAGGAGATTTGGCGGGAAATTTAGG
This sequence comes from Lolium perenne, assembly GCF_019359855.2. Classification (NCBI taxonomy): domain Eukaryota; kingdom Viridiplantae; phylum Streptophyta; class Magnoliopsida; order Poales; family Poaceae; genus Lolium; species Lolium perenne. The sequence goes on from NC_067245.2 coordinate 316,829,953, forward strand.
CGGGACAATTCTGGCGGCAATACTTGGTGGGAGAAGTTTGACGGGAATTTTTTGCGGCAAATCTTGGGCGGGAGAATTTCGACGGGAAGAATCCGGCGCGAAATCTAAGCCTCGAATCATACATAGCTAACTTACAACTTCAATAAATATACATCGCTACACTACAACTTCAATAAAGATACATCAGAAAACTAAAACCGTAATTAAGATACATCGGAAAACTAAAACTGAAATTAAGATACATCATTGCCAGGACATCACTCTACTTGCCCTGGGTCCAGCGTGGCCATTTTCCGGTCCTGTCGCCGCGTTTTTCGGCTGCCTGCGCCTCAGCAGCCCTTTCTCTTAATCTCTTCCTTTCCGTCTCACGGCCCTCCTTGCGCACCTCTTCCTCTGCATACCGACGTGCAGCCTCTTCGTCCATCCTCTTCTGGTTCACCTCTCTGTTTCGAGCTTCCTCTGCCCTTAACTTTTGTATATGTCTTTCCCTCTCTGCTTTATCATTAGCATGGGCCTTTTCTTGACGTTCTTCCTCAAAGAACCTTGCCCATGCACACCGGCCTTTTTCCTTAACCTCTTCCCGCGCCCATTCTGGCTGCTCCTTGTCTATCCAGTGAAACCACTTGCACAGGGGCAGGAGAGACTGAAACACAAACAATAATATTAAACCAGAAAATAAAAGAGATACACATATGCATAAACAGCATTCTGCCAGAACATACCGGTGGCCTCGTGGACGATGAAGATGAACTTCGTGGTGGATCATGATCATAGTTTGCACACATGAAAAATTTCATGCCGAACCAATCAGAGAAATCCTCCACCTCCGAACATATGCATAAACATCATTCTGCCATAACATACCGGTGGCCTCGTGGATGACGAAGATGAACTTCGTGGTTAATCATGATCATAGTTTGCACACATGAAAATTTTCATGCCGAACCAATCAGAGAAATCCTCCACCTGCTTCACCTTCGCAAGACGGCCGCAACAACAGCGCTCCGCTCTCACACCCGGGGGCAAACTAGCATCCTTCTTCTTCGTCGGCCTAAAATCTGGGTCCGAGCAGGGCACACTCATGGTAGCTAAGGGTGAGATGCCAGGAAGAGAAGAGGTAGAAGTCTGTGTGAAGTGAAGAGTGTCGAGGCCTGCATTTATAGAATTTTTTTGGTGGGAGAGCGATGGCGGGAGTGCGGTGGCGGGAACAATTTCGACGGGGATAGTGTCGTTGCCTATTCAACGGTACCTCGGAGGAGGGATCCTCACGAGGGGGAGAAGAAGTAGGGGTCATAGGGCGGAGAGCTATCGGGACGGTGGTACGCGATTTACCTAGCTTCGGAACACCTGCTCGAAGACAGGGCCTATTGCTGCTTGTCTGGAATTATGTGGGCGCTTTCACGTTGTTACAATGAGTTGTGGTTGTCTTGCCCTAAGGGCTCCCAGGATCCGGCTTATAAAGGCGCACGGATCTAGGGTTACATGGAGAATCCTACCCGGAATACAAAGCATCTAACTACGAACATACATTGCCGTGTACGTCAAGGATCCGCCTACTTCCTAACAGGACGTCATGGATCCGAACACTTCATGGGCCTTCATGGATCCGGCTCCTGGCGTAGGTCAGTTGGATCCGGCTCCTGTTCCTGGGCTGATCTTCATCCATCTTTGATCAACAGCAACTGGGCCGCCCGGTGGGCAATATGCCTCTACCATTATCTGTGGGCCACCCGGGCTTGCTGGGTCTTTGACTACGTCGTTGGCATACCCATGTAGTCTATCCACAACAGTAGCCCCCGAAGTTCTTCAAGATTCGCCATTCCTTCGTCCAATTTTCGATCTGGAAAGAATCTTGTGGAACTTCAAAACTTCATTATTTCCGACTTCATATCAACCGGAAATCTTCTTATATTGTTTGTGCTGTAATGATAACCTTGCGGAATTTGCGCCCCATAATGCATGCAACTTCCTCATTTCCCGCGCGAAATTTTCGGCAAAGGGAATCTTTCGCGAGTAACTCGGATCTGCGCAATGGGGTAACCGCCGCTTCAGTTTTTACCGTTTTTGACCTAGGACACGTGCCGGAAATCCAACGGTGTGACCGCTCAGCTCCTGCCATAGGATCCGGCGCACGCATCTCAGCGCTGGGCCTATAAATAGGCCTCCGGCACGGTTACTTTCATTCTTTCACCTCCGCTCACCACTTCGTCTTCAACCTCACGCCAGCGCCGCCCGCAAGATCTAATCGCCGACGAGCTTTCCCCCGGAAGCTTCACGCACCGCCGCTGCAGTGCTCCCCTGCTTCCGAGTTGATTTTGTTTGATCGGGATTCGAACTCCGCCGCCGATTCACGGTCTCGCCGGGCGCCAACTCCCACTTCTCAAACCTTCAACCACCGCCGGCGTCACGGGAAACCGCCACACCATTGCAGGTGAGTTCGCCGGACTTGTAGGAGATGATATGTAGGTAGTAGTAGTGGATCCGGATAGTTTTAATATTCTAGTCACTGTACTTGCAGCCGGAAACATGTCGAAACACACCCTAAACCCCACTGATAATGCGCCGGAATCTCCACCTCACGTTCAACCGGAACCTTTAGCTATAGAACCTTTAGCATTTCTACCTCCCAACATTTTCGACTTTCGTTTAGCTCAACCCTATTCCACCTCTTCCAGCAACCCTCTCGGAAGGATTCCGACTAGAGAAGAAGTGCTGAAAGAATTAGAAGGAGAAGCTGATGTCTACACACGCTTCTATTCCTATAGACAGTGTTGGGCCTCCAAGAGCAGAGGTTTGTAGAACAGCAGCAAGTTTCCCGTAAGTGAATCACCCAAGGTTTATCGAACTCAGGGAGGTAGAGATCAAAGATATCCCTCTCAAGCAACCCTGCAATTAAGATACAAGAAGTCTCTTGTGTCCCCAACACACCTAATACACTTGTCAGATGTATAGGTGCACTAGTTCGGCGAAGAGATAGTAAAATGCAAGTGATATGGATGAATATGAGTGGTAATAACAATCTGAAATAAATATGGCAGCAAGTAAACATGTAGCAGAACTTGTTGGAAACGGTGTTTCAATGCTTAGAAACACGGCCTAGGGATCATACTTTCACTAGTGGACACTCTCAACAATGATCACATAAATAAATAACTTCTCTTCACTTGTGCTACTTCAAACACTCTCTTGTTGGATAACAAACACCATTCATTGTGTAGGGCTATAAAAGCACACCTCAAGCCGGAGTAAACAAGCTCCACAACATCTGGAGTTCATATTAAAGTAACCTCTAGAGTGCATAATAGACCGTTGCAATTTAGAACGAGTACTAACATAGCATACACACTGTCAACAATAGCTATGAAAGGGGGAATAGATCGCATCAATACTATCATAGTAATAGTTAACTTCATAATCTACAAGAGATTACAATCATAACCTACGCCAAGTACTACATGCACACACTGTCAACATTACATCATGGAGGAGGAATAAACTACTTTAATAACATCACTAGAGTAGCACATAGATTAATAGTGATACAAAGCTCATGATCACATAAAGATCACACCATGGGAGAGAGAGATGAACCACATAGCTACCGGTAGAGCCCTCAGCCTCGGGGGAGAATGATACGTCTCCGACGTATCGATAATTTCTTATGTTCCATGCCACATTATTGATGTTATCTACATGTTTTATGCACACTTTATGTCATATTCGTGCATTTTTTGGAACTAACCTATTAACAAGATGCCGAAGTGCCAGTTCCTGTTTTCTGCTGTTTTTGGTTTCAGAAATCCTAGTAACGGAATATTCTCGGAATCGGACGAAATCAACGCCAAAGATCTTAGAATCCCCGGAAGCATCCAGAACACACCAGAGAGGTCAGAGGGGGGCCACAGGCCCACCAAACTACAGGCTGGCGCGGCCAGAGGGGGGGCCGCGCCGCCCTATAGTTTGGCCCCCCTGTCAGCCCTCCTGCGCCGCCTCTTCGCCTATATAAAGCCCCTGGATCAGAAACCCTGATGCGTTCGACGAAAACCACAGAAACCTTCCAGAGCCGCCGCCATCGCGAGGCCAAGATCTGGGGGACAGGAGTCTCTGTTCCGGCACGCCGCCGGGACGGGGAAGTGCCCCCGGAAGGCTTCTCCATCGACACCGCTGCCATCTTCACCGCCATCTTCATCACCGCTGCTGCTCCCATGAGGAGGGAGTAGTTCTCCATCGAGGCTCGGGGCTGTACCGGTAGCTATGTGGTTAATCTCTCTACTATGTACTTCAATACAATGATCTCATGAGCTGCTTTACATGATTGAGATTCATATGAGTTTTGTATCACTACTATCTATGTGCTACTCTAGCAAAGTTATTAAAGTAGTTCTATTCCTCCTGCACGTGTGTAAAGGTGACAGTGTGTGCACCGTGTTAGTACTTGGTTTATGCTATGATCATGATCTCTTGTAGATTGCGAAGTTAACTATTGCTATGATAATATTGATGTGATCTATTCCTCCTACATATGCATGAAGGTGACAGTGTGCATGCTATGCTAGTACTTGGTTTAGTCTTTTGATCTATCTTACACTAAAGGTTACTTAAATATGAACAAATTGTGGAGCTTGTTAACTCCGGCATTGAGGGTTCGTGTAATCCTACGCAATGTGTTCATCATCCAACAAGAGTGTAGAGTATGCATTTATCTATTCTGTTATGTGATCAATGTTGAGAGTGTCCACTAGTGAAAGTGTAATCCCTAGGCCTTGTTCCTAAATACTGCTATCGCTGCTTGTTTCTTGTTTTCTCTGCGTTACTACTGCTTGCAATACTACCACCATCAACTACACGCCCGCAAGCTATTTTCTCGCACCGTTGCTACACGCTCATACTTATTTATACCACCTGTATTTCACTATCTCTTCGCCGAACTAGTGCACCTATTAGGTGTGTTGGGGACACAAGAGACTTCTTGCTTTGTGGTTGCAGGGTTGCATGAGAGGGATATCTTTGACCTCTTCCTCCCTGAGTTCGATAAACCTTGGGTGATCCACTTAAGGGAAAACTTGCTGCTGTTCTACAAACCTCTGCTCTTGGAGGCCCAACACTGTCTACAGGAAAAGGAGGGGGAAGTAGACATCAAGCACTTTTCTGGCGCCGTTGCCGGGGAGGAAAGGTAAAAGGTACTCACACTCCGGACCTCGGCTACCAAGCTATTTCCCGGCGTCGTAAGTACTCGAAGCTATTTCCTTTAGATCCTGCAATTGCAACTTTTTGTTTCTTGTTTACACTAGTTAGGCATAATGGAAAACATCTGTGAGCTCTTTGTACTATTTCCTGAGTCAAGACATGAATGGTTTAATGCGAAAATTAAAAAACCCATGGAACATGTTAGCATGAATACTTTGAACACCATTGTTGCTAATGATATGGAAAATTCTAAGCTTGGGGAAGCTGGTTTTGATGAGCATGATCTTTTTAGTCCACCAAGCATTGAGGAGAAAATTTTCTTTGATAATACTTTGCCTCCTATTTATGATGATTATAATGATAGTAGTCTTTTGGTACCACCTACTATGGAGAGTAAATTTTGTTGTGATTATACTATGCCTCCAACACTTGATGAGAATAATAATGATAGCTACTTTGTTGAATTTGCTCCCACTATTACTAATAAAATTGATTATGCTTATGTGGAGAGTAATAATTTTATGCATGAGACTCATGATAAGAATGCTTTATGTGATAGTTATATTGTTGAGTTTGCTCATGTTGCTACTGAAAGTTATTATGAGAGAGGAAAATATGGTTGTAGAAATTTTCATGTTACTAAAACACCTCTCTATGTGCTGAAATTTTTGAAGCTATACTTGTTTTATCTTTCTATGCTTGTTGCATTATGCTTCTTGAACTTGTTTATTTACAAGATTCCTATGCATAGGAAGCATGTTAGGCTTAAATTTGTTTCATACTTGCCTTTTGATGCTCTCTTTTTGCTTCAAATACTATTTCTTGCGAGTGCATCATTAAAACTGCTGAGCCCATCTTAATGGCTATAAAGAAAAGAACTTTTTGGGAGATAACCCATGTGTTATTTTGCTACAGTACTTTGTTTTATATTTGTGTCTTGGAAGTTGTTTACTACTGTAGCAACCTCTCCTTATCTTAGTTTTGTGTTTTGTTGTGCCAAGTAAAGCCGTTGATAGAAAAGTAAGTACTAGATTTGGATTACTGCACAGTTCCAGATTTCTTTGCTGTCACGAATCTGGGTCCACCTCCCTGTAGGTAGCTCAGAAAATTAAGCCAATTTACGTGCATGATCCTCAGATATGTACGCAACTTTCATTCAATTTGAGCATTTTCATTTGAGCAAGTCTGGTGCCATTTTAAAATTCGTCAATACGAACTGTTCTGTTTTGACAGATTCTGCCTTTTATTTCGCATTGCCTCTTTTGCTATGTTGGATGAATTTCTTTGATCCACTAATGTCCAGTAGCATTATGCAATGTCCAGAAGTGTTAAGAATGATTGTGTCACCTCTGAATATGTTAATTTTTATTGTGCACTAACCCTCTAATGAGTTGTTTCGAGTTTGGTGTGGAGGAAGTTTTCAAGGGTCAAGAGAGGAGGATGATATACTATGATCAAGAAGAGCGAAAAGTCTAAGCTTGGGGATGCCCCGGTGGTTCACCCCTGCATATATCAAGAAGACTCAAGCGTCTAAGCTTGGGGATGCCCAAGGCATCCCCTTCTTCATCGAAAACATTATCAGGTTCCTCCCCTGAAACTATATTTTTATTCCGTCACATCTTATGTACTTTACTTGGAGCGTCTGTTTGTTTTTGTTTTTGTTTGTGTTTGAATAAATTGGATTACATCATGCTTGTGTGGGAGAGAGACACGCTCCGCTGTAGCATATGGACAAGTATGTCCTTGGTTTCTACTCATAGTATTCATGGCGAAGTTTCTCCTTCGTTAAATTGTTATATGGTTGGAATTGGAAAATGATACATGTAGTAATTGCTATAAATGTCTTGGATAATGTGATACTTGGCAAATGTTGTGCTCATGTTTAAGCTCTTGCATCATATACTTTGCACCCATTAATGAAGAAATACATAAAGCATGCTAAAATTTGGTTTGCATATTTGGTTTCTCTAAGGTCTAGATAATTTCTAGTATTGAGTTTGAACAACAAGGAAGATGGTGTAGAGTCTTATAATGTTTTCAATATGTCTTTTATGTGAGTTTTGCTGCACCGGTTCATCCTTGTGTTTGTTTCAAATAAACCTTGCTAGCCTAAACCTTGTATCGAGAGGGAATACTTCTCATGCATCCAAAATCCTTGAGCCAACCACTATGCCATTTGTGTCCACCATACCTACCTATTACATGGTATTTCTCCGCCATTCCAAAGTAAATTGCTTGAGTGCTACCTTTAAAATTCCATCATTCACCTTTGCAATATATAGCTCATGGGACAAATAGCTTAAAAACTATTGTGGTATTGAATATGTAATTATGCACTTTATCTCTTATTAAGTTGCTTGTTGTGCGATAACCATGTTCACTGGGGACGCCATCAACTATTCTTTGTTGAATTTCATGTGAGTTGCTATGGATGTTCGTCTTGTCTGAAGTAAGAGAGATCTACCACCTTATGGTTAAGCATGCATATTGTTAGAGAAGAACATTGGGCCGCTAACTAAAGCCATGATCCATGGTGGAAGTTTCAGTTTTGGACAATATCCTCAATCTCATATGAGAAAATTATTAATTGTTGTTACATGCTTATGCATAAAAGAGGAGTCCATTATCTGTTGTCTATGTTGTCCCGGTATGGATGTCTAAGTTGAGAATAATCAATAGCGAGAAATCCAATGCGAGCTTTCTCCTTAGACCTTTGTACAGGCGGCATAGAGGTACCCCTTTGTGACACTTGGTTAAAACATGTGCATTGTGATGATCCGGTAGTCCAAGCTAATTAGGACAAGGTGCGGGCACTATTAGTACACTATGCATGAGGCTTGCAACTTATAAGATATAATTTACATGATACATATGCTTTATTACTACCGTTGACAAAATTGTTTCATGTTTTCAAAATCAAAGCTCTAGCACAAATATAGCAATCGATGCTTTTCCTCTTTGAAGGACCATTCTTTTACTTTTATTGTTGAGTCAGTTCACCTATTTCTCTCCACCTCAAGAAGCAAACACTTGTGTGAACTGTGCATTGATTCCTACATATTTGCTTATTGCACTTATTATGTTACTCTATGTTGACAATATCCATGAGATATACATGTTACAAGTTGAAAGCAACCGCTGAAACTTAATCTTCTTTTGTGTTGTTTCAATACCTCTACTTTGAATTATTGCTTTATGAGTTAACTTTTATGCAAGACTTATTGATGCTTGTCTTGAAGTACTATTCATGAAAAGTCTTTGCTATATGATTCACTTGTTTACTCATGTCATATACATTGTTTTGATCGCTGCATTCACTACATATGCTTTACAAATAGTATGATCAAGGTTATGATGGCATGTCACTCCAGAAATTATCTTTGTTATCGTTTTACCTGCTCGGGACGAGCAGAACTAAGCTTGGGGATGCTGATACGTCTCCGACGTATCGATAATTTCTTATGTTCCATGCCACATTATTGATGTTATCTACATGTTTTATGCACACTTTATGTCATATTCGTGCATTTTCTGGAACTAACCTATTAACAAGATGCCGAAGTGCCAGTTCCTGTTTTCTGCTGTTTTTGGTTTCAGAAATCCTAGTAACGAAATATTCTCGGAATCGGACGAAATCAACGCCAAAGATCTTAGAATCCCGGAAGCATCCAGAACACACCAGAGAGGTCGAGGGGGCCACAGGCCCACCAAACTACTGCCGGCGCGGCCGAGGGGGCCGCGCCGCCTATAGTTTGGCCCCTGTCAGCCCTCCTGCGCCGCCTCTTCGCCTATATAAAGCCCCTGGATCAGAAACCCTGATGCGTTCGACGAAAACCACAGAAACCTTCCAGAGCCGCCGCCATCGCGAGGCCAAGATCTGGGGGACAGGAGTCTCTGTTCCGGCACGCCGCCGGGACGGGGAAGTGCCCCCGGAAGGCTTCTCCATCGACACCGCTGCCATCTTCACCGCCATCTTCATCACCGCTGCTGCTCCCATGAGGAGGGAGTAGTTCTCCATCGAGGCTCGGGGCTGTACCGGTAGCTATGTGGTTAATCTCTCTACTATGTACTTCAATACAATGATCTCATGAGCTGCTTTACATGATTGAGATTCATATGAGTTTTGTATCACTACTATCTATGTGCTACTCTAGCAAAGTTATTAAAGTAGTTCTATTCCTCCTGCACGTGTGTAAAGGTGACAGTGTGTGCACCGTGTTAGTACTTGGTTTATGCTATGATCATGATCTCTTGTAGATTGCGAAGTTAACTATTGCTATGATAATATTGATGTGATCTATTCCTCCTACATATGCATGAAGGTGACAGTGTGCATGCTATGCTAGTACTTGGTTTAGTCTTTTGATCTATCTTACACTAAAGGTTACTTAAATATGAACAAATTGTGGAGCTTGTTAACTCCGGCATTGAGGGTTCGTGTAATCCTACGCAATGTGTTCATCATCCAACAAGAGTGTAGAGTATGCATTTATCTATTCTGTTATGTGATCAATGTTGAGAGTGTCCACTAGTGAAAGTGTAATCCCTAGGCCTTGTTCCTAAATACTGCTATCGCTGCTTGTTTCTTGTTTTCTTTGCGTTACTACTGCTGCAATACTACCACCATCAACTACACGCCCGCAAGCTATTTTACGGCACCGTTGCTCTTTGCTCATACTTATTTATACCACCTGTATTTCACTATCTCTTCGCCGAACTAGTGCACCTATTAGGTGTGTTGGGGACACAAGAGACTTCTTGCTTTGTGGTTGCAGGGTTGCATGAGAGGGATATCTTTGACCTCTTCCTCCCTGAGTTCGATAAACCTTGGGTGATCCACTTAAGGGAAAACTTGCTGCTGTTCTACAAACCTCTGCTCTTGGAGGCCCAACACTGTCTACAGGAAAAGGAGGGGGAAGTAGACATCAGAGAACTACTCCCTCCTCATCATAGGAGACAGCAATGGCGATGAAGATGGCGGTGGTGTCGATGGAGGTGACTCCGGGGGCAATTCCCCGTCCCGGCGGCGTGCCGGAACAGAGACTTCTGTCCCCCGAAACGGAGTTTCGCGATGGCGGCAGCGTCCCTGGAGTCTTTCTGGAGTTTCGTCGATTGGTGTCGGGTTTTTAGGTCACGAGAGATTATATAGGCGAAGAGGCGGAGTCGGAGGGGCCAGGGGGCTCCCTCCCCATAGGCTGGCGCGGCCAGGGGGCCACCCGCGCCGCCATATGGTGTGGGTCCCCTGCTGCCCTTCCTCGTCTCCCCTTCGGACTTCTGGAACCTTCCATGAAATATAAGATCGTGGGCCTTTGTTTCGTCCAATTCCGAGAATGTTGCCCGAACAGCCTTTCTGGAACCAAAAACAGCAGAAAACAGGAACTGGCACTTCGGCATCTTGTTAATAGGTTAGTTCCGGAAAATGCATCAAAATGATATAAAGTGTATATAAAACATGTGAGTATCGTCATAAAACTAGCATGGAACATCAGAAATTATAGATACGTTGGAGACGTATCAAGCATCCCCAAGCTTAGTTCCTACTCGCCCTCGAGTAGGTAAACGATAACAAGGATAATTTCTGAAGTGACATGCTACCATCATAATCTTGATCAATACTATTGTAAAGCATATGAGATGAATGAAGTGATTCGAAGCAATGGTAAAGATAATGACTAAACAACTGAATCATATAGCAAAGACTTTTCATGAATAGTACTTTCAAGACAAGCATCAATAAGTCTTGCATAAGAGTTAACTCATAAAGCAATAAATTCTTAATAGAAGGTTTTAAAGCAATACAAAGGAAGATATAAGTTTCAGCAGTTGCTTTCAACTTCCAACATGTATATCTCATGGATAATTGTCAACACAAAGTAATATGATGAATGCAAATAAGCAAGTATGTAGGAATCAATGCACAGTTGACACAAATGTTTGCTTCTAAGATGGAAAGAAGTAGGTAAACTGACTCAACATAAAGTAAAAGAAAGGCCCTTCGCAGAGGGAAGCATGGATTACTATTTTTGTGCTAGAGCTTTTATTTTGAAAACATAGAAACAATTTTGTCAACGGTAGTAATAATTCATATGTGTTATGCATAAGACATCCTATAAGTTGCAAGCCTCATGCATAGAATACCAATAGTGTTCGCACCTTGTCCTAATTAGCTTGGATTTTCATGGATTATCATTGCATTACATATGTTTCAACCAAGTGTCACAAAGGGGTACCTCTATGTCACCTGTACAAAGGTCCAAGGAGATAGATCGCATTTGATTTCTCGTTTTTGATAGATCTCAACTTGAGGACATCCATACCGGGACAACATAGAAAACAAATAATGGACTCCTCTTTAATGCATAAGCATTCAACAACAGATAATATTCTCATAAGAGATTGAGGATTAATGTCCAAACTGAAACTTCCACCATGATACATGGCTTTGGTTGGCGACCCAAAGTTCTTCTCTAACAATATGCATACTCAAACCATTTAATCATGATAAATCACCCTTACTTCAGACAAGACGAACATGCATAGCAACTCACATGATATTCAACAAAGGTGTAATAGTTGATGGCGTCCCCAGAAACATGGTTACCGCTCAACAAGCAACTTATAAGAAATAAGATACATAAGCGACATATTCTTTACCACAATAGTTTTTAAGCTACTTTCCCATGAGCTATATATTGCAAAGACAAGGAATGAAATTTTAAAGGTAGCACGCAAGCAATTTACTTTGGAATGGCAGAGAAATACCACATAGTAGGTAGGTATGGTGGACACAAATGGCATAGGTTTTGGCTCAAGGTTTTGGATGCACGAGAAGCATTCCCTCTCAGTACAAGGATTTGGCTAGCAAGGTTGTTTGAAGCAAACACAAGTATGAACTGGTACAGCAAAACTTACATAAGAACATATTGCAAGCATTATAAGACTCTACATTGTCTTCCTTGTTGTTCAAACACTTTACCAGAAAATATCTAGACTTTTAGAGAGACCAATCATGCAAACCAAATTTCAACAAGCTCTACAGTAGTTCTCCACTAATAGGTTCAAACTACATGATGCAAGAGCTTAAACATGATCTATTTGAGAGCTCAAAACAATTGCCAAGTATCAAATTATTCAAGACCATATATCAATTACCACATGAAGCATTTTCTGTTTCCAACCAAATAGCAATAAATGCAGCAGCTTTCAACTTTTGCCATGAACATTAAAAGTAAAACGAAGAACACAAGTGTTCAAATGAAAAAGCGGAGCGTGTCTCTCTCCCACACAAGCATGATAGGATCCAATTTATTCAGAGAACTAAGATAACAAAACGTAAATAAAAGCACACAGACGCTCCAAGTAAAGCACATAAGATGTGACGGAATAAAAATATAGTTTCACTAGAGGTGACCTGATAAGTTGTCGATGAAGAAGGGGATGCCTTGGGCATCCCCAAGCTTAGATGCTTGAGTCTTCTTGAAATATGCAGGGATGAACCACGGGGGTATCCCCAAGCTTAGACTTTTCACTCTTCTTGATCGTATTATATCATCCTCCTCTCTTGACCCTTGAAAACTTCCTCCACACCAAACTCAAAACAATCTCATTAGAGGGTTAGTGCATAATCAAAAATTCACATATTCAGATGTGACATAATCATTCTTAACAATTCTAGACATTGCACAAAGCTACTGAAAGTTAATGGAACAAAGAAATCCATCTAACATAGCAAAACAGGCAATGTGAAATAAAAGGCAGAATCTGTCAAAACAGAACAGTACGTAAAGACGAATTTTTTAGCGGCACTTAACAGGCTCAGATGAAGAAGCTCAAATTGAATGAAAGTTGCGTACATATCTGAGGATCATTCACGTAAATTGGCAGATTTTTCTGAGTTACCTACAGAGGGGGCTACTCAAATTCGTGACAGCAAGAAATCTGTTTCTGCGCAGTAATCCAAATCTAGTATCAACCTTACTATCAAAGACTTTACTTGGCACAACAATGCAATAAAATAAAGATAAGGAGAGGTTGCTACAGTAGTAACAACTTCCAAGACACAACAAAACAGTAGCAAAATAAAGACATGGGTTATCTCCCAAGAAGTGCTTTCTTTATAGCCATTAAGATGGGCTCAGCAATTTTAATGATGCTCACATAAGGATGAGAGTCAAAGCAAAGAGAGCATCAAAAAGCAAGTTCAAAACACATTTAAGTCTAACCCACTTCCTATGCATAGGAATCTTGTACACAAATAAATTCATGAAGAACAAAGTGACAAGCATTGGAAGATAAAACAAGAGTAACTTAAAAAATTTCAGCATATAGAGAGGTGTTTTAGTAACATGAAAATTTCTACAACCATATTTTCCTCTCTCATAATAATTTCCAATAGCATCATGAACAAACTCAACAATATAACTATCACATAAAGCATTCTTATTCACATGCATAAAAGTATCATTACTCTCCACATAAGCATAATCAATTTTATTAGTACTAGTGGGAGTAAAACTATCACAACCATCATTGTAATCATCATAAATTGCAGGCATGGTATAATCATAATAAACTTTATCCTCCATAGTAGGTGGCACCAAAATACCACTATCATTATAATCATCATAAATGGGAGGCAAAGTATCATCAAAGTAAATTTTCTCCTCCATGCTTGGGGGACTAAAAATATCATGCTCATCAAAACCAGCTTCCCCAAGCTTAGAATTTTCCATAGCATTAGCAACAATGGTGTTCAAAGCATTCATACTAATAACATTGCCATTAGCATGCATATAAAGTTCCATAGGTTTTTTAATTTTCTCTTCAAACACCTCATGTCCTAATTCAATATAAAGTTCATAAAGATCTCTAATTTTTTTGTTGTTTTCCATTAAGCCTAACTAGTGAAATAAAAACAAGAAACAAAAAGATGCAATTGCAGGATCTAAAGGAAATAGCTTCGAGCACTCACACACCGGCAACAGTGCTAAGAAATAGCTTAGTAGTCGGAGGATGTGAATACCTTTTACCTTACCTCCCCGGCAACGGCGCCAGAAAATAGCTTGATGTCTACGCACGCTTCTATTCCTGTAGACAGTGTTGGGCCTCCAAGAGCAGAGGTTTGTAGAACAGCAGCAAGTTTCCCTTAAGTGAATCACCCAAGGTTTATCGAACTCAAGGAGGTAGAGGTCAAAGATATCCCTCTCAAGCAACCCTGCAATTAAGATACAAGAAGTCTCTTGTGTCCCCAACACACCTAATACACTTGTCAGATGTATAGGTGCACTAGTTCGGCGAAGAGATAGTAAAATGCAAGTGATATGGATGAATATGAGTGGTAATAACAATCTGAAATAAATATGGCAGCAAGTAAACATGTAGCAGAACTTGTTGGAAACGGTGTTTCAATGCTTAGAAACAAGGCCTAGGGATCATACTTTCACTAGTGGACGCTCTCAACAATGATCACATAAATAAATAACTTCTCTTCACTTGTGCTACTTCAAACACTCTCTTGTTGGATAACAAACACCATTCATTGTGTAGGGCTATAAAAGCACACCTCAAGCCGGAGTAAACAAGCTCCACAACATCCGGAGTTCATATTAAAGTAACCTCTAGAGTGCATAATAGACCGTTGCAATTTAGACCGAGTACTAACATAGCATACACACTGTCAACAATAGCTATGAAAGGGGGAATAGATCGCATCAATACTATCATAGTAATAGTTAACTTCATAATCTACAAGAGATAACAATCATAACCTACGCCAAGTACTACATGATGCACAAACTGTCAACATTACATCATGGAGGAGGAATAAACTACTTTAATAACATCACTAGAGTAGCACATAGATTAATAGTGATACAAAGCTCATGATCACTGATGTCTACTTGCCCCTCCTTTCCCTGTAGACAGTGTTGGGCCTCCAAGAGCAGAGGTTTGTAGAACAGCAGCAAGTTTTCCCTTAAGTGGATACCCAAGGTTTATCGAACTCAGGGAGGAAGAGGTCAAAGATATCCCTCTCATGCAACCCTGCAACCACAAAGCAAGAAGTCTCTTGTGTCCCCAACACACCTAATAGGTGCACTAGTTCGGCGAAGAGATAGTGAAATACCGGTGGTATAAATAAGTATGAGCAGTAGCAACGGTGCCAGAAAATAGCTTGCTGGCGTGTAGTTGATGGTGGTAGTATTGCAGCAGTAGTAACGTTAAAGAAACGGTAAACAAGCAGCGATAGCAGTATTTAGGAACAAGGCCTAGGGATTACACTTTCACTAGTGGACACTCTCAACATTGATCACATGACAGAACAGATAAATGCATACTCTACACTCTTGTTGGATGATGAACGCATTGCGTAGGATTACACGAACCCTCAATGCCGGAGTTAACAAGCTCCACAATTTGTTCATATTTTAGTAACCTTATAGTGTAAGATAGATCAAAAGACTAAACCAAGTACTAGCATAGCATGCACACTGTCACCTTCATGCATATGTAGGAGGAATAGATCACATCAATATTATCATAGCAATAGTTAACTTCATAATCTACAGGAGATCATGATCATAGCATAAACCAAGTACTAACACGGTGCACACACTGTCACCTTTACACACGTGCAGGAGGAATAGAACTACTTTAATAACTTTGCTAGAGTAGCACATAGATAAATTGTGATACAAACTCATATGAATCTCAATCATGTAAAGCAGCTCATGAGATTATTGTATTGAGGTACATAGGAGAGATGAACCACATAGCTACCGGTACAGCCCCGAGCCTCGATGGAGAACTACTCCCTCCTCATGGGAGCAGCAGCGGTGATGAAGATGGCGGTGGAGATGGCAGCGGTATCGATGGAGAAGCCTTCCGGGGGCACTTCCCCGCTCCGGCAGCGTGCCGGAACGAGAGACTCTGTCCCCAGATCTTGGCTCCGCGATGGCGGCGGCTACGGAAGGTTTACGTGGGTTTCGTCGAACGTATCGGGGTTTTCGATCCAGGGGCTTTATATAGGCGAAGAGGCGGCGCAGAGGGTCGAAGGGCGACGACACCATAGGGCGGCGCGGCCGGGGGCCTGGGCCGCGCCGGCCTATGGTCTGGGGCCCATGCCCCCTCTGGTCCTTCCCGGGTGTTACGGATGCTTCCGGTGAAAATAGGAACTTTGGCGTTGATTTCGTCCGATTAGAGAATATTTCGTTACTAGGATTTCTGAAACCAAAAATAGCAGAAACAGGAGCGGCACTTCGGCATCTTGTTAATAGGTTAGTTCCGAGAAAATGCACGAATATGACATAAAGTGTGCATAAAACATGTAGATAACATCAATAATGTGGCATGGAACATAAGAAATTATCGATACGTCGGAGACGTATCAGCATCCCCAAGCTTAGTTCTGCTCGTCCCGAAGCAGTGTAAAACGATAACACAGATAATTTACGGAGTGACATGCCATCATAACCTTGATCATACTATTTGTAAAGCATATGTAGTGAATGCAGCGATCAAAACAATGTATATGACATGAGTAAACAAGTGAATCATAAAGCAAAGACCTTTCATGAATAGCACTTCAAGACAAGCATCAATAAGTCTTGCATAAGAGTTAACTCATAAAGCAATAATTCAAAGTAAAGGCATTGAAGCAACACAAAAGAAGATTAAGTTTCAGCGGTTGCTTTCAACTTATAACATGTATATCTCATGGATATTGTCAACATAGAGTAATATAACAAGTGCAATATGCAAGTATGTAGGAATCAATGCACAGTTCACACAAGTGTTTGCTTCTTGAGGTGGAGAGAAATAGGTGAACTGACTCAACATTGAAAGTAAAAGAATGGTCCTCCATAGAGGAAAAGCATCGATTGCTATATTTGTGCTAGAGCTTTGATTTTGAAAACATGAAACAATTTTGTCAACGGTAGTAATAAAGCATATGTATCATGTAAATTATATCTTACAAGTTGCAAGCCTCATGCATAGTATACTAATAGTGCCCGCACCTTGTCCTAATTAGCTTGGACTACCGGATCATCACAATGCACATGTTTTAACCAAGTGTCACAAAGGGGTACCTCTATGTCACTTTGTACAAAGGTCTAAGGAGAAAGCTCGCATTGGATTTCTCGCTATTGATTATTCTCAACTTAGACATCCATACCGGGACAACATAGACAATGATAATGGACTCCTCTTTTATGCATAAGCATGTAACAACAATTAATAATTTTCTCATTTGAGATTGAGGATATATGTCCAAAACTGAAACTTCCACCATGGATCATGGCTTTAGTTAGCGGCCCAATGTTCTTCTCTAACAATATGCATGCTTAACCATAAGGTGGTAGATCTCTCTTACTTCAGACAAGACAGACATGCATAGCAACTCACATGAAATTCAACAATGAATAGTTGATGGCGTCCCCAGTGAACATGGTTATCGCACAACAAGCAACTTAATAAGAGATAAAGTGCATAATTACATATTCAATGCCACAATAGTTTTTAAGCTATTTGTCCCATGAGCTATATATTGCAAAGGTGAATGATGGAATTTTAAAGGTAGCACTCAAGTAATTTACTTTGGAATGGCGGAAAATACCATGTAGTAGGTAGGTATGGTGGACACAAATGACATAGTGGTTGGCTCAAGTATTTTGGATGCATGAGAAGTATTCCCTCTCGATACAAGGTTTAGGATAGCAAGGCTTATTTGAAACAAACACAAGGATGAACCGGTGCAGCAAAACTCACATAAAAGACATATTGAAAACATTATAAGACTCTACACCGTCTTCCTTGTTGTTCAAACTCAATACTATAAATTATCTAGACCTTAGAGAAACCAAATATGCAAACCAAATTTTAGCATGCTCTATGTATTTCTTCATTAATGGGTGCAAAGCATATGATGCAAGAGCTTAAACATGAGCACAACAATTGCCAAGTATCACATTACCCAAGACATTAATAGCAATTACTACATGTATCATTTTCCAATTCCAACCATATAACAATTTAACGAAGAAGAAACTTCGCCATGAATACTATGAGCTAAGAACACATGTGTTCATACGAACCAGCGGAGTGTGTCTCTCTCCCACACAAGCATGATGTAATCAAATTTATTCAAACACAAACAAAAACAAAAACAAACCGACGCTCCAAGTAAAGCACATAAGATGTGACCGAATAAAAATATAGTTTCAGGGGAGGAACCTGATAATGTTGTCGATGAAGAAGGGGATGCCTTGGGCATCCCCAAGCTTAGACGCTTGAGTCTTCTTGATATATGCAGGGGTGAACCACCGGGGCATCCCCAAGCTTAGAGCTTTCACTCTTCTTGATCATAGTATATCATCCTCCTCTCTTGACCCTTGAAAACTTCCTTCACACCAAACTCGAAACAAACTCATTAGAGAGTTAGTGCACAATAAAAATTAACATGTTCAGAGGTGACACAATCATTCTTAACACTTCTGGACATTGCATAAAGCTACTGGACATTAGTGGATCAAAGAAATTCATCCAACATAGCAAAAGAGGCAATGCGAAATAAAAGGCAGAATCTGTCAAAACAGAACAGTTCGTATTGACGAATTTTAAAATGGCACCAGACTTGCTCAAATGAAAATGCTCAAATTGAATGAAAGTTGCATACATATCTGAGGATCATGCACGTAAATTGGCTTAATTTTCTGAGCTACCTACAGGGAGGTAGACCCAGATTCGTGACAGCAAAGAAATCTGGAACTGCGCAGTAATCCAAATCTAGTACTTACTTTACTATCAAAGACTTTACTTGGCACAACAAAACGCAAAACTAAGATAAGGAGATGTTGCTACAGTATTAAACAACTTCCAAGACACAAAATAAAAACAAAGTACTGTAGCAAAATAACACATGGGTTATCTCCCAAGAAGTTCTTTTCTTTATAGCCATTAAGATGGGCTCAGCAGTTTTAATGATGCACTCGCAAGAAATAGTAGTTGAAGCAAAAGAGAGCATCCAGAGGAAAATTCAAAACACATTTAAGTCTAACATGCTTCCTATGCATAGGAATCTTGTAAATAAACAAGTTTATGAAGAGCAAAGTAACAAGCATAGGAAGATAAAACAAGTATAGCTTCAAAAATTTCAGCATATAGAGAGGTGTTTTAGTAACATGAAAATTTCTACAACCATATTTTTCTCTCTCATAATAACTTTCAGTAGCATCATGAGCAAACTCAACAATATAACTATCACATAAAGCATTCTTATCATGAGTCTCATGCATAAAATTATTACTACCCACATAAGCATAATCAATTTTATTAGTAGTTGTAGTGGGAGCAAATTCAACAAAGTAGCTATCATTATTATTCTCATCATCAAATATAGGAGGCATATTATAATCATAATCAAATTTATCCTCCATAACAGGTGGTACCAAAAGACTACTATCATTATAATCATCATAAATAGGAGGCAAAGTATCATCAAAGTAAATTTTCTCCTCCATGCCCGGGGGACTAAAAATATCATGCTCATCAAAGCCAGCTTCCCCAAGCTTAGAATTTTCCATATCATTAGCAACAATGGTATTCAATGTATTCATGCTAATATGTTCCATGGGTTTTTTAATTTTTGGATCAAACCATCCATGTCTTAAATCAGGAAATAGAGTAAAAAGCTCATTGTTGTCCATTATGCCAAACTAGTGTAAACAAGAAACAAAAAGATGCAATTGCAGGATCTAAAGGAAATAGCTTTGAGTACTTACGACAGCGGAAAATAGCTTGGTAGCCGAGGTCCGGAGTGTGAGTACCTTTTACCTTTCCTCCCCGGCAACGGCGCCAGAAAAGTGCTTGATGTCTACTTCCCCCTCCTTTCCCTGTAGACAGTGTTGGGCCTCCAAGAGCAGAGGTTTGTAGAACAGCAGCAAGTTTTCCCTTAAGTGGATACCCAAGGTTTATCGAACTCAGGGAGGAAGAGGTCAAAGATATCCCTCTCATGCAACCCTGCAACCACAAAGCAAGAAGTCTCTTGTGTCCCCAACACACCTAATAGGTGCACTAGTTCGGCGAAGAGATAGTGAAATACCGGTGGTATAAATAAGTATGAGCAGTAGCAACGGTGCCAGAAAATAGCTTGCTGGCGTGTAGTTGATGGTGGTAGTATTGCAGCAGTAGTAACGCAAAGAAACAAGAAACAAGCAGCGATAGCAGTATTTAGGAACAAGGCCTAGGGATTACACTTTCACTAGTGGACACTCTCAACATTGATCACATGACAGAACAGATAAATGCATACTCTACACTCTTGTTGGATGATGAACGCATTGCGTAGGATTACACGAACCCTCAATGCCGGAGTTAACAAGCTCCACAATTTGTTCATATTTTAGTAACCTTATAGTGTAAGATAGATCAAAAGACTAAACCAAGTACTAGCATAGCATGCACACTGTCACCTTCATGCATATGTAGGAGGAATAGATCACATCAATATTATCATAGCAATAGTTAACTTCATAATCTACAGGAGATCATGATCATAGCATAAACCAAGTACTAACACGGTGCAC
The DNA here is from genome assembly GCF_019359855.2 of Lolium perenne. NCBI lineage: Eukaryota > Viridiplantae > Streptophyta > Magnoliopsida > Poales > Poaceae > Lolium > Lolium perenne. The sequence goes on from NC_067245.2 coordinate 316,850,721, forward strand.
GCACTGTCACCTTTACACACGTGCAGGAGGAATAGAACTACTTTAATAACTTTGCTAGAGTAGCACATAGATAAATTGTGATACAAACTCATATGAATCTCAATCATGTAAAGCAGCTCATGAGATTATTGTATTGAGGTACATAGGAGAGATGAACCACATAGCTACCGGTACAGCCCCGAGCCTCGATGGAGAACTACTCCCTCCTCATGGGAGCAGCAGCGGTGATGAAGATGGCGGTGGAGATGGCAGCGGTGTCGATGGAGAAGCCTTCCGGGGGCACTTCCCCGCTCCGGCAGCGTGCCGGAACAGAGACTCCTGTCCCCCAGATCTTGGCTCCGCGATGGCGGCGGCTCTGGAAGGTTTCTGTGGGTTTCGTCGAACGTATCAGGGTTTTCGATCCAGGGGCTTTATATAGGCGAAGAGGCGGCGCAGGAGGATCGAAGGGGCGACGACACCATAGGGCGGCGCGGCCAGGGCCTGGGCCGCGCCGGCCTATGGTCTGGGGGCCCAGTGCCCCCCCTCTGGTCCTTCCCGGGTGTTTTGGATGCTTCCGGTGAAAATAGGAACTTTGGCGTTGATTTCGTCCGATTCCGAGAATATTTCGTTACTAGGATTTCTGAAACCAAAAATAGCAGAAAACAGGAACTGGCACTTCGGCATCTTGTTAATAGGTTAGTTCCAGAAAATGCACGAATATGACATAAAGTGTGCATAAAACATGTAGATAACATCAATAATGTGGCATGGAACATAAGAAATTATCGATACGTTGGAGACGTATCAATCACATAAAGATCACACCATGGGAGAGAGAGATGAACCACATAGCTACCGGTAGAGCCCTCAGCCTCGGGGGAGAACTACTCCCTCCTCATCATAGGAGACAGCAATGGCGATGAAGATGGCGGTGGTGTCGATGGAGGTGACTCCGGGGGCAATTCCCCGTCCCGGCGGCGTGCCGGAACAGAGACTTCTGTCCCCCGAAATGGAGTTTCGCGATGGCGGCGGCGTCCCTGGAATCTTTCTGGAGTTTCGTCGATTGGTGTCGGGTTTTTAGGTCACGAGAGATTATATAGGCGAAGAGGCAGAGTCGGAGGGGCCAGGGGGCTCCCTCCCCATAGGCTGGCGCGGCCAGGGGGCCACCCGCGCCGCCATATGGTGTGGGTCCCCTGCTGCCCTTCCTCGTCTCCCCTTCGGACTTCTGGAACCTTCCGTGAAATATAAGATCGTGGGCCTTTGTTTCGTCCAATTCCGAGAATGTTGCCCGAATAGCCTTTCTGGAACCAAAAACAGCAGAAAACAGGAACTGGCACTTCGGCATCTTGTTAATAGGTTAGTTCCGGAAAATGCATCAAAATGATATAAAGTGTATATAAAACATGTGAGTATCGTCATAAAACTAGCATGGAACATCAGAAATTATAGATACGTTGGAGACGTATCAGAAGCACGAATGGCAGAAAAGGTGAAAGAGGCGGAGATGAAGAAAGCCTCCAAGGCCAGGAACCATGAGGGAGAAAAGGGTCAGTGGTGGCCTTGCAACCTATCGGAGTTTGAACTGAAGGCCCTCCAAGGTGAAGGCTTTCTAGCTCCGGGTTCCTTCAGGTTCTTGAAGGATTCCTCAGCTCCAGCTCCGGAGCCACACGAGCGGGTCCTTACTGTAAGGGTATATTGCCCCTATGTGTGGTTTTGGTAATTAATGACAACCCCTATGGACTAATGTTTTCATTGAGTTTATATGAAGGAATATTCCATAGGTACTACTTGTAGTCCATGTGCTGGATTCAAGTATGGATGCCATGAAGATAAAGATATACCTTGAGTATTGGCATCAAGATCATCGATCAAGATAGTATGATAGAGCATGAGAAGATACAAGGTTGACCAATACAAAGAGTGAAGAATAGATTCATGTTTGGTCAACACATGAAGCATGAAGAATGGGCCACATAAAGTCATGTGGTATGGTAAGCCTTGTCAATTATGCTTTATGAACTAACCCATCATATATGTGCACTTGTGTTGTCCATGTGGGTTAGGTATCTTTCCATGGGCATGCATCAAAAGGGAGATCTCATATAGCCCATGAGAGGATGACATCAAGTGGTGATCGTCATCAAGGTTGAGTTGGGCAAGTTCAAGTTGAGCATCTCAAGAGGATCATATGCTTGAAGCTTGCCGTCCATTTGGTGATAATGGACATGTGAAGATGTGCATCAATGGAGCTTTCCCATCATGGTGTATGGGGGAGCATTTGTGAGTCTTCACGAAGCATCAATGATGAAGTGAGGCATTCCGGCTTGAGTGGAGCTTGAAGAGCTATCGTCAAGATCAAGCGGGATGCGCAAGGCAAAGGTATGGCCTTGCTAGGTTTTCCTTTTGCCGGTCTCAAGGTGGTTGATGGGAGACCGGATTATAGGATAGATAGCCGCACTATCAAGAGGGGCTTTCGGTTGGGTAACTTGATCACATCGTCTTAGGGAGCTCAATCCTTTGCATATCCCTATTGCTTCTTGGTGTTTCTCTGTGTGAGGTTCTTGAGCTTGTTGCTAGCTTTACAACAAGCCCAAGTTCATCGAAAACGGAATCCGCATGCATCTTCTATTGCGTTTTCGAGTTTGGACGTCTTCACCATTTCTTGATGGTGGGAGACTCCCTCTCTAAAATCATATAAAATATTCTGTGAGGAGTCTCCATATTTGTTGGGGTTCTATTCATCGTTATCTTTCCAACAAAATTGGTTTCATGTCAATCGGGGTCCGGACACAAAAGTTATCACAGTTTTTGTATAACATGTTTTTCACGCTGGCCGGTCACTGGCCCGGTCAACCGGCCGTGGCACCGGCCTCGTCCGGTCACACGCCCGGTCCGACCGGGATTTGGACCGGGCTCCCCCGGCGCCGACCGGCCTCTGGACCAGGGTCAACCGGGCACTGTCCAGTGGCCTTTTCCCGTTATCCGGTTGCTGTCCGGTCTGTGGCCCGGTTTGGACCGGCCGGTCCGGTCACAGGCCCGGTCTGACCGGGTCCTGCGCCGGACCGCCCGGTCCCAGGCCCGGTTGACCAGATTCCTCGAGGCCTTACCTTCCCCAACGGTTATTTTCTCCCTTGGGCTATAAATAGCCCTTCTTCCACCTTGGGCTGTTTAGTTCTTCTATTCTCTCTCCTCCATTGTTGCCTTTGAAGAACTTGCTCTCTCTCTTGATTCCCCCCCATGATTCTTGCTCATTCTTGAGGGATCTAAGAGAGGAGATCTAGATCTACAATCCCCACCAATCCATTTCTTCTCTAAGTGAGGGGAACCCCTTGGATCTAGATCTTGGAGTCATTTGTTGATTTCCTCTTTGTTCTTCCTCTCCAATCTCATCCTAGCATTTGTTGCTTTGGTGGGATTTGAGTGTGAAGGATTTGAACACCTCTAGTGTTCTTACTTTACATCATTGCATTGTGTTGAGCTCTCCACCACGATTAGTTCGAGTGAGAGACCGTGAGCTTGTTACTCTTGGAGGGAGACCTCCTAGTTGGCTTGGCGGTTGGTGCTCCGGTGATCTCTTCAAGGAAGATTGTGAAGAGGCCTGGGCTTCTCCTTCGTGGAGCTTGTGAAGTGGTTGTGGAGCTTGCCATCTCCGGAGTGGAGGAAAAGCTAACCATAAGGAAAGGGCCATTATCCTTCGTGGGTGTGGCTCGGAGAATAGGGTGAGCCTTCGTGGCGTTGGGGAATCCTTCGTGGGACCTCCACTCCTCCAAACGTGACGTACCTTCTTGCAAAGGAAGGGAACACGGGAATACATCCTCGTCTCCGCGTGCCTCGGTTATTTCTATACCCGAGCTCTCTTTCCTTGTGATAGCCATCGTGCTTGAAGTACATATATCTTGCTATCACTTGTGTTACATATATCTTGTGCCTATCTTGCTTAGCTCTAGTTGTTATTGTTACACTTAGTTGAGCTTAGCATATTTAGGGTTTGTGCTTGTAATCTAAACGTTAGTTTAATTCCGCATTCCTACAAGACAAATCCGTAAGAGTTTTTAATTGCCTATTCACCCCCCCCCCTCTAGGCGACATCTCGATATTACACTTACCAAGGCCTGGATTGAGCGTGGCCTCTCTCTGCCGCCTTCGGAATTCTTCCTGGAGGTCCTGCACACTTACGGGCTACAACCACACAATATATGCCCAAATTCTTATCTCCTCCTTTCGAACTTCGTCACGTTGTGCGAAGGATACCTTGGAGTTCGTCCGGATATCCGACTGCTTTAGTTCTTCTTCCGCGTGAAGAAGGAAACAAAGGAGAAAAGTATGGTCAACTGCGGGAGTATGACGTTCGTGCTCCGGCAGAAAAGAGTGTATCCGCCCCTCTCTTCACATGAATCTGTCCGGTACTGGAACGCTGGATGGTTCTACGTCAAGAATGAAGCTGTTCCGGATCGCCACCAGGGCCTTCCTGCTTTCGCCAATCACCCTCCGGAAGAACTGGACTCGTGGAGCTACATTCCTAATCTTGCCCACCATCCGGAGCTGGAGAAAATGGCGCGCCGGATCTCCAAGCTTGTGAGCGAGGGGCTAACCGGAATGGATCTGGTGCTCAGCTGGTTCACCCGCCGGATCCAGCCCCTGAAATACAACTCGCGCCTCATCTGCGCCTACACAGGCGTGGATGATCCTCTACGAGTCTCCAAGGACTCCCTCCCAGTGGATTCTCTCAACAAGAGGATCCGCACGCTTGTAAAGCTTGTCCGAGGCCAGGTCGTTCCGGAGATCACCAAGGACATTCACGTTAATGGGAATTGCCCTCCGGTAAGCTTGCACTCAGACATTTTTCCGTTTGGCTTCGTACCTTTTTGACTTGTTATATTTACTAACTTTTTCGTGCCTTTTTTTAGCTCGATTCTTTGGCGGAGGAGGAATTAGGTGAGATCTTCCGCGTCGCCGCCACAGACTCCGGAAAAGGAGATGACGCTCCAGAGGAGGAAGAAGAAGAGGAGGGAGATGAGCAGCCGGAGACAGCTGCTCCTCGACCCACTAAACACCCAAGAGGCAAATCCTCCGGAACCGACACCGCTCCCGACGCCGAGGGCCCCGTCAAGAAGCCTAAGATGGCCCCGACCAAGGCTCCCCCACACCTAGACTCCAAGCGGGCAGAACGCGAACGCATGAAAATGCTCGCGACGTCCGGAAAAGGGACCCGACCCAAGCTTCCCGGAGCCGCGTAAGTTCCGATCTCCAAAACTTGTTCATTTGTACGATAAGAAAGTTACTTATCTTTTTCTTTATTCTTTTCAGGCCTCAGAAGGTCATTCCTCCTCCGGACAAATCCCAGAGGATGATCACCACGTTCATGAAGACAACTCCTGCTGTTGCCCCGACCACCCCTGTAATTCCGCCAATCACCTCTACTGCAGCTCCTCCACAAGCCCCAATTGACCCTCCGTCATCCGCTGACCCTGCTACCGGAAAACAAACTCCGAAGGACATCATCCCCAGTATCAGCGGGCGCAAGGATGAGAGCTGCTCCGGAAATTTCCAGGCCACTGCTGAAGAGGCCAAGGACAAGGAGGAGGCAGAGGTGACGTCTGCAGATAGGGATGAAGCTCCGACTAATGATGCCCTTGTATTTGCCCAAGAAACCGAGGATTCTTCCGATTGCCACGCTTCTCCCAAAGCTTACGCGACCAAATTTTTCCATAAGCTGACAGAGGCGGAGAAATGGGAGCTTGAGCAGGACTTCTTAAAGTGGGTATTCTGTTGGACACCAGTTTTCCCCTTGGGCTTGTGGAAGTTGTAGTTCTTCTGTACCATATTGGCAGCAGAAGTACCTTCCCCTTTTCCGTGCGAGTCCTTTGCTCTCAAATTTTGCTCAACACTCAGATGGACGATGGCATCCTCTACTGAGAATTCACGCCTCTGATGTTTCAGAGTAGTGGAAAAGTTCCTCCAGGAATTGGGCAACTTAGCGATTATGCATCACACGAAAAATTTGCCCGGTAAGTTACACTTGAGAAGCTCAAGCTCCTTAGCGATGCTCTGTATCTCATTAGCCTATTCCAATACAGACCGGTTCTTGACCATTCTGTAATCGTGGAATTGCTCAATAGTATACATCTCGCTCCCAACATCGGTTGCGCAGAATATAGATTCGAGCGCCTCCCACAAGTCCTTGGCAACCCGGATATGTAAATATGCATCAACCAACTTATCTCCGATCACGCTCAGAACGCATCCAACAAAGACGACAGTGGCCTCCCTAAACGCCTTCTCCTGTTCAGGAGTAATTGTTGTAAATATAAGCAATTGTTTGATTGAATTAATCCAAGAATAAATCATGAGCATGACGTAAACAGTACTAAGCACATACTGATACTTGATAAAATTATCATGTACTAGATAGATAGTAGGAGTATCTACCCAAATCGCTAGTACTGCACAGAAAGAAATAAATAGGAGCGGGATAAACATGTTATACCCTCTAGTAGGCTAGTTGGCCGTAGCAGCAGCGGAGGCAGCGGCCTCATCAGCCATCCTCTTGTCAGCAGGAGTCTTCTCGGTAGCGAGTCTGTCGGTGTCGGTGGTCGTATTCATGGTGGTGACGAAGGCGACGCAGATGGAGTTGATGCAGATGAACAGAGGTGAGCAGTCGCGTAGAAGACGCTCTCCAAAAACCTAATCGCCCCTCTCCCGTACAGGATGTGGAGAGGCGGGGTTTCGGAAGCCTGCTCTCCCGTCAGCCATGTACGCGGTGGACGGGATGGGATCACCGGCGGCAGCATCAGCAAAAGAAACTACATGGGCGGAAGCAGTGTTCTGTTCTGATCTGGAGAGTAGCGACCTCTCCTCTGATATAGGCACAGAGGCGGAGACGAGGGCCAATTGAAACTAACGCAATAAAGACACTGGAAATGTACGCACTTAAGACAACTCGAATTTATTCTCCATTAGTGCAGAACGTTTCAGTTGGACCGCTCATATTCCATTCCCGCGTGACAAAAAGAACACATCGGCTCGGCGAGATTCCCGCAACCCGCGGTGCGCGCGCGTGTCGTGACGAGGTGAGGCGAGGCGGGCGGCGGCAGAGGAGGAGGGCGCGTGTGGAACGCCTCCTCTCTCTTCACACCAACTCATACTAGTGGGAGAAGAGCTCAGCTTATAAGTTGGTGAAAATCTCTCCCAACTAGCCATATAGGACTAAACTCCCACCACCCCCCTTGCCATGAATGGGCCCTTAGGAATTTTCCTGAAATTGCTAGATGGGCATAAAGCCCACCATATATTTCAGCAATCCCCCACCAAATCCCGAAGGCCCATGGTGTTGTCCTCTGTTCCAAACACTGTTTTGATATACCGGTATTTTCAGTGGAGACCTGTCAAGGTTGAACATCCACCTAGAACATCTAATTACACTCCTTTACAACTGGGCAATGGACTAGGCCTTGAATTGTCAGTTTGGCGTAAAAGAGTTTCACCAGATGTCTGACCAGTACTAGGCTGCCGAAGGTTGATCCCTCGGGTGGAGCTTATAAGTCACACTCCTGGCCTATTCATGAACTTACTAGAGATCACCCCAATCTCATAGACCGTGACCAGCAGTCAGGCTCATATAGGTGTGTTCCTCCAAAGATTGCTCTGTAGGATAGCATCTTGCTTATGCAAGCCTTGGAACACATTAAGACAAAAGTCATCCTGCCATACAGTTTCCGAGAGTACTGCATCTCCAACGGAGTGGGTTAGTAATACTACTCTCCTCAGTTAACCACTAGCTTGTTTTCCTAGGTCCTACTTCCCGGGATCTCCGATCACATAGGTTGGGTTACTGCCGTGGCAACTCATGTGGGTCTCATACCCATCTCCCTCGATGCATTTTCTATCACAACAAGTGATAGCCCTTTAGTAAAGGGATCTGCCAGATTCTTAGCCGACTGGATATAATCCAACGCTATTACTCCAAAGTTTCTTAGATGTCTGACAACTTTTAATCTCATTCTTATGTGTTTCTTGGATTGCATGTTGTCCTTTGAACTCTTTACCTTGACGATAACTGTCTGATTGTCACAGTTCATAAGGATAGCCAGTACTGGCTTTTCAACCACTGGCAAATCTATCAAAAGATCTCGAAGCCATTCTGCTTCGACACCAGATGTGTCTAATGCTGTTAATTCTGCTTCCATTGTCGATCTCGTTAGGATCGTTTGCTTGCAAGACTTCCAGGAAACAACGCCACCTCCAAGGATAAATACATACCCCGTTGTGGCTTTCATTTCATTAGCATTAGAGATCCAATTTGCATCACAATACCCTTCAAGCACCGATGGGTGTCCGGTATAGTGAAGTCCATAGTTCACAGTACCTTTCAGATAGCGCATAATTCTTTCCACAGCACGCCAATGCTCATCACCCGGATTGGAAACAAATCGGCTCAGTTTGCACACGGCAAACGTGATGTCAGGCCTTGTAGCGCTTACTAGGTACATGAGTGAACCAATGACTTGAGAGTATCTCAACTGATCCTTAGCTATGCCTTCGAATTTTTGAATCCGCACACTAGGATCATATGGTGTTGGAGAAATTTTGCAGTCCGAATATCCAAAACGACTCAAAACTTTCTCAACATTGTGGGATTGCAGAAGCGTAATCCCGCCCTCATTGTCTCTCAATAGCTTAATGTTCAAGATAACATCAGCCACACCAAGGTCCTTCATCTCAAAGTTCTGAGATAGAAACGACTTAACCTCCTCGATAACTTGGAGGTTGGTCCGAAATATCAGTATGTCATCAACATACAAACACAGTATAACTCATTCGCCCCCACCATGGCGATAGTATACGCATTTGTCGGCTTCATTAACAACAAAGCCAACAGAGGTTAAAGTTGTATTGAACTTTTCATGCCATTGCTTAGGTGCTTGTTTCAGGCCATACAAAGATTTCAGTAACTTACACACCTTTCCTTCCTGACCATCTATCACAAAGCCATCTGGCTATTGCATGTAGATTTTCTCGTCTAGCTCTCCATTCAGAAAAGCTGTCTTAACATCCATCTGGTGGACAAGAAGACCATGTGAGGCTACCAACGAGAGTAATACTCGAATGGTGGCCAGTCTGGCCACATGTGAATAAGTATCGAAGTAATCTTCCTCTTCTTTCTGGGAATAACGCTTGGCCACAAGCCTAGCCTTGTACTTTTCAATCGTACCATCAGGTCTCAGCTTCTTTTTGAACACCCACTTGCATCCCAATGGCTTACAGCCATAGGGACGTTCAGTGATTTCCCATGTCCCATTAGCCATGATGGAGTCCATCTCGCTACGGACCACTTCTTTCCAGTAGTCAGCATCTGAAGATGCATAAGCTTCTGAAATAGAAGTGGGAGTATCATCCACTGTAGGGATTCGTAGCATAGAAAACAAAAAATTTCCTACCGCAAGAATGAACAACAAGCCAAGATCCAATCTAGAAGATGGTAGCAACGAGAAGATCATGAGACTAATCCTCGAAGATTCCAAAGCCTACGAGATTAGATCTCGTTGTTGATGTAGTCGATCACTTGCCGCTTGCAAAAGCGCGTAGAAGATCTTGACGGTGCCACAGTCGGGCAGCACCTCCGTACTCGGTCACACGTTCGGTGTTGATGACGACGTCCTTCTCCCCGTTCCAGCGGGCAGCGGAAGTAGTAGATCCTCCTCGGAATCCCGACAGCACGACAGCGTGGTGGCGGTGGTGGTGGAGATCTCCGGCAGGGCTTCGCCTAAGCTATGCGGGAGAGAGAGGGAGGACAGAACCGCTAGGGTTTTGGGAGAGGGGTGCTTGGGGGGGGGGGGGGGGGGCGCCGGCCTGGGTGCCCTAGGTGGTGCTCTTAGTGTGGCCGGCCAGCCCCCCTCTCACCCTCTTTATATAGGTGGAACACCCAAGGGTTTGCCCAAAGATCTGAATAAGACCCCAATTCAAAAAACTGTCATATGGACGAAACCTAGGGGGACTAGGACTCCTCCCTTTCCCCCCTTAGTTGGCCGGCCAAGGAGGTGGAGTCCACCATGGACTCCACCTTCCCACTTGGTTGGCTGGTTAGGGTTGGTGGAGTCCTTCCGGGACTCCACCTTCCATGGTGATTTCTTCCGGAAGGTTCTAGAACATTCTAGCGCCTTCCATAAATGCACCGGATCATTTTCCAAACTTGGAAAGTGACTTCCTATATATGAATCTTATTCTCCGGACCATTCCGGACCTCCTCGTGATGTCCTGGATCCCATCCGAGACTCCGAACAACATTCGAACTCCATTCCATATTCCATATCTACTTAAAAGGACATCAAACCTTAAGTGTGTCACCCTACGGTTCGTGAACTATGCAGACATGGTCGAGACTCCTCTCTGACCAATTACCAATAGCGGGATCTGGAGATCCATAATGGCTCCCACACATTCAACGATAACTTAGTGATCGATTGAACCATTTACATACGATACCAATTCCTTTTGTCACGCGATACTTTACTTGTCCGAGGTTCGATCATCGGTATCTCCATACCTTGTTCAACCTCGTTACCGACAAGTACTCTTTACTCGTACCGTGGTATGTCATCTCTTGTGAACTATTCACATGCTTGCAAGCTAATTAGACGACATTCCACCGAGAGGGCCCAGAGTATATCTATCCGTCATTAGGATGGACAAATCCCACTATTGATCCATATGCCTCAACTCATACTTTCCGAATACTTAATCCCATCTTTATAACCACCCATTTACGCAGTGGTGTTTGATGTAATCAAAGTACCCTTCCGTTATAAGTGATTTACATGATCTCATGGTCAAAGGATTAAGTTACTATGCATATTAAAGCTTGAAGCATAAAGAACTAAATGACTTGATCATATGCTACGCTTACTATGGGTGTATGTCCATCACATCATTCACCTAATGATATGACCTTGTTATTAATAACATCCAATGTTCATGATCAGGAAACCATGATCATCTATTAATCAACAAGCTAGTTAAACGATGAGGCTTACTAGGAACTCTGGTTGTTCACACAACACATATGTATCAATGTTTCCGGTTAATACAATTATAGCATGGAGTGTAAACATTTATCATGAACACTAAGATATAACAATAACTAATTTATTATTGTCTCTCGGGCATATCTCCAACATCCACAAGGTACACAAGGAAATCATCACCAAAAGACTTTGCAGTCCTTTGTCTCTTGCCCCTACCAAGGGTTTCCTCGTCATCCTTCTCGGGATTTTCATCATGCGGTTGTTCATAATATTCCATAGGAATGGCAGGCTCAGGAGTCTCTTCTGATTCCTGTCTAGAAGTGCTTTGCATACCTTTCATAGGAAAAATATCCTCAAAGAATTTAGCATCTTTAGACTCTAAAATTGTACCGACCTTCACGTCAGGTACCTCGGATTGCACTACTAGAAATCTATAGCCAACGCTATTCTTAGCGTAGCCCAAATTAACGCAATCCACGGTATTTGGTCCAAGCTTACACTTTTTGGGGATCAGCACATGGAATTTCGCCAAGCAGCCCCAAGTACGCAAATATGAGAGTGTCGTTTTTCTCTTCTCCCATTGCTCATAGGGAGTGAGCTCATTGTCTTTTGTCGGAACTTTATTCAGGACATGACACGATGTCAATATAGCCTCCCCCACCATGACTTGGATAAACCCGATTTATCTAACATGGAGTTAACCAAATCCGTTAGAGTATGGTTTTTCCATTCGGCAACCCCATTTGACTGGGGTGAATAGGGAGGCGTCCTTTCATGAATAATACCATGTTCCACACAGAAAGAATCAAACTCATTAGAGAAATACTCTCCACCACGATCTGACCGGATTCGCTTAATTTTCTTTTCAAGTTGATTCTCAACTTCTGCCTTATAGATTTTAAAGTAGTGTAGAGCCTCATCTTTAGTATTTAACAAATATACATAGCAATATCTAGAGGAATCATCTATCAGCATCATGAAGTATCTCTTTACACCTTTAGTCAACACACCATTCATCTCACAGAGATCAGAATGTATGAATTCTAATGGTGCCAAGTGTCTCTCCTCCGCAATCTTATGGGGCTTGCGAGGTTGCTTTGCTTGCACACACGAATGGCACTTAGGGTCTGTTTGTTTGGGCTGCAGCTTTTGAGAAACAGCTGTAGCTGGTGGGCTATGAAAAAGCAGCTGTGGGAAGCAGCTGTTAGAAGCAGATATTTGATGTTTGGCAAAATCGCGTTTTAAAGCTACTGTTGCTGGTTTTAGAGGTGAAATGTCTCGAATGCCCCTAAGTGCTGAAGATGTTTTATAAATGTTGTTTTGAAACAAATTAACTATTTCTCATTATTTTTTAACATAATTACCATGTTTAAGAGGTGATTTATCTTTTTTTTCAAATTAACTCCTAATCTGCATATCAACCAGATGTCCACAGATGTATGAATGGAAAATATGCTGAAGATGTTACAAGCCTTCTCCTAATCTGCATATCAACCAGATGTCCACCAATGTATGAATAAAATGACAAGAAAAAATGCAATATCACAACATTTGCCAATTGGTGATGAGGTCCACCCGACGGAGGAGAAACGGCCATCTCCGGTCGCCGGTGGCCGCAGCACCCTGCGAACTACGCAATTGGAGATGAACTCCACCCGACGGAGGAGAAACAGAGAGGAAGGAGGCCACCTCTGGGGCGCTGTAACCCTAACCCTAGCCGGCCATGGCTAGGGGACGGGGAGGAAGGAGAACAGAGCAGCAGGGCGGCCGAGATGGTTGGCGTCGAAGATGCGCGCAGCAGGGCAGCCGAGGTTGGTCGGCGTCGAAGATACGGTGAGGCGCCGGCAGCTCAAGGAGATCCTGCCACCGGCGGCGGACGGGGATGAGACCGACCGGACGGGGAGGAGACCTTGAACGGCGGCGGCCGGGAATGGCGGCGGCGGCGGGGAGGATACCTTGGACGGCGACGGCCGAGAACGAGGGCGTGGGAGGAGGACGGCGGCGGGGCCGGGGAACGGCTGCGGGGGCGGGGAGAATCCCTTGACGAACGGGAGTTGAGAGGGGAAAAATAGAACGAGGAGATAGGGGTAATGGGATGGGTCGGGGGGGTGGCAGTTTTTTTGCAAATATTCTAAAGTACAAAGGGCAATTCCGTCCGCTGCAACTCGGGAAGCAGCAAAAGCGGGAGGAAGCACCCCTGGGCTAGCTTTCCATCCGAGCAACTCGCTCAGTGCATTTTGCCTGAGCCCTTCTTAACAGCGCTTTTCCTTAGAACCTTTGGCTAAAGTGAAACGCGGGAGTAAATTGAACTTTGCTAGCCGCGTCATACAACTAAAACCAATGTGACAAAGGCGTGAATGCCAAACTTCTATTTCATTAACACTCGAATGACTATTGTTCATGACTTTATTACAAAAATCCGCGAGGGAAAGGCGAAACAGACCTCCGTATTCATAACCTTTTCCAACAAACAGTGCATATTTCGTAACAACTACTTTATTAGACTCGAAGGCCAACTTAAACCCTTCTCTACAAAGAAGGGAGCCACTAACGAGATTTTTCTTGATGCCGGGGACATGCTGCACGTTCTTGAGCTGCACGATCCTTCCTGAAGTGAACTTCAGATCAACCGTGCCAACACCATGAACAAAAGCACTTGCTCCATTCCCCATCAATACGGATCCGTTCCCTGTGACCTGATAAGAGGAAAACAATGATATGTCAGCACACACATGAATATTTGCACCTGTGTCAATCCACCAATCGGTAGACTGACAAACTGAAAATAAAGTAAATAAATTACCGTACCCAGATGCCCCACTCTCTTTGTTGCTCACAATCATGTTGACAGTCTTGGATTCCTGTCCTAGCTTCTTAAACTTGTTTGGGCACTTGTTAGCCCAATGTTCCTCTGAACCACAAGTGAAACAACCATGTTTCTTTTTATCCTTCTTGAAGGTCTTCTTACCCTTCTTCGTAAAGTCGGTATTCTGTTGGACACCAGTTTTCCCCTTGGGCTTGTGGGAGTTGTAGTTCTTCTGTACCATATTGGCAGCATAAGTACCTTCCCCTTTTCCGTGCGAGTCCTTTGCTCTCGAATTTTGCTCAACACTCAGATGGCCGATGACATCCTCTACTGAGAATTCACGCCTCTGATATTTCAGGGTAGTGGCAAAGTTCCTCCAGGAATTGGGCAACTTGGCAATTATGCATCCCGCGACAAATTTGCCCGGTAAGTTACACTTGAGAAGCTCAAGCTCCTTAGCGATGCTCTATATCTCATGAGCCTGTTCCAATACAGACCGGTTCTCGACCATTCTGTAATCGTGGAACTGCTCAATAGTATACATCTCGCTCCCAGCATCGGTTGCGCCGAATTTAGATTCGAGCGCCTCCCACAAGTCCTTGGCAACCCGCATATGTAAATATGCATCAACCAACTTATTTCCGATCACGCTCAGAACGCATCCAACAAAGACGACAGTGGCCTCCCTAAACGCCTTCTCCTGTTTAGGAGTAATTGTTGTAAATATAAGCAATTGTTTGATTGAATTAATCCAAGAATAAATCATGAGCATGACGTAAACAGTACTAAGCACATATTGATACTTGATAAAATTATCATGTACTAGACAGATAGTAGGAGTATCTACCCAAATCGAGAAGGTTTCCCATTTTCTACTGATTTTGGGCAGCGCTTTATATGTGCTTTTGTTTTGTCGGAGATAAGGCCCAATCAACCACAAGCCTCTGAATTTACCACCGGAAGAACGTCCCCTTAGGACATTCATTGTGGCGTCGTACATGCCCGCTCCTCCCAATGTCAAGATGCCGCCGGGGTGGGACCTTAATCTAATAGGATTCCGGTGCCACCGCAGCCCACATGTCAAGATCGCCGGTACAAAATCACGTACCACCGCCGCGCCATGACGCCGGAGGCCGTGTATTCAAGCACGAGCATGAGATCATGCGCCACGGCTTCTTCACGACAGAGCCATCGGTGTGGTTCACACATGAGAGCCTGAGCCCACCAAACCCGTGCTTGGATGCCCACACCGATGAGGAGATGTACGAGTGCCTCCCAAATTAACGTGTGCCACCGGTGGGTGAAACGGCGCATCCAAGGTCTTCGTTGTCGCCGAGGCAGACCATCATCTAGGCAGAAGACTACATCTTCGTCGACTAGGAGGCTCCCTGTCAAGATTAGTTTATGTTTTAGTTCAATTTAGTTATGTGTAGTATGTTTTTAGTTGCAATTTCAAACTATGTATCCTAGTTTTTATTAAATGAAGTTTGAAGTTTAACAAGATTTTTTTAAAATTTTCTTGCCACGGACGTAGGATTTTTTGTTGTACCATCATATTTTCACCCGTGCTTCAGTGTCCCCCCGTCGGTCGAATGTTTTGGCTGAGAAAACACATGGATGGTCAGGATTGCGCGATACCCTTTCGGTGGGAGGGTACGATGGTCATTTTACACAGCCCAGCATAGCATGTATGGGTTGAGCGTACGTATTTTTGTTTGTGTACGACCTCGCGTGGCACCATATGGCAGGAGACGTGTGGGCTGACGTGTATAGGGTTTGGACAAGTATAGAAGGGTCTCTCCGCCGCATCGCCTTCAGGGTCCCCTCCATTTCAGCCCCAATTCGGCAAAGAACCGCCTCGCAAAGACCAGAGAGAGTCCAGAAGAGAGCGACCTCATCGGGAGAGTGGTGATGGATAAAATTAGTGGTGGAGGAGAGGCGGCCGTGGCTGCGCCGGTGGTGGATGTTGTGGAGAAGTTGGAGGCCAAGGTGGTCGTGGCGGTGCAGGTGGTTGAGCAGATCGTGAAGGAGGAGGTCCAGGCGTCCGTTCAGGCACCGGAGGTGGACGATCTGAAGAAGGTGGAGGGCGAGGCGGGTTTGGCTACGCCGGAGGTGCGGGATCTTGAGGAGGCCGAGGCCGATGCGGTTGGGGAAGATCTGGAGAAGGGTGAGAGCGATGCGGTGGTGGTTGAGGAGGGCGAGGCGGTCGTGGCGGCGCCGGTAGTGGACGATCTCGGCAAGGCGGAGGCAGAGGCGTTCATGGCAGCGGCCGAGGTGAAGGATCTCGACACGGCCGAGGTTAAATCTGATCCCGATTTTATTTTGTTCCTTGTCTGCTTAATTTTTTGTAATTTCTAATTAGGTATTGTTTATGCGCCCCTCTTTTTTATGTTGTTTTATATGGGAATGATGATTCTGTGACGATGTATAAGAGTAGCAGTATTTTAGGAATTGATGATTCATTCATGAACTGGAGCTGTAGCTAGTTGTTAGGGTTTATGAACTCTGCAAAGTATTTGATTATGAACTTGTAAGTACAAAAACGAGAAAACTAGAATAATTGACAAGCTTAAGATTTTACCTAAGGCGTGGCTTCACATCGTAATAATTAAACAACAAGTATCTATGTGCATGTACTTTAGCCAAACCCCTTAGAGTTCATGGTTCACGAAAATATTACGGGTTTTAAAAAAAAATCAATTTTGTGACTCCGTCGGCTTTCTACAGGCCGATCGGCCTACTGCCAGCTGACCAGGCCGTCGGCAGGGCTGCTGTCTGACGGTGTGTCAGATGGAGGAGGTGGTCCGCCGATCGGCTTGCTAGAGGCCGATTGCCTCGCCATCCACCGATCGGCGTGCTAAGGCCCGATCATCTGCATGATCACTACGCTAGGGTTCATTTTCCCACCCGTTCTCTCCCGTCTCCTCCGCTAGGGTTCGTTTTCCCGCCCGTTCTCTCCCTTCTCCTCCACCAAACTTTTTTGCGCCACTCTCTCCCACCACCGCTCTCCCGCCATATTTTGCCGCCACGTTATCGATTTTTCTCTATAAAAGCAGGCATCGACACTCTTCGCTGCACAAATACTTCTACCTCTCCTCTTCCTACCGGCTCACCTTAGCTACCATGAGTGTGCCCTGCTCGGACCCGGATTTTAGGCCGACGAAGAAGAAGGATGCTAGTTTGCCCCCGGGTGTGAGAGCGGAGCGGTGTTGGTGTGTCCGTCTTGCGAAGGTGAAGCATGTGGAGGATTGCTCTGATTGGTTCGGCATGAAAAATTTCATGTGTGCGAACTATGATCATGATCCACCACCAAGTTCATCTTCGTCGTCCACGAGGCCGCCGGTATGTTCTAGCAGAATGATGTTTGTGCATATTTGTATGTCTTTATTTTTCCGGTTTAATGTTATTGTTCGTGTTGCAGTCTCCCCCGCCCCTGTGCAAGTGGTTTCACTGGATAGACAAGGAGCAGCCGGAATGGGCGCGGCGTGAGGTTGATGAAAAAGGCCGGCGTGCATGGGCAAGGTTCTTTGAGGACGAGCGTTGGGAAAAGGCTTCTGCTAATGATAAAGTAGAGAGGGGGAAACATATACAAAAGTTAAGGGCGGAGGAAGCTCGAAATCGTGAGGTGAACCAGAGGAGGATGGAGGAAGAGGCTGCACGTAGGTATGCAGAGGAAGAGGTGCGCAAGGAGGCCTGTGAGGCGGAAAGGAAGAGATTAAGAGAAAGAGCTGCTGAGGCGCAGGCAGCCGAAGAACGTGGCGACAGGACTGGAAAATAGTCACGCTGGACCCAGGGCAAGTAGAGTGATGTCCCCACACTGATGTATCTTAATTTCAGTTTTAGTGTGCCGATGTATATCTTAATTTCAGTTGTAGTGTAGCGATGTATCTTTATTTAATTTGTAAGTTAGCTTTGTTTTTAAATTCAAGTTTATATGTGTTTCGATTGTATTATTCCCGCCGAAGATTTTGCGCCAAATTATTCCCGCCCAAGTTCTCCCGCCCAAGATCTCCCGCCAAAATTCTCCCGCCAAGAATTCCCGCCAAAATTCTCCCGCCTAGATTTCCCGTCAAATCTCCTCCTCGCGTTCTATAACCCCACCCCCCCCCTCCAACTAGCCATTTCTCCTCCTCGCTTGCTATCTCCAAGATGCCTCCTCCTGGCGATCGTAGTTTTGACAAGTACATGGCTAGACCTCTTATAGCCCCTGCTTGTTCAGTTATGAGTGCTAATAACATAGATTATGTCGAAGAGCTCGTCACTAATGTGACCCTCCTTGTTGAGGTAGGTAGGATTTTTTCTAGCCACGTAGGTATTGCCGGGGAGAACTCCGGCGGAAATACGGCAAGAGCTTCTGATGTTGCAAGCTAGGCTTTACAAGCAGAAACCCAGGAATGCGAAGGACAGAGAATATCTTGCAAAGTACCCTGAAACATGGGCAGAGTCGAGCGAGGACGACGCTAAAGTCTTCACGCCGAGGAGACTGGCTAGGAGTGATGCATTTTTCAAGGGGAAGAATGCTGCACCCGCAAGCGTTGGCTCCGACAACGATTTCACGCCGAGGAGCAAGGCCAGGAGCTATGCTTTCTCGAAGGGGAAGAGTGCTGCAGCCGCTAGCGGTTCATCGGCGAAAGGCAATAGGAAGGGCAAGCGTTTATTTTAAGTTGTGTTAGCAGTGTTGAATGTCATAATGTTTGGTAGTACTGTTGTATATTCATTTTAGTTGTATCTTAATTTGCAGTTAATTCAGAAATTAAACTTGATGCTCGAACTATATGTCTCTCACAAACATAGATAAATGTCTGATACATGGGTCATATGTCTCTGACAAACATAGATAAATGCCTGATACATAGGTCATATGTCTCTCACAAACATAGATAAATGCCTGATACAATGATCATATGGAGGTTATCAGGCACGGTGTCTGGCCTGCCGTGCAAGTGTTGTACCACGGGGTGGTGTCCACCCGTACCTGTCGGGTGGCCTGATGTTACGAGCAGGGATCCACGACCCGAACTCTGGGTCGTACTGCGTCTTCTGTGTGGGGTCTGGTGGAGGAGTATGCATACCGACATAGTTCTACTGTGTGGTGTAATACTCCATGTTCTCAGCATCCAAATCACTAGCTCCCCACAAAGCTGCAGACGTAGTGTGCTGAGTGTAGCCTATGGCACGAAACATAAGTCATGTCAAATGACCTAGCGTATACTTGATATGGAACACAATAGGTAGAATAGTGCATACCCTGTGGCTGCGATTGACCTCCTCCCATGTAAGGAGTCTGCTGCGACTGCGGGTAGTCAAAAGCAGCTTGCGGCTGCTGCTGCTGAAAGGTGTCGAACTCAACGTGTTGCTGCTGCCGCTAAAAGTTGTCGAACCAAGAGTGCTGATGCTGCCACGATGAACCTCCAGCCTGGTCAGGGGGTGGTGATCTCGGCGTCGCCGTCGGTGTGAGACGTGGATGTGGACCGTGTCATCGCTGCTGTTGTGTAGAGGGTCGCGGGGGCAGCTGACAGCGTTGAACGACATCCGAAGTATGGCTGCACGTGATAGCCGCGTATCTTTTCCTCCACACGCCTCACCTAGGACAGCTGATGCTCCCGCCTCAGAAGAGGCCCCGTGGATAGGGAACACGAGTATCTACCCATGTCTCCCTGTAGCTCGAGTGTCATCTGAGCCTGCAAAATCATGCTAGTATTTAATACGTAAAATTCAATATGTAAATGGTCGGTATATTGGTTCAATAGAAAGTACGTACCGCGTGCTGTCGAGAGGCCGTTGTGGACTGACTCGGATACATATCATGCATATTCGGCGCAGGCGACTCATCCGGATCAGACGCCGGGATGATGCTCAGTCATGTGGCGGTCATGTACCTCTGCAAATATGCGTCAAACTCGAGGGGATCAAGTTGCTCATGATGAGGCCAGACTCGTGCAGTCACACTACCCCAGTCAGCAACGTACGGGGCAACACTCTGAAGTCACCACTGCGCAGACCTTCTACTACCCTTCCTGTTATACATGTAGTCGAATTGTGTGTGTTAGAAAACCTTATTTCCGTGTTTCAGAGGAACAATGATGAACAATAAGTAAACTTACTTGTGGATGTAGTCTGGGAGAGGTACTGGCGATGGCGGAGGATCGACCAACTGCCGACATCCAAACTGCCTCATGACCCTCTGCTGGGCCATCACCTCCACGGAAACATCAAAGATGATCTTTGACTGTGTCATCTAGTACGTAGAATCTCTTTGGCAGAGGATAGAGATCCCGCCCGGGTATCTTGCCAGCGAGGCTGCCTCCGTGTCCGGTTCCCGGATCACCGCCCTATCATCGAGCATGTCAAACTGCATGGTGAACGAAGGGTAGCAGTTCCTGACTTGGTCGTGAGCAAAGCATCTCTGCACAAAGAAATAGTTAGTTTCATGCGTACTATACAAATTAGGACGGAACTATTTAAAACAATACACGTACCGGACGACGTGTCCAAAGTATTCCAAAAGTAGGCATGTCGATGCGGTCGGCATCAAACATCTCGTGTATGCCGAAAGGGCGGTCGCCATCTATGTCTGGTCGGCCAATCGGGAACCTCTCCCACGACCACAGCTGCAACAATAGTGGGAAGCCAAGAAGGCCATACCTAAGAGCGGAAAGCTTGCAAGCATTGCACATACCTCGGTACGTGGCTACTAGAACCGCGGAACCCCAACTCCTAGGTGTGATATCCTCAGCGCTTGTTGCATCTGCGATCTCCTGCCCAATGGGGATATAGCGCCTACTAATGGTGGTCTGATGGTTCTCGGTGAACATCACCTTACCGAGCAGCCACAATATATACGCCTCGAGGCTCCGAGAGATCTGTAGCTCAGTCATCAGGTATGTAAACTCTTCTACCTACAATGATGAAACAAAAAGAGGTTAGTTATAACAACGCATGCTTAGACTTCAATGAAATAGAAAGATGCTAGCAAAACCCCACGAGCGTACCTCAAAGTTGAGTAATCAGTCACACTTTGGGCCGTGATCCTCACAGGCAAAAGCAGCCTGACCATCACGAGTACCCTGAAAACGTAGGGCCATTTGCCCATCCCAAACTTCGGGTTCTAATACGTTGCAAACGTATCTATAATTTTTGATGCTCCATGCTTGTTTTACACCAATTTCCATATGTTTCGTTCACACTTCGTGGCACTTTTATGCATTTTCCGGAACTAACCTATTGACAAGATGCCACAGTGCCAGTTCCTGTTTTTTGCTGTTTTTGATTTCAGGAAAGTTGTACAGGAAATATTCTCGGAATTGGACGAAACAAAAGCCAAACCTCCTATTGTTCCCGACACGAAGACGGAGTCCAAAGCAGAGACGGAGAAGGGCCAGAGAGGGGCCACACCATGCCTGGGCGCGCCCCCCTGGCCGCGCCTAGGGCAGGTGTGGGGTCCCTAGGCCTCCACCGACCTTGCCCTTCCGCCTATTTATTCACGATCTCGGGAAAAAACCTAATAGATCCAGCCTCCATCCACGAAAAGTTCTGTCGCCGCCGCCATCGTCCAGACAAGTTTCGGGGGTCAGAAGTTCCCATCCCAGCACCCTGCCGGGATGGGGATTGACCCCCGGAGCCATCTCCATCGACTCCACCGCCTCCACTTCGACTCCATGATGGTTCGTGAGTAGTTCCCCCCTGGACTACGGGTTCTCGGCTGTAGCTAGTTGGTACTCTCTCTCCCATGTACTTCAATACAATGATCTCATGAGTTGCCTTACATGATTGAGATCCATATGATGTAATCGGTGTTGTGTTTGTTGGGATCCGATAAATTGTGGAATTGTGATAAGATTGTTCATCATATTATCATACTACTGTTATTTAAGATCTTGCATGCTCTTCGGTACTTGTAGTTACCCTGATCAAGTAGTTGCCGGTATCTCCAAGAGAGAGTATTTATGCTCGATAGTGGGTTCATGCCTCTAGTTTTCTGGAAGAGTGACAATAACTTCTAAGATTGTAGATGTGCTATTGCTACTAGGGAGAAAACAACAATGTTTTGTCTAAGGATAATTCTATTGTTTACTTTACACACATTGCTTAATGCGATAATCTGTTGCTTGCAACTTAATACTGGAAGGGGTTCGGATGATAATCTGAAGGTGGATTATTAGTCATAGACGCAGTTGGATTACGGTCTATGTATTATGTTGTAATGCCCAATTAAATACTACAGTAAACTTTATCTTATCATAGCATGCATTGCCATGCCCTCACAATTATCAATTGCTCAACTGTAATTTGTTCACCCAACACATGTTATTTGGAGAGTTACCACTAGTGTAGATAGCTGGGAACCCCGGTCCTTCTGTCATCATCATTGCTCTAAAGTCAACTCCGCACTGGAATACTTTCTGGTGCCATCTCCTCTGTGTTAGTGCTACTGCTGCTGTGTTATTATTGTCATTGCTCTCATATTACTGCTGCTTTCACATCACCCCTGTTACTAATGCTTTTCCAGGTGCAGCTGAATTGACAACTCCGCTGTTAAGAATTATAAGTATTCTTTACCTCCCCTTGTGTCGAATCAATAAATTTGGGTTTTACTTCCCTCGAAGACTATTGCGATCCCCTATACTTGTGGGTTATCAAGACTATTTTCTGGCGCCATTGCCGGGGAGGCATAGCTCTACTCATAAGTTCACCTAGGGAGTACACTTTACCTATCTCTCTGTTTTTATTTTGTCTTATCTAGTTTATTTTTGCTTAGTTTATTTCTGTTTAGTTGTGTTTTGTTTAGTTTACTTTTGTCTAGTTTATTTTTGTCTTGTTTTATTTTTCTTATATACCCGAAAATCCATAAAAATTTGAAAAACCGAAAATCTAAAAAACTGTTGTTATGGAAGAACATGCTAGAACCTCTATGGAACTATTTATAAAGTATAGAGAATCATATAAGGGTAAAGTCATGAGAGGCGTGTTACAAAAGTTGAATCAAATTGCTAAAATTTTGCTTAAACGCCATGATATAAATTGTTGCTCTGAACAGGATACTAAACATCTTAAATTCCAATGTGGCTTTAGTAAAGAAGTTTTAATTGTGAACTATCATTGGAATAATTATATTCATCTTGGATTTGAAGAAGTAGAACAATTTGTTTTATTTATGGGAGCTTCTGAAATAGAATCCTTCATGTCTAAAAATTATGAAACCTGTGTTGCTTGTAATAAACTTAAAGATATGGTCTCTTCTATCCTTGATTATTGCATAGAAAATTTCAGCAATAATTGTTATATCATTGATTATAAAGAGAGACTCAGTCATGCACAAGAATGTATCCACAATTTGCAGGAACCTGCTGACATAGGCATCCCCAATGGGCCTGCCGAAGAAGGTACCCGGGGTTTACTGAAGGCCCATGACTCGAGGAATATTAAGCCCGGAAGCCCAATTAAGTGTCGGTTTGGAAAGATAGAATTGTATTAGGAATAAGAACTTGTAACTATTACGGGACGAACTCAAAGAGTCTCCCGATCTTTGTAAACTTGTACATCACGAAACCCTCGGCTCCGCCTCCTATATAAGGGGGAGTCGAGGGACGAAGAAAGGATCGATTCCATTGTCAACATAACCCTAGTTTTCTACTAGTCGAGTACTTTTCCGGCTGAAACCCTCGAGATCTACTTGCCCTCTACTTCCATGAAAACCCTAGTCTACAACTTGTAGGCATTGACAAGTTAATACCTTGTCAATTGGTGCCGCCTGTGGGAATTAGAGGCCACAAGGAGCTGATCTCGATGCCACGTTCAACATCATCGACATCTTCGGTGGCAAGCAATGCGATGGACGGAGGTAAACAGATCAAAACTGGTCTCGTTGATTTTGTTCCTCACCCTCCCGCCCGTTTGGATGCATATGCCTATCTGGAAGAGCCAATGGAGATGAAGTTTGGGAGCTTCTACTTTTGCGTCGGGAGAGAAGGATCACATCGTTTAGCTGCACCGATCCGTTCGGGACCGTTAGCGGTCGGTTCTGATTTCTCGGGATCATCATCGTCAACAAAATCAAGCGGAAAAACCTCGTCGACAAGCAGCGTCACGCCCGCCGTCGGCGGAGATCTCGCCAATCTGTTCGGCGGGATGTCTTTCCGGTCGTTCACGGACTCCGATCTAGACAGCGACTCGGAAAGCATCGACAGCTTCAGCTTCATCGACAAATCTACCCTTATTCGGGAGGTCTTCGCCGATCGTTACGACGGTGTCACCAACCTAGAAGATGACCACTCAAGGCCAACATACCATCAAGTCTACGTGATTGGCGAGTCCAGTCACCCGGAAGTCGAAACATCAGAGGCTTTCGATGATTTGGGAAATCCATACGTCGATCCCGCTGATCTTACGCGAGGTTTAGGCACCAAATATGTCAGGACTACACCACGCCAGAAGTTGCAACTACCGCAAGCAGCTTGGGACAGAGTGACAACAGCCTTGAACGGTACAAATCAGTTGACCACCGCCGCTACGGTGGAGGAGTTGCAAGCGTACCAGTATAGGCTCGCGCGTGCTAGTCGAGAACTGGAGAAGCAAAGGGTGATACTTGAGCAGAGAAAAGCGACAGCTTCCGCATCGAGTAGGCGAAGAGCTGAGCTGAGTCGACAATCAGGAACTTCGGGAGATAATCATAGGGAAGCTCGTAATAGAGGAAGATCTCGCCTGCAGCATATACCTGAGGGCGAGAGGGAGCATCTGGTCCAAAACCTCGACATGTCCTTTATGTCGATAGACAGAAGAGGAAACATTATTCCCAAAACACCGGAAGCTGGATACATGGCTACTCAGGCTTACATACTGGCATCCAGGCCACCTCCCGGAGATCCAAGAGAAGCGCTGTACAATATGGCCATGGCAGGAGTTGGAGTCATGGGAACAGCGTTTGCGGGCACAAGTACACCTCCCGAAGGTGCTCCAAGACAAAATAGCCCACGACCCACGGTGGTAGTGCAAGATTCTCCAAGAACGGGTGATGCGAGAAATACAGCGACACAGGCGTGGATCGATAGGGCGCAACAAGAAAGGAGAGAACGTCAGCACTCACCAGAAGTAGATGAGGAAGATATGTGCGGGCTCCCTTGCTTCACTCGACGAGTTCGTAAAACTCGGGTCCCGTCTGGGTTTAAATTACCCGACAACTGCAAGAAGTTCGATGGTCTGCAAGATCCTGAGGACTGGTTAGTCGACTACCTGGAGACAGTAAAATTGACGGGTGGAACCAAAGCAACTGCCATGCAGAGTATTCAGGTACATCTAAGTGGAGCAGCGAGGTCATGGATAAAAAAGTTACCACCTGGATCCATCGACAGCTGGGAAACTTTCGAGGACATGTTTGTGAAGAACTTCCTATCCACATGCAAGAAACCCGCGTCAATAGAGCAGCTGAGGGCCTGCAGACAAAAGTACGATGAGCCAATGAGGATGTACATCCAGAGATGGAACATCACCAAAAATTCGGCAGAGAATATATCTGACGAAAGAGCAATAGACGCGTTTGTTGCTGGTATCAGAAGGAAGGACCTAATCAAGGATTTGGGAAGGACCAATCCGAAAACAATAGCAGCACTCATGGAAATAGCGAATCGCTGGGCAGACGGAGAAGATGCTGTTCAAAATAAACGACATAGGTCGCCTGAGGATGACCGCAACCGAAATAATCAAAATAGACGACGCTTTTCTCGACAGTTCTCAGATTATGGTGGTCCTGGCCAAATATCGGCTGTCTTCCGAGGAAACAATGGAGAAAATCATCGAGATGACTATCAAAGGGGTAATGAACAGCGCAGCGACTACAGGGATGCTCCCCGTTCTAACAGACAAAATAGTGGACCAAGGTTCCAAAGACCATACGTATCACCCGAGGATCTTTTGAATGGACCGTGCCAGATGCATTTCTTTCTCGATAATACTGGGAAAAGACAGTCGGGTCATCTTCAGAAGGACTGCCGAACTTTCCTAGTATTGCATAGATATGCGGGACATGTCAATGCACAGGCAGCAAACAGAAACCCCCAGGGGCCAAGGAGTGAGATTCACCTTCCACCTCCACCCGCAATTACAGACGAAAATCGACACCAGTTGTAATTGGCGGCAGCTCCAACCAACGGTCCTTATATCGACACCAATGGGACAGTCTTGATGATTCAGAAGGGCAGACCCTCCAATAGAACTCAAAAAGTGATTTCGCGACAAGTTTATATGGCAGAGAAGATGCCTCCACCAACGATTGAGTACCTGAATTGGTCGGGGCAGGACATCGGCTTTACCATAGCGGACCACCCGCAGCAAGTTCCACGACCAGGGCAATCAGCTTTGATCCTGCCAGCGGTGATTGCAGGATTCAATGTTTCACGAGTGTTCATAGATGGAGGCAGCAGCTTAAACCTCATGTATGCAGATACATTGAGGAAGATGAACATATCTTTGGCGAATTTAAAACCAACTGACACGCGTTTCCATGGTATCACCCTGGAGAAGCCAAGTTATCCATTGGGAAAGATCAACCTCGACGTTCAGTTTGGAACCCGAGAGAATTACAGAAGAGAGAAACTAGAGTTCGAAGTTGTGGATTTCCGGTCACAGTATCATGCTCTGCTAGGACGACCCGCTTATGCCAGATTTATGGCGGTACCACATTACATATACTTATTGTGGAGGCTCCCTGGACCTAAGGGCCCAATCACAGTAAAAGGCAGTTTCGCGCTGGCAGATAAGTGCGACAAGGATTTTCATCGGCTGTCAGAGACTTTCGGGATGCAAGCAGAACATATGGCGTCAAAGCTAACAACTGATTATGATGTACTACCTGACGGTGGGAGTCCACTGAAGGAGCCAACCTTTGATACCACCAAAAACTCGAAGGAAGTACAGATTCACCCGACAGATCCCAAGAAGACGACAGCTATCGCAACAAACATGGATAGCGCATAGGAAATCGCGCTCGTCGAGTTCCTCCTTGAGCGCTGGGAAATCTTCGCATGGTGTCCAGCTGACATGCCAGGAGTACCCAGGGAACTTGCCGAGCACCCTCCTAATGTGGATCCAATAGCTAGGCCAATTAAACAACCTTTGCGGCATTTTTCGGAACCAAACCGCAAAGCTATGTTCTTAGAAATTAATCGACTTCGAGAGGCAAACTTCATCAAGGAGCTGCATACAGAAGCCACATGGGTTGCTAACCCAGTCTTGGTCCCGAAGAAAAACACTGACGTCCTTCGCATGTGCGTCGACTTCATGTGTCTCAATAAACATTGTCCAAAGGATCACTTTCCCCTCCCGAGGATCGATCAAATTATCGACTCCACAGCGGGATGCGAACGTCTTTCCTTCCTGGACGCGTATTCTGGTTACAACCAGATCCGCTTAAAAGAAGAGGATGAGGTCAAAACAGCTTTCATAACACCTTATGGTGTGTTCTGCTATAAAACGATGCCTTTCGGGTTGAAAAACTTGGGAGCTACTTATCAAAGGATGATGCAAAAGTGTCTTGCCACGCAGATTGGCAGGAACGTTCAAGTATATATTGATGATGTCGTAATTACAACAAAGCAGGGGTTATCCTTAATCGATGATCTCAAGGAAACTTTCGACAACCTCGACAAGTTTCACCTCAAGCTAAACCCGACGAAGTGCTCCTTTGGCGTTCCTGCGGGAGAGCTCCTTGGATACTTGGTATCAGCCAGAGGAATTGAGGCGAACCCTGAGAAGATCCAAGCAATTGTAACAATGAGAAAGCCGATGAAGCTTAAGGAGATACATCAGCTGACAGGACGTGTCGCGGCTCTGAGCAGATTTGTCGCCAGGCTAGGAGAAAAAGCGCTGCCCTTTTATGCGCTCATCAAACAAGGAGAAAAGTTTGAGTGGAACGAAGAAGCAGATAGGGCATTTGAGCACCTCAAGCGCACAATCTCGACACCTCCAATACTGGTGGCGCCCAAGGAAAAGGAACCTCTCCTGTTATATATCGCGGCCACACCTCAGGTGATCAGCACGGTACTTGTGGTAGAAAGAGAAGAAGAAGGGAAACTTCATGGAGTCCAGAGGCCGGTATATTTCATCAGTGAAGTTTTATCGCCTTCAAAACAGCGGTACCCGCAGTATCAGAAGTTAGCGTATGGAGTGTTTACAACCGAAAGAAAATTGCGACACTATTTTTCGGCGCATCCGATAATAGTGGTCAATGAGGCGCCTTTATCAAACATCTTAAACAATCCAGAAGCTACAGGCCGTGTCTCCCTTTGGGGAATAGAGCTTTCCCCTCGGGACATCACGTATGAAAAAAGAAAGGCAATAAAGTCGCAAATCCTGCCGGACTTTGTCGCAGAGTGGACGGAGCTGCAAAACACGGGACCCCCAGATTTGTCGAGTACCTGGACCATGAACTTCGACGGGTCCAAGAGATTAGAAGGAGCTGGAGCAGGCGTGATATTAGTGTCACCCCAAGGAGATAAGATGAAATACGTACTGCGGATGACGTTCCCCAATGCATCTAATAATGAGGCAGAATATGAAGCGCTCATACATGGGATGAAGATGGCGAAGGCGTGTGGAGCTACTCGACTGAAAATTTTCGGCGACTCCCAGTTGGTGGCTCAACAAGTGATGAATCAGTGCGATGCGGTCAATGATAGCATGATAGCATACAAGGAGGTATACAATGAACTAGAGAAACTCTTTGATGGGTGTGAAGTGAACCATATTAGTAGACTCAGCAACGATGAAGCCGATGTTTTGGCAAACATCGGATCGCAATGCTTAGCAATACCACCTTGAGTATTTTGGGAGGAGATAAGCGAAAGATCAACTAAGGCGAAGAAAACATCGAAACGGCCAAAGAAGAAAAAGCTTGAGAAAGACTCAGGGGCTCCAGCAGAATCAGAAGCAAATACATCGGGCTCCTTGGATGCAGGTTTACGTAGCATATATCCTAAGGAAAGAGATACCCGAAGATCCGGTAGAAGCAAGGCGAGTTATTCGACGATCCAAAGCTTTTACTGTGGTCAAAGGAGAGCTGTACAAGCGAAGTATATCGGGAGTATTGCAGAGATGCGTTACACCCGAAGAAGGAAGAGTTCTCCTGAAGGATGTACACGAGGGAGTGTGCGGACACCACGCAAGCAGTCGAGCAATAGCAGCCAAGGTCTTCACGGCAGGATTCTATTGGCTAACTACAATAGAAGATGCAAAGGACATAGTGCGCACTTGTGATGCGTGCCAAAGATTTGCGGCAAAACCTCATTCTCCGGCAGCAGAGCTGATGCCAATACCTTTGTCGTGGCCTTTCGCACAATGGGGTCTTGATATGGTGGGGAAATTACATAAAGCGTGGCCAGGAGGATACGTATATATGCTCGTGGCTGTTGACAAGTTTACTAAGTGGATTGAAGCAAAACCAATAACTTTGCCAGATGCAGCATCGGTGGTAAGCTTTGTTAAGGGCATTGTCTTTCGATTTGGTGTCCCTCACAGCATTGTCACGGACAACGGCAGCAATTTCACCTCCAAGGAATTCAAGGCATATTGCGCAGAGGTAGGCATCAAACTACACTTTGCATCAGTTGCGCACCCGCAAACCAATGGTCAAGTTGAGAAAGCAAATGGTATCATCTGCAATGGTATCAAGAAACGATTGTTAACACCTTTGGAGAAAGCTCGACACACTTGGCCGGAAGAGTTGCCTAGCGTGTTATGGAGTATACGGACAACACCCAATACAGCAACACAGGAAACTCTGTTCTTTTTAGTCCACGGGGCCGAGGCAGTGCTCCCGATAGAAATGGAACACAATTCCCCGAGAGTGGCGGAATATGATGAAGAAACTTCAAGAAAGGCACTAGAGGACGACGTCGATGCACTCGACGAAGCTAGAGATGAGGTGCTATCAAGAGTTACCAAGTACCAGCAAGACCTGAAAAACTATCATAGTCGATGTTTGCGTCCAAGGTCTTTTCAAGTTGGCGACCTCGTTCTTCGACTTACCCAGGACAGCCACGAAAAATTTGAGTCACCATGGGTAGGACCATACATCATCACAGAAGTGATCGCAGGAGGAGTGTACAGAATAAAGGACAAGAAGATAGGGGTAGCAGAGCCAAATCCATGGAACGTGGCACAGCTTCGGCTTTTTTACGCATAGAAGTCAAAATATAGATATGCATGTAAACATACAATGTACTGAAAAGCTCGCGAGTTTTCAGACGCACTCTTTTCCTTTCAGGGCATCAAGTGGGGCTGGAATGTTTTTAATGAGGCGGGCTCGCGATGCTGCAATATAGTAAAGATATTGGTGATATACATCTTTTTCTTCGACAGGCTCGGGGGCTTGCAACCCGCAAGTTGAACAATATGTACTCGACCCTTACAATATAAACTCAATTCATTTGCTTTGGTCTAAACACCTCGCAAATAACATACATACACTCGGGGGCTAAAGGAGGAGAAAAAACAAGTATACATAGTTCTCGGAACCCACAAGATATTTCTCGCAATATACAAGATATTTCTTTATCTCAGGAAAAACTCGACAGAAGAAAAAGAACTTCAATCATCTATAAGGTCATCTATGTTTACCCTTTCATCTCCCGCAGAAGCACCCATGGAATCAGCATAATGGTTCTCTGTGAAGTACGCGGCATCCATCCGAAGAAGATCTTCAATCATCTTTTCGGCTATGGGTGTCACCGCATCGTTGATCTTGTCGACGTTCCTCCTTCGTTGTCTTAATCGGGGTTGGCAAAGATCAACAACACTGGACATATCAAGTTTTGGGTAGCAGATTTGGAGCATAATCATAGAGAACCTAGCACCAGCCATTAACTGAGCCTTCACAAATCCATGGATTCGACGAACACTCTTAAACTTGTTCATCAATTCAGGAAGAGTTTTGGGTTGAAGATTCCGAGGAAACATGGCATTGTAAACCATGGCCAGTGTCTTTGTGCAGAAGTCGAGATATTCCCGAACCTGAGAAGCACGATCCTGAAATCGTACAATTTGTCGGGTCCGGTCCGGGGAAGACCAAAAGCTAGCGTTGTTTTGCCGAGCAAGTCGAATAAGGACCTCGGATCTTGCATCAACACACTGATCCTCGGCAGTAGCATCCAAGAAAGAGCCTAATCATATCAGGAAATACAATGAGGATTGCAAAATTATACACGGATAAATAAAAGGAGAACACAAAGGGCGAAACTTACCCGCCATATCCAGACTTGCGTCAGTCAGTAGTTCAAGCACATAATTTTCTCGAGAGGTGAAGGGATTCATAGAAAACAAAAAATTTCCTACCGCAAGAATGAATAACAAGCCAAGATCCAATAAAGAAGATGGTAGCAACGAGAAGATCATGAGACTAACCCTCAAAGATTCCAAAGCCTACGAGATTAGATCTCGTTGTTGATGTAGTCGATCACTTGCCGCTTGCAAAAGCACGTAGAAGATCTTGACGGTGCCACAGTCGGGCAGCACCTCCGTACTCGGTCACACATTCGGTGTTGATGACGACGTCCTTCTCCCCGTTCCAGCGGGCAGCGGAAGTAGTAGATCCTCCTCAGAATCCCGACAGCACGACGGCGTGGTGGCGGTGGTGGTGGAGATCTCCGGCAGGGCTTCGCCTAAGCCGTGCGGGAGAGAGGTGGAGGAGGGAGTAGTGCTAGGGTTTGGGAGAGAGGGAGGGGTGCGGCCAAGGGAGGACTTGATGTGGCCGGCCAGCCCCCCTCTCCTCCTCTTTATATAGGTGGAATCCCTAGGGTTTGCCCAAAATATCTGAATAAGACCCCAATTCAAAAACTGCCATATGGACGAAACCTAGAGGGACAGGGACTCTCCCTTTCCCCCTTAGTTGGCCGGCCAAGGAGGTGGAGTCCACCATGGACTCCACCTTCCCACTTGGTTGGCTGGTTAGGGTTGGTGGAGTCCTTCCGGGACTCCACCTTCCATGGTGATTTCTTCCGGAAGGTTCTAGAACATTCTAGCGCCTTCCATAAATGCACCGGATCATTTTCCAAACTTGGAAAGTGACTTCCTATATATGAATCTTATTCTCCGGACCATTCCGAACCTCCTCGTGATGTCCTGGATCCCATCCGAGACTCCGAACAACATTCAAACTCCATTCCATATTCCATATCTGCTTAAAACGACATCAAACCTTAAGTGTGTCACCCTACGGTTCGTGAACTATGTAGACATGGTTGAGACTCCTCTCCGACCAATAACCAATAGCGGGATCCGGAGATCCATAATGGCTCCCACACATTCAACGATAACTTAGTGATCGAATGAACCATTTACATACGATACCGATTCCCTTTGTCACGCGATACTTTACTTGTCCGAGGTTCGATCATCGGTATCTCCATACCTTGTTTAACCTCGTTACCGACAAGTACTCTTTACTCGTACCGTGGTATGTCATCTCTTGTGAACTATTCACATGCTTGCAAGCTAATTAGACGACATTCCACCGAGAGGGCCCAGAGTATATCTATCCGTCATCGGGATGGACAAATCCCACTCTTGATCCATATGCTTCAACTCACACTTTCCGAATACTTAATCCCATGTTTATAACCACCCATTTACGCAGTGGCGTTTGATGTAATCAAAGCATCCTTCCGGTGTAAGTGATTTACATGATCTCATGGTCGAAGGACTTAGGTAACTATGTATCGAAAGCTTATAGCAAGTTGAACTTAATGACTTGATCTTATGCTACGCTTATTTGGGTGTGTGTCCATTATATCATTCAACCAATGATATAACCTTGTTATTAATAACATCCAATGTTCATGATCACGAAACCATGATCATCTATTAATCAACAAGCTAGTTATACAAGAGGCTTACTAGGGACTCCTTGTTGTTTACATAACACACATGTATCAATGTTTCGGTTAATACAATTATAGCATGGTATGCAAACATTTATCATAAACACAAAGATATATTATAATAACCACTTTATTATTGCCTTTTGGGCATATCTCCAACAGTCTCCCACTTGCACTAGAGTCAATAATCTAGATTATATTGTAAGGTACCTAACACCCATGGCATTCTGGTGTTGGTCATGCTTTGCCCTAGGGAGAGCTTTAGTCAATGGATCTGCCACATTCAGATCTGTGTGTACTTTGCAAATCTTTACTTCACCATCTTCGATGTACTCGAATCGAATGAAAACGCAGCTTGATATGCTTCAACTTCTTGTGTGACCTTGGTTCTTGTGCATTGGCGATGGCACCCATGTTGTCACAATAGATGACTAATGGGTCCAATGCACTAGGAACCACACCAAGCTCAACAATGAACCTCTTCATCCATACCGCTTCCGATGAAGCCTCCGAAGCAGCTATATATTCAGATTCAGTTGAAGACTTCGCCACCGTGCACTGCTTGGAACTCATCCAGCTTACTGCAGCACCATTCAATATAAACACGTACCCAGACTGAGACTAAGAGTCATCAGGATCAGTGTTCCAACTTGCATCGGTGTAACTGGTTACAACGAGCTCTTGGTCACCGCCATAACAAAGAAACATATCCTTAGTCCTTTTCAAGTACTTTAGGATATTCTTAACCGCTGTCCAGTGTTCCATACCTGGATCACTTTGATATCTGCTGGTCAAACTAACAGCATGTGTGATATCCAGTCTAGTACACAGCATGACATACATGATAGAGCCTACTGCCGAGGCATAGGGGATCTTGTTCATCCTCTCTCTTTCTTCTGCCATAGCCGGACCTTGAGTTTTACTCAAGACCTTACCTGGCAACATAGGCAAGAACCCTTTCTTGCTTTCATCCATTCTAAACTTCTTTAGAATCTTGTTCAGGTATGTACTCTATGAAAGCCCTATTAGGCGTCTTGATCTATCTCTATAAATCTTGATGCCTAAAATGTACGCTGCTTCACCAAGGTCTTTCATTGAAAAACACTTATTCAAATAACCTTTAACACTGCTTAGTAGTTCTATATCATTCCCAATCAATAATATGTCATCTACATATAATATCAGGAACACTACAGAGCTCCCACTCACTTTCTTGTAAATACAGGCCTCACCATGAGTCTGTATAAACCCGAAGTCTTTGATCACCTTATCAAAGCGTCGGTTCCAACTCCGGGATGCTTGCTTCAGTCCATAAATGGAACGCTGAAGTTTGCATACCTTGTCAGCATTTTTAGGATCGACAAAACCTTTGGGTTGTACCATATACAACTCTTCCTCAATATCACCATTAAGGAATGCCGTTTTGACATCCATCTGCCAAATCTCATAATCGAAAAATGCAGCTATTGCTAACAAAATCCTCACAGACTTTAGCTTCGCTACAGGTGAGAAGGTCTCGTCATAGTCAACTCCTTGAATTTGTCGGAAACCCTTTGCGACAAGTCGAGCTTTATAGACAGTAATATTACCATCAGCATCTGTTTTTCTCTTGAAGATCCATTTATTCTCGATAGCCTTGCGGCTATCAGGTAAGTCTACCAAAGTCCATACTTGGTTATCATACATGGATCCCATTTCGGATTTCATGGCTTCTTGCCATTTGTTGGAATCTGGGCTCATCATTGCTTCTTCATACGTCGCAGTGTCTTCATCATTGTTATCCACAATCATGACATTTAGACATGGATCATACCAATCAGGAGTGGTACGCTCCCTCGTCGATCTGCGAGGTTCAGTAGCTTCCTCGTTCGAAGTTTCATGATCATTATCATTTGCTTCCTCTCCTATCGGTGCAGGCTGCACAGGAACATTTTCCGGCACTGCGCTACTCTGATCTATGAGAGAAGGTTCAACAACCTCGTCGAGTTCTACTTTCCTTCCAGTCACTTCTTTAGTGAGAAACTCCTTCTCAAGAAAGGATCCGTTCTTGGCAACAAAGATTTTGCCTTCGGATCTGTGATAGAAAGTGTACCCAATTGTTTCTTTAGGGTATCCTATGAAGACGCATTTCTCCGCTTTGGGTTCTAGTTTGTCAGGTTGTAACTTCTTTACATAAGCTTCGCAACCCCAAACTTTAAGGAACGACAGCTTAGGTTTCTTCCCAAACCATAATTCATACGGTGTCATTTCAACGGATTTAGATGGTGCCCTATTTAAAGTGAATGTGGCTGTCTCTAATGCATAACCCCAAAATGATAACGGCAAATCGGTAAGAGACATCATAGATCGAACCATATCTAAGAGAGTTCGATTACGACGTTCGGACACACCATTGCACTGTGGTGTTCCCGGCGGTATCAACTGTGAAAGTATTCAGCATTTTTTTAAATGCATGCTAAACTCATAACTCAGATATTCGCCTCCACGATCAGAACGCAGAAACTTAATCTTCTTGTTACATTGATTTTCTACTTCACTTTGGAATTCCTTAAACTTCTCGAAAGTTTCGGACTTATGTTTCATAAAGTAAATATACCCATATCTACTCAGATCATCCGTGAAGGTTAGAACATAACGATAACCACCGCGCGATGCTACACTCATTGGTCCGCACACATCGGTATGTATGATTTCCAACAAGTCTGTAGCTCGCTCCATTGTACCAGAGAATGGAGTCCTAGTCATTTTTCCCATTAGACATGCTTCGCATCTATCAAGTGACTCAAAGTCAAGTGACTCAAGAAGTCCATCGGAATGGAGTTTCTTCATGCGCTTCACTCCAATATGACCAAGACGACAGTGCCACATATAAGTAGAATTATCATTCAATTTAATTCGCTTAGCATCAATGTTATGAACATGTGTATCACTACTATCGAGATTTAACAAGAATAAACCATTCAACTCAGGTGCATGACCATAAAAGATATTATTCATATAAATAGAACAACCATTATTCTCTGACTTAAATGAATAACCGTCTTGCATTAAACAAGATCCAGATATAATGTTCATGCTCAACGCAGGCACCAAATAACAATTATTAAGGTTTAAAACTAATCCCGAAGGTAGATGTAGAGGGAGCGTGCCGACGGCGATCACATCGACCTTGGATCCATTTCCAACGCGCATCGTCACCTCGTCCCTCGCTAGGCTTCGTTTATTCCGTAGTTCCTGTTTCGAGTTACAAATATGAGCAACCGAACCAGTATCAAATACCCAGGCACTACTACGAGAACTAGTAAGATAGACATCAATAACATGTATATCAGATATACCTTTCTTTTTGACAAGGCCGCTCTTCAGATCAGCCAAGTACTTGGGGCAATTACGCTTCCAGTGCCCCTTCTCCTTGCAGTAATAGCACACAGTATCATGTTTAGGGCCAGCCTTAGGCTTCTCAGGAGGCGCAGCAACTTTCTTGCCGCCCTTCTTGAAGTTGCCCTTCTTAGGCTTGCCTTGCTTCATGAAACTGGTGGTCTTGTTGACCATCAACACTTGGTGCTCTTTCTGTATCTCCACCTCAGCAGATTTTAGCATGGAGAAGAGTTCAGGTAACTCTTTGTTCATGTTCTGCATGTTGTAGTTCATCACAAAGTTCTTGTAACTAGGTGGCAGTGATTGGAGTACACGATGAATACCCAGCTTGTTAGGAATCACTATCCCCAAGTCACTGAGCTTCTTCGCATGCCCGGACATAGCGAGCACGTGCTCACTAACGGAGCTACCCTCTTCCATCATACAGCCAAAGAAGTGTTTCGAGGCCTCATAGCTTTCCACAGCCGCATGAGTTTCAAAGATAGCTTTTAGCTCATGGACCAGCTCATAAGGGTCGTGGTGCTCAAAACGCTTTTGGAGCTCCGCTTCTAGGCTGCACAGGATGGCACACTGAACTTGAGAGTACCGAGTTACCCGAGTCTCATAAACATTCTTTTCTTCCTCGGATACTGCAGGTGGTGGTGGGGAACCTAGCGGTGCTTCGAGCACAAATTGCAGATTTCCACCAGTGAGGAAAATCCTCACATGATGGAACCAGTCGGTGAAGTTGCTACCATTGCTTTTAAGCTTTTCTTTCTCTAGGAACTGGTTAAAATTGCAGGAGGGGGACGCCATGATCTACAACATATTTGCAAAGAGTTTAGACTAAGTTTATGATAAATTGAGTTCAAATTTTAATTCTTAAATTAACTAGGTGAACTCCCACTCAAAACAACATCCCTCGCATTGTCTTAGTGATCACACGAACCAAATCCACTACACCAATTCCGATCATCACGAGAAAAGATGTAGCTTCAAAGGCGAACACTCAAAGTGTTCATCATATCATTCATATGACTCATGCTCTACCTTTCGGTATCCCGTGTTCCGAGACCATGTCTGTACATGCTAGGCTCGTCAAGGCAACCTTAGTATCCGCGTGTGCAAAACTGGCTTGCACCCGTTGTATGCACATGTAGAATCTACCAAACCCGATCATCACGTGATGCTTCGAAACGACAAGTCTTAGCAATGGTGCATACTAAGGATGAACACTTTATTATCTTGATATTTAGTGAGAGGGATCATCTTATAATGCTACCGTCGCGATCTAAGCAATACAAGATGCATAAAAGGATTAACATCACATGCAATTCATATGTGATATGATATGGCCCTTTTGTCTTTGCGCCTTTGATCTTCATCTCCAAAGCACGGACATGATCTCCATCATCAACGGGCATGATCTCCATCATCATCGGCATAGCGTCAAGGTCAATGGCGCCATCTTCATGGTTGTTCTCCCATGTAGCAACTATTACAACTACTTTGAAATAATACCTCAACATGAAATATAAAGACAACCATAAGGCTCCTGCCGGTTGCCACAATACAATAATGATCATCTCATACATATTCATCATCATATCATGGCCATATCACATCACCAAACCCTGCAAAAACAAGTTAGACGCCTCTAATTTGGTTTGCATATTTTACGTGGTTTAGGGTTTTCGAGTAAGATCCAATCTACCTACGAACATGAACCACAATGGTGATACTAGTGTTGTCAATAGAAAGAGTAGATTGAATCTTCACTATGGTGGGAGAGACAGACACCCGCAAAGCCACTTATGCAATACAAGTTGCATGTCAAGCGTGGAGCAAATCTCATGAACGCGGTCATGTAAAGTTAGCCCGAGCCGCTTCATCCCACCATCCTGCAAGATGCAAAGTACATGAACTAAAGACAACAAAAACATCAACGCCCACAAAACCATTGTGTTCTACTCGTGCAACCAATCTATGCATAGACACGGCTCTGATACCACTGAAGGGATTCGTAGCATAGAAAACAAAAAATTTCCCACCGCAAGAACGAATAACAAGCCAAGATCCAATCAAGAAGATGGTAGCAACGAGAAGATCATGAGACTAACCCTCAAAGATTCCAAAGCCTACGAGATTAGATCTCGTTGTTGATGTAGTCGATCATTTGCCGCTTGCAAAAGCGCGTAGAAGATCTTGACGGTGCCACAGTCGGGCAGCACCTCCGTACTCGGTCACACGTTCGGTGTTGATGACGACGTCCTTCTCCCCGTTCCAGCGGGCAGCGGAAGTAGTAGATCCTCCTCGGAATCCCGACAGCACGACGGCGTGGTGGCGGTGGTGGTGGAGATCTCCGGCAGGGCTTCGCCTAAGCCGTGCGGGAGAGAGGTGGAGGAGGGAGTAGTGCTAGGGTTTGGGAGAGAGGGAGGGGTGCGGCCAAGGGAGGACTTGATGTGGCCGGCCAGCCCCCCTCTCCTCCTCTTTATATAGGTGGAATCCCTAGGGTTTGCCCAAAAGATCTGAATAAGACCCCAATTAAAAAACTGCCATATGGACGAAACCTAGAGGGATAGGGACTCTCCCTTTCCCCCTTAGTTGGCCGGCCAAGGAGGTGGAGTCCACCATGGACTCCACCTTCCCAGTTGGTTGGCTGGTTAGGGTTGGTGGAGTCCTTCCGGGACTCCACCTTCCATGGTGATTTCTTCCGGAAGGTTCTAGAACATTCTAGCGCCTTCCATAAATGCACCGGATCATTTTCCAAACTTGGAAAGTGATTTTCTATATATGAATCTTATTCTCCGGACCATTCCGGACCTCCTCGTGATGTCCTGGATCCCATCCGAGACTCCGAACAACATTCGAACTCCATTCCATGTTCCATATCTACTTAAAACGACATCAAACCTTAAGTGTGTCACCCTACGGTTCGTGAACTATGTAGACATGGTTGAGACTCCTCTCCGACCAATAACCAATAGCGGGATCTGGAGATCCATAATGGCTCCCACACATTCAATGATAACTTAGTGATCGAATGAACCATTTACATACGATACCGATTCCCTTTGTCACGCGATACTTTACTTGTCCGAGGTTCGATCATCGGTATCTCCATACCTTGTTCAACCTCGTTACCGACAAGTAATCTTTACTCGTACCGTGGTATGTCATCTCTTGTGAACTATTCACATGCTTGGAAGCTAATTAGACGACATTCCACCGAGAGGGCCCAGAGTATATCTATCCATCATCGGGATGGACAAATCCCACTCTTGATCCATATGCTTCAACTCACACTTTCCGAATACTTAATCCCATGTTTATAACCACCCATTTACGCAGTGACGTTTGATGTAATCAAAGCTTCCTTCCGGTGTAAGTGATTTACATGATCTCATGGTCGAAGGACTTAGGTAACTATGTATCGAAAGCTTATAGCAAGTTGAACTTAATGACTTGATCTTATGCTACGCTTATTTGGGTGTGTGTCCATTATATCATTCAACCAATGACATAACCTTGTTATTAATAACATCCAATGTTCATGATCACGAAACCATGATCATCTATTAATCAACAAGCTAGTTATACAAGAGGCTTACTAGGGACTCCTTGTTGTTTACATAACACACATGTATCCATGTTTCGGTTAATACAATTATAGCATGGTATGCAAACATTTATCATAAACACAAAGATATATTATAATAACCACTTTATTATTGCCCCTTGGGCATATCTCCAACAAGAGGTTGCCCGTAAGGCTTCGGCAACCGCAGTTTCTTTTTATTCTAAGGCTTCTTGAGCCTGCTGAAGAGCTATCTCCTCCCGTTCGGAAGACTTGCGGGATTGGTCCATGACAGCGATGGTTTGTATTTTCATGCCTTGAAGTTGTTGTTGAAGTTCAGCCAGTTCTTGCTGAATTAAGTCAGCACACGAAGAATCGTCTAGTAAAACATCACCAGCAATTCGTTGGGAGCGAGACACGGCAGGAGAAGTAGAGGATGGTTCACCAGCTTCAGAGTAGTTATCAAATACGAACTGGAAGAAGAAAATATCGACATCAATCATTCAGCAGGAATTCCACTTTTTCATTGATAGTTGAGATATTTACATCAGTTGGGCCCATTACAAAAGATGGTTTCTACGATAGTCGCAAACTCATCAGGATGGCAACAACTACAAAAGAGAGAAGAAAATACAGGGATATAGGTTGGTCTACTTGACCTCCGGTTTGGCAGTGCTAGCAGATGTAGAAGGTTTGTGCCCCAGGAAGGCAAGGATTTTCTTCGAGTGAGGCTTTGCAGCCTTCACCAAAGTCTTCCATTTTTCCTTGTTCATTCCCTTGGGGTCGCCAGCCTTTGCCTAGTCAACATCTTGGCGGCTGTTGGCAACCAGAGCAATGGTTCCTTCAACTCCGACCTTCAAGTTCTCCTCTCGATAAGCCAGTGCAAGGTCCTCTTCGGGAAGGAAGCGCTTGGCAAGCTCGGAGAAGATTTGTGGCTGCGTCTGCTTGGGGAAGAAATGGGGGAAGAGGCGCGTAAACGCAGCCCGTGCATCGGAAATATTGACGCGCGCCAAATCCCCTTGTAGCTCAAGGACTGAGAGGGTGTCGAGAAGACGATCCTCTTCAGCCTCATGCAAGGTGAAATCTTCACCCATTTTTCCTGCTGGAACAAAATTCGAGTTCATCAAAATACGCAGAGAACCAATTTCAGAAGTTTGGGAGATAAGGGTGAAAACTTACTGACAAACCGTCGGTTCTGAGTCTCCAACCGAGCTATGATGGCGTTTTCACGTGCTATTTGTTGAGAGACCTTGTCACTTAAAGCTTCTTCAGCTTTGTGAAGTCTGTGCCGAAGGTCTTCAACAGTAGCGGCTTCTCGTTCAGCCCTCTCGCGAGCCTTCTCGCTTCGTTCAAGCCTAGCGGCGAGATCCTCAGCATGTTTTTCGGCTCGATCAAGGCTCTCTGAGGAAGATCCAAAGAAATCAGTTCCGATACAAAATAACTTGGCCGAGGAAAAAATGAAGCAAGCAAAGTATAGTAGACATTACCAATCAGATCTTCAGCGTTGTCGCGAAACCCAATAAATTGGGCACCAATTTTGATGAGGTGCTTCATCAAAGGCTGCACATAGTGTCGGGTGAAAGTTTAAAAGAGGAAAAACTCGACAGAGGAGCAAATGAGACTCAAAGCAAAATAGTAGTGAGACTAACAGGAAAACTTACATCTTCCAAAACGGAAGTCGAGGGACCTCCCGCGACAATCAGATGGTCATCACCAGCTTCGACCCTTGCTCTCTTCGGCGAGGGGGCTCGGGGGCTGGCTGTAGGAGTCGATGCTTCCACATTTTGTTGGGGAGGAGGCGAAGATTCCTCGGCAGCTCGGCGTTCTTCAGAAAGAACCAAGGTGTGGGATGTACTCGTTAGAGCCATCACATGAACCTCGGTTTCCTCTTTTTCCTCTTCTTCGCCACTATCAATACAGAAAATAAGCGACAATGGAAAAATAAAGTTGAAAAAGAAATAATAGTAAAGAAGCTTATGAGCTAACGGAGCCTGCGTCATCGTAAGGGTTAAAGGCACCCTCTTCTTCGGGTGCTGTTTCTTCGACAGCAGGTTCCGTGGCCTTGGAGGTGCCAGAATCCTCAGTTTCATCCCTCTTCCTCTTGTTTTTGGGAGAAGCAGCGGAACGAGGGGAGCGCACTGATTCGGAAGCTTCCGATTCAGATCTTTCGGAGGAAGCCACAGATTTGTGAGATCCTGCGACTTCACTCTCAGGACGAGAGGGAGCATGCGAATCATCGGTAACGACGAGTCGCTCATCGACCTCCCCACCCTCAGGAAGGGGAGGAAGAGAAGATAGGATTTGATGGTTCTACAGAAGGAAAATCAACAAGAGAAAAGTAAGCAAGATAGCAGTCGAAAAAATAGAAATTTAACTCAAAAGAAAAGTTACTTACTTCGGGGAGGGCGTTGGTGCTGCTGTATGGCTCAACGCGACAAGAGGTTGGAACCTTGTCTTTCTTGCTTAGCGACGAAAAACGTCGGACAAGCTTCTCCAAGTCCTTCACAGTAAGGTCCTTGGATACACGGTCAACATCTTCTTCGCCAACATACATCCAGAGGGGGTTATTGCGAGCCTGTAAAGGCTGCACCCTGATCCTAAGGAAGTGTGCAGTGATTTAAACACCCGACAGTTCTTTACCGTGGGTGTTCTGAAGCTCATGGATGCGCTTCATCAGCGTATTTGTCGCCGTTTTCTCCTCCTCGGTAGCTTCGGCGTCCCATGACTGGCACCGAAGGATTTTCGTGCCACCATCAAAAGGCGCGATGTTGTATTCTTGCGAGTCGATGTACTCCTCGCGGATGTATAGCCATCTCCTGCGCCACCCTTGGATGGAGTCGGGGAATTTGACGTCAAAGTAATCGACGTCAGGACGAATGCAGATAACAACACCACCTACATTGTAGGCGATGTTGCGGGAGCTGTTGCGGCGAAGATAGAAGATGCGTTTCCACAGGCCCCAATTAGGATGGGTCCCGAGAAAGCATTCACACAAGGTGATGAAGATGGAGATGTGGAGAATGGAGTTGGGAGTCAGCTGGTGTAGCTGAAGCCCATAGACAAAAAGCAATCCATGGAGGAATTCGTGGATGGGGGTGGAAAGGCCGCGGGTGAGGTGGTCGATTAATGTTACCCGGTATCCGATGCGAGGCATAGGGAAACTTTCGTCCCCAGGGAAGAGCAGCCCTTCCTCCTTCTTCATCAGCCCAAGTTTCTTGAGCATGCTCACGTCTTGGTTTGAGATCTTGGATCTCTCCCATCCAGAGATCTCAAAATCTTCTGTCGCCATGTTGGTTCCCGGAGCGGTGTGTCTGAGGAGTTTGGTGCGCGGTTGCATTCAAACAAGTGGTGGAGGAAAGTGGAGATGAGAAGAAGCGCAGCGAGCTTGGGGGACGGCAATGGAGTTTTTGCAGAGAGGGGGAAAAGTTGAGCGGCGCAGCGAAGGGGAAGATTGAGGAAGAAGGGGTATCTTTATAGCAAGCCACCGAACCGTTACACCGTTGGATAAAAAAGGAAATAAATCCGATGCCTTACACGTGTTATCGGGGGTATAATCGTATATTTACTGAGAAGTTACTGGACAGGCGCCGCAGTGCGCGTGCCAGAAAAAGCGGAGGATGTGTGTCCCCCACTCCCACGATGTGTCAAAAGCACAGAGGTTTGGACCCACATATCAGAGACATGACTGGATTCGCGCCTTCCCAATACAGAGTTCGTGGCTATCGTCAGCATCGACGTCATCATTGAAAAATCTCGAATAAGTATTTCAAAATAACGGCAGAAGAACTATCGAGGTTTCCAATAAGATAACTTCGAGAGCCTTTGATCAAATACAAGTATTTGTTCAAATGCTCGGGGGCTACTCCCATCGGGAGCGCTGGTCGCGCACCCGATAAAGATGGAAAAAGTAGGAGAGTTGACAATATAGCGACAAGATGATAAAAAGGCGAGCCTACAACCAAGTACAAGCACTTGGCTGTAGCCTCGGGGGCTACTCCCATCGGGAACGCTGGTCGCGTACCCGATGAAATTGAAGAAATCAAATCGAGTATATTTCGAGTTATGATATAACTCTTCATATACTCTCATCGGGAGGTCAAGATAATAAGTCATCATATGACTCGAATAAATGTGCTATTCCAGCAGCCAAAAAAGGCACTCGACAATATATTCTCAGAGCGCCTCAGTCGCGGTTAAATCTCTGAATGCCGTAATACTTTACGAAGGTAAGACCCCGGGATCTGTCCTGTGTGGCGTGGTAACGCACATGAATGCGCTCTGCTACTTTTTTTCCGTATCAACAGATGCGAAGAAAAATCCTAACGGGGTACCCGATAAAATATGACTGGAGTTCGGCATATAGTAAGACCTTAAGCGGCACATGTCGAATTACGCCAGTATACCGGGATCATGTCCAGGGACTTGATCTTGAAGTAGGTTTTTGTGGGATTGCCACGAGAGCAGTTAACTGGTACCTGATCCGTCAGATGAACCAGCCCCATCTACCATTATCCCTGTACAACATATGATTATTTTATGACAATTATTTAGTGACTCGAAGAAGTCATGTGTTAATTGTAATGATGGAGATTTTGTTCGATTCTCCGATTCAAGCAAAATCTCGGGGGCTACTGACATAGGCATCCCCAATGGGCCTGCCGAAGAAGGTACCCGGGGTTTACTGAAGGTCCATGACTCGAGGAATATTAAGCCCGGAAGCCCAATTAAGTGTCGGTTTGGAAAGATAGAATTGTATTAGGAATAAGAACTTGTAACTATTACGGGACGAACTCAAAGAGTCTCCCGATCTTTATAAACTTGTACATCACGAAACCCTCGGCTCCGCCTCCTATATAAGGGGGAGTCGAGGGACGAAGAAAGGATCGATTCCATTGTCAACATAACCCTAGTTTTCTACTAGTCGAGTACTTTTCCGGCTGAAACCCTCGAGATCTACTTGCCCTCTACTTCCACGAAAACCCTAGTCTACAACTTGTAGGCATTGACAAGTTAATACCTTGTCACATGCGGAAGAAGAAATTGCTGAACCTGAAAGCTCATTAGATGAAAAAGAGGAGGAGAGTGATGA
Source organism: Lolium perenne (assembly GCF_019359855.2). Taxonomy (NCBI): domain Eukaryota; kingdom Viridiplantae; phylum Streptophyta; class Magnoliopsida; order Poales; family Poaceae; genus Lolium; species Lolium perenne. The sequence continues at coordinate 316,895,416 of NC_067245.2, forward strand.
ACAAAAGGAGGAAGAATGGATTAGCTACCCATGCCTACCTTCTAATGAGAGTAACTCTTTATCTCTTACACTATTTGATTGTCCTCCAAGCTTACCAAAGGAGGATGAATGTTATGTTCCTGTGGATTCTCTTGAAATATTTACTATGAGTAAAACTTGTGATAATAATTATGCTCCTGTTATCTATGATAATCCATGCTATTTTGATAAATCTTATGATAATCCTTTATTTGTGCCTAACTTCGAAATGCATGGTACTAAAGAGTTTTGCTTAGAAAATGTTTATGATAAAGCTCTAGATGATGGTCCTATATTGGATGATAATATTAATTGTACTACTATTGAAAATGAGATTGGAGGGGTCTTGACTTTATCTTTAAGCCCCATATCTCTTGAGAATGATCAATCACCTTGTTATAAAATTGTTAAAAGTGGTTTTGAATGTTTTAATCCCACTATTTTTGAGCTTGATAAAAATTATGTGTTTGTAGATCATGAAAAGCATGCTTTATGTGATAGTTATATTGTTGAGTTTATTCATGATGTAACTGAAAATTATTATGAGAGAGGAAAATATGGTTGTAGAAGTTTTCATGGTACTAAAACACCTCTCTATATGTTGAAAGTTTTGAAGTTATTCTTGTTTTATCTTCCTATGCTTGTCACTTTGTTCTTTGTGAATTTATTTGCATACAAGATTCCTACGCATAGGAAGTGGGTTAGACTTAAATGTGTTTTGAATTTGCTTCTTGATGCTCCTTTTGCTTCATTTTCTATATTCATGAAAGCATCATTAAAACTATCAAGCCTAGCTAAAAGGCATTAAAGAAAAACGCTTATGGGAGACAACCCATGTTTTATTTCTGTAATTTTTCTTTTCTTGAGTATTGGAAGTTGTTGCCTCTGTAACAACCTCTCCTTATCATTTTTATTTCGTTTTTGTGCCAAGAGTAGCCTCTAATAGGAAGAAAGTAAGATTTGGGAGAGTTGCTGCCCAGAAACAGATTCTGTGCTGTTACCAAAAAAATTCTTACTTCCAACCAGAACATAATTTTGAGCTGCCAATTTTTGAGCATATGCCCCGGGTTATTATATAACTTTCGTTAGTTTTGCACTTTTCGATCTGGGCAACGTAGGATTTTCGAAAAAATCGATCTTTACCTGCTGTTCTGTTTTGACAGATTTTTGCTACTATTTGCATTTGCCTCTTATTCTCTTTCTTTTTGAGTTCTTTTGAGAGAAAGAGCTTTTTAAAAGAATTTGCTACAGTAGCTAATGTTATAATGGATATTTGATATATGTTAGAACTGAACCCAAGTAGATTTGTTATTTTGATTGCACTAATGCTGCTAATGAGAATTGTGTGAAGTTTTGTATGAAGGAAGTTTTCAAGTGTAGGGAGAAAAGAATGATGTGATGAGATGAAGAATGGACAAAAGCTCAAGCTTGGAGATGCCCATGTCACCCCAAGAAATATCCAAGAGGTAAAAGCGTCAAAGCTTGGGGATGCCCGAAGCATCTCCTTCTTCATCAACAAAGAAACAGGTCATCTTTCAATACACTATATTTTTATTGCTTCATATGCTATGTGTTATTCTTGGAGCATCTTTATTTTTATTTTTATTTTTAGTTTTCTTTTGTTTTGTTTGCTATAGAATAAGGTTGGATCCCAGCATATTTGTTTTGGAGAATGACACACTCCGTTTTAATTGAATAGAACACTCTAGTTTTCACTTTTACTGTTCTGCGAGTGTTCTAGTTTGCTAGTACTGCGTTTAGCTCTGGTTTCTTCACTTTTATTTTTTTCAGAGCGTGTTAGTTTTCTTTATTCATGTATGATTAGCTCTCTGTTCCGTATTGAATATTATCCATGAGAGTTGTTTCAAATAAATTGATTGGTGTTGGAGATGAGTAAAATGTTTCATGCTTATAGTGATGCAAAAGGAAGCTTGTCTAGACTTTGGCATGTCATGTTGGATATCATTCTTGTTATATGATTAGTAGTTATTGTTGTAGCATGACTTGTCTCAAATAGCAGAGAGTGCTTAATGTGCCATTGAAAGAATCATGTGTTGTTTCTATCATAAAAAGCAAAATATTGTGGTATTCCCCTTTGATGCTTTATTGGGTTGACTTGGCACATGCTTACACCATGGTATGACTAACTACCAGTCAACTAAAGCCTTTATGATCATTTAGTTTTTTGACTTGTAATATCACTTTATGCTTTGATCAATATCATTTTGTCGCTATGCATGATTATGGCCATTATTGCTCTCTTAGTTGGTCGCTCCCAGTCTTTTGCTAGCCTTCGCCTGTACTGAGTATGAGCTCTACTCATGCATCCAACTCCTAATAACCAAAGTTTGCCAATTGTGTCCACCATATCTACCTATTAGCATTATTGTTATTCCAAAGTATATTCATCATGTTTTTATCTATCTTTCAAATTAATTATGAGAAAATTAGTTAGTAAAGCTCTCACGAACTTGATGGCACATTTACTTTCTTGCACTTAATAAACTTGAACCATTGTGACTATCTTTTGAAGATTATATGCTTACAAGTTGTAAGTTGGGGGTTAGCACAACCATGCTTTCATGGGGCATGCTTTCAACATTGCACTTATTCTTATTTAGTTGCAGTCATGATCTTTTGTTTATGGATGCCTATCGATGCGAAATAAAATGGAAACTTGTAAGTCCATGGAGTTTGTATATGTGTTAGAGAAATGCTAGGCCGCTAACCTAAGCCATGCATCATTCATGGTGGAAGTTTATAGCATTCCATAGTGAGTATTCTGTGAAGCATCTTTAATAAAAAGCTATAACCATAGTAAATAAAAGGATTGCTGAGATGCTCATTGTCTGTTTGTCTTGTCATTTTGGTGTGGGATTGCTCTTATATGAAAGAGTACTTCTATATCATGGGGCAAGAGGTACCCCCGTTGGCGTTCTTATTGATGCATGTATACTTACAATGACAAGAACTTATTTGGGAACTAAGTTGAGTAGCATGAGGTGTAGGTACTCGTATTCAAGGGGCATGAGATTTTCAACTGATGATTTGTCAAGCATATAACTCATTTTTGCCCTCACATTAACTTTAACCATTCAAGATGCTTATGATAGGGGCAATGAGAGCTCAAAGCTAATAAGTACCATACCTTTTTTGAAAGCTCTATAAAAATTGTTGATTCTTACTTCCCTCTGCGAAGGGCCTTTCTTTTACTTTTATGTTGAGTCTTCATCTTCTTGCTTTATGCACCAATTAAGAGAGCATAGTTGTCATTCTTAGTATAATGTGCATAGTCCCAAGACTTATTGATTGATTCATGATTATGCTATTGCTTGTTCTTAAATTACTTATATCTAGTCACCCTTTGAACTTTAAAGGTGTCCTGACATTTATGTTTTGCTATTCCATGAAGGACAAGCTGAGTACCACTTTGCTATGTTTTCTCTATGCTCAAAAACAAACAATTGCTTTCATTGCATAATTATTCACGATCCTTTGTTTGAGTTACTTTTCATGCCATAACATAGTTGCTAAGTTCTATTGTTAGAATTATATCTATTATGCCTATGTTTAGAGTACTTTGATCCCAGCTTACAATGCTTTACAATAGTTTGATCAAGATTGTGTTGGCTGCATGTCACCTCAAAAATTATTTTTGTTATCACTTACCTACTCGAGGACGAGCAGGAGTTAAGCTTGGGGATGCTGATACGTTGCAAACGTATCTATAATTTTTGATGCTCCATGCTTGTTTTACACCAATTTCTATATGTTTCGTTCACACTTCGTGGCATTTTTATGCATTTTCTGGAACTAACCTATTGATAAGATGCCACAGTGCCAGTTCCTGTTTTTTGCTGTTTTTGATTTCAGGAAAGTTGTATAGGATATATTCTCGGAATTGGACGAAACAAAAGCCAAACCTCATATTTTTCCCGACACGAAGACGGAGTCCAGAGCAGAGATGGAGAAGGGCCAGAGAGGGGCCACACCATGCCTGGGCGCGGCCCCCCTGGCCGCGCCTAGGGCAAGTGTGGGCCCCCCAGGCCTCCACCGACCTCGCCCTTCCGCCTATTTATTCACGATCTCGGGAAAAACCTAATAGATCCAGCCTCCGTCCACGAAAAGTTCCGTCGCCGCCGCCATTGTCTAGACAAGTTTTGGGGTCAGAAGTTCCCGTCCCGGCACCCTGCCGGGACGGGGATTGACCCCCGGAGCCATCTCCGTCGACTCCACCGCCTCCACTTCGACTCCATGATGGTTCGTGAGTAGTGCCCCCCTGGACTACGGGTTCTCGGCTGTAGCTAGTTGGTACTCTCTCTCCCATGTACTTCAATACAATGATCTCATGAGCTGCCTTACATGATTGAGATCCATATGATGTAATCGGTGTTGTGTTTGTTGGGATCTGATAAATTGTGGAATTGTGATCAGATTGTTCATCATATATTATCATACTACTGTTATTTAAGATCTTGCATGCTCTCCAGTACTTGTAGTTACCCTGATCAAGTAGTTGCCTATATCTCCAAGAGGGAGTATTTATGCTCGATAGTGGGTTCATGCCTCTAGTTTTCTGGAAGAGTGACAATAACTTCTAAGATTGTAGATGTGTTGTTGCTACTAGGGAGAAAACAACAATGTTTTGTCTAAGGATAATTCTATTGTTTACTTTACACACATTGCTTGATGTGATAATCTGTTGCTTGCAACTTAATACTGGAAGGGGTTCGGATGATAACCTGAAGGTGGATTATTAGTCATAGACGCAGTTGGATTACGGTCTATGTTTTATGTTGTAATGCCCAATTAAATACTACAATAAACTTTATCTTATCATAGCATGCATTGTCATGCCCTCACAATTATCAATTGCCCAACTGTAATTTGTTCACGCAACACATGTTATTTGGAGAGTTACCACTAGTGTAGATAGCTGGGAACCCCGGTCCTTCTGTCATCATCATTGCTCTAAAGTCAACTCCGCACTAGAATACTTTCTGGTGCCATCTCCTCTGTGTTACTGCTACTGCTGCTGTGTTATTATTGCCATTGCTCTCATATTACTGCTACTTTCACATCACCGCTGTTACTAGTGATTTTCCAGGTGCAGCTGAATTGACAACTCCGTTGTTAAGGCTTATAAGTATTATTTACCTCCCCTTGTGTCGAATCAATAAATTTGGGTTTTACTTCCCTAGAAGACTATTGCTATCCCCTATACTTGTGGGTTATCAGGTTCCTCCAGCGGCCCTATGGGTTGACCCTCCAACGGTAGGCCCAATAAGAAAGACACGTCCTGGAGAGTAGGGGCAAAGCCCTATTGCCTCTGAGCAAAAAGTTATACGATTTTGTGAGGTTGGTTGTCATGACGCCGTATCTAGCTCCATGTTTGTCGTGCAACAAAGACAACCTCTCAACATGCTCGTGCTCTATCCACTGCTCAAAGTTTTTTATCTGCCTTCCACGCCTCCTCCTTGTACCGGGCGGGTCAAATCCGGGCAAGTCGCATAGACCTTGTGGGTCCTCATCAACAGGTGCTGCTCCTGTTGCTGTTTGTGCTGCAACTGCTTGAATATGTGCTGCTACGGTTGCATCTCGCGCTGCTTTCCTCTGCACAACTTGTTGCTTAGTGTACTCTCGAAGTTTGCGCCACAACAAATTATACTTCCATTCATGGTTCTGGATGCACAGCTTCTTGAATAGATTCATACGGTTCTTACTCCTGAATTGTGTGTAAAAATTGGCCCCCAGGTGGCGCATTGATACGTTGCAAACGTATCTATAATTTTTGATGCTCCATGCTTGTTTTACACCAATTGCTATATGTTTTGTTTACACTTCATGGCATTTTTATGCATTTTTTGGAACTAACCTATTAGCAAGATGCCACAGTGCCAGTTCATGTTTTCTGCTGTTTTTGTATTTCAGAAAAGTTTTTCTGGAAATATTCTCAGAATTGGACGAAACAAAAGCCGAAGTTCCTATTTTTCTGTCATGAAGACGGAGTCCAAAGGGGAGACGGAGAAGAGCCGGGAGGTTGCCACACCACCCCTAGGCGCGGGCCACCCCCTGGCCGCGCCTAGGCATGGTGTGGGCCCCCCGGGCGCCCACCGACATCGCCCTTTCGCCTATATATTTCTCCCGACGCGAAAACCCTAAAAGAATCGGCCTCCATCCATGAAAAGTTCCGTAGCTCTGACGGCATTGAAGACAAGTTTCGGGGGACAGAAGTCTCTGTTCCGGCACCCAGCCGGGACGGGGAATTGCCCCCGGAGCCATCTCCATCGACTCCACCGCCATCTTCATCAACGTTGCTGACTCCCATGATGAGGAGGGAGTAGTTCTCCCCCGAGGTTGAGGGCTTTACCGGTAGCTATGTGGTTTGTCTCTCTCTCCCATGGTGTGATCTTTATGTGATCATGAGCTTTGTAATCTAGTTGAATAAGTAGATGTTACTCTTCATCTATTATGCTACTCAAGTGGTTTTATTATTGTGATCTTCGGAGACACATTGTCCCAAGGTGTGAAGGTGACAGTGTGCGCACCGTGTGTATCTCTTAGGCTAAAGTTTACATAAATACTTATCATGAGTTATAATTTGTGTTGGATGTCTCTATGAAATTGTGGTGTTTGTTAGTACTATCTTTGGATGCTCAAAGTGACAGAGTGGGGTGTCCCTAGAATTGGAATGCGAACTTTAAGGTGTGCTTCGCAGCCCTACGCGATGAATTGGTGTTCGTTATCCAACCGGAGAGTGGTTCAGAATAGCATAGTGAAGAGATGATATTTATGTATTCAATTATGATATCATTGTTGGGAGTGTCCACTAGTGAAAGTATGATCCCTAGGCCTTGTTTCTAAGCATTGAAACACCGTTTACAACCAGTTCTGCTACATGTTTGCTTGCTGCCATTTTTATTTCAGATTGCAATTACCACTTATAATCATCCATATTACTTGTATTTCACTATCTCTTCATCGAACTAGTGCACCTATACACCTGACAAGTGTATTGGGTGTGTTGGGGACACAAGAGACTTCTTGTATCTTAATTGCATGGTTGCTTGAGAGGGATATCTTTGACATCTACCTCCCTAAGTTCGATAAACCTTGGGTGATTCACTTAAGGGAAACTTGCTGCTGTTCTACAAACCTCTGCACTTGGAGGCCCAACACTGTCTACAAGAATAGAAGCGTGCGTAGACATCAAGCTCTTTTCTGGCGCCGTTGCCGGGGAGGTAAGGTAAAAGGTACTCACATCCTCTGGCTACTAAGCTATCCTCTAGTACTGTTGCTGGTGTGTGAGTGCTTGAAGTTATTTCCTTTAGATTCTGCAATTATATCTTTTTGTTTCTTGTTTTTATTTTCACTAGTTAGGCTTAATGGAAAACAACAAAAAATTTAGAGAGCTTTATAGTATTTATCTTGAGTTAGGACATGAGGTGTTTGAAGAGAAAATTAAAAAACCTATGGAACTTTATTTGCATGCTAATAGCAATGTTATTAGTATAAATTCTTTGAACACCATTATTGCTAATGCTATGGAAAAGTCTAAGCTTGGGGGAGCTGGTTTTGATGAGCATGATATTTTTAGTCCCCCAAGCACGGAGGGGAAAATTTACTTTGATGATACTATACCTCCAATATATGATGATTACAATGATGAATATGATATTTTCAGTCCACCTACTATTGAGGAGAAAATTAATTATGATTACAATATGCCTTCTATATTTGATGATTATGGTGATGAGAATAATAATGATAGTTATTTTGCTGAATTTGCTCCCACTACAATTAATAAGAATGACTATGCTTATGTGGAGAGTAATAATTATTTTATGCATGTGGCTCATGATAAGAATGTTTTATGTGATAGTTATATTGTTAATTTTATTCATGATGCTACTGAAAGTTATTATGAGAGAGGGAAACATGGTTTTATGTATCTCAACAATATTAAGTTTCACCTCTTTATGTTGAAAATTTTGAAGTTGCACTTGTTTTGCTTTCCTATGCTTGTTGCTTTGTGCTTCCATGACTTGTTTCTTTACAGGATTATTTTTCATAGGAAGTGGGTTAGACTTAAATTTGTTTTATATTTGCTTCTTGATGCTCTTTTTTACTTCAATTCATATTTCTTATGTGAGCATCTTCTCAAACTACTGTGCCTAGCTGAAAGGCGTTAAAGAAAAGCACTCTTGGGAGATAACCCATGTTTTATTTCTGTAAATTTTCTTTTGTTGAGTCTTGGAAGTTGTTACCTCTGTAACAACCTCTACTTATCCTTTTTATTTCGTTTTTGTGCCAAGAATAGCCTCTAATAGGAAGAAGGTAAGATTTGGGGAAGTTGCTGTCCCGAAACAGATTCTGTGCAGTCACCAAAAAAATTATTACTCTCAGCCAGAATGTCGGATTGATCTGACAATTTTTTAGCACATGCCCGGGGTTATTATCTAACTTTCATTAGTTTTGCACTTTTCGATTTGAGCAACAGAGGATTTTCGAAAAAATCGATCTTTACCTGCTGTTCTGTTTTGACAGATTTCTGCCACTATTTGCATTTACCTCTTAATCTTTTTCTTTTTGAGTTCTTTTGAGATAAAGAGCTTTTTAAATAAGTTGCTACAGTAGCTAATGTTTTAATGGATGTTTGACTTATGTTAGAACTGAACCAAAGTGGATTTGTTATTTTGATTGCACTAATGTTGCTAATGAAAATTGTGTGAAGTTTTGTATGAAGGGAGTTTTCAAGTGTAGGGAGAGAAGAATGATGTGATGAGATGAAGGATGGACAAAAGCTCAAGCTTGGGGATGCCCATGTCACCCCAAGAAATATCCAAGAGGTACAAGCGTAAAAGCTTGGGGATGCCAAAGGCATCCCCTTCATCAACAAAAATATCGGGTCATCTTTCAAGACACTATATTTTTATTGCTTCATATGCTATGTGTTGTTCTTGGAGCGTCTTTATTTTTGTTTTTAGTTTTCTTTTGTTTTATTTTCTGTAATCAACTTGGTTGGATCTTAGCATTCTTGTGTGGGAGAGAGACACGCTCCGCTTTTTTATGTGAATACTCGTATTCTTCACTTATATTTGTGGAGTATTCTTGTCTAGCTACTGCAATGCTTTTAGCTCCTATTTTTCATGCATCTCTTGTTCAGAGCTTGTTAGTTTTCTTTAGTTAGGTATGATTAGCTCTCTGGTCTTCATTGATAAATTATTATGAGAGTTGTTTCAAAAAAAGTTGATTGGTGTTGGAGAAGAGTAAAATATTTCATGCTTATAGTGGTGCAAAAGGAAGCTTGTTTGGACTGTGGCTTAGACTTTAGCATGGTGTTAGATATTATTTTAATTATATGCTTAGTAGTTATTGTTGTAGCATGACTTGTCTCAAATAGCTGAGAGTGCTTAATGTGCCATTGAAAGAATCATGTGTTGTTTTAATCATACAAAAGCATAATATTGTGGTATTCTCCTTTGATGCTTTATTTGGGTTGACTTGGCACATGCTTACACCATGTTATGACTACAAACCAGTCACCTAAAGCCTCTATGATCATTTAATTTTTGACTTATAATATCACTTTATGCTTTGATTAATAATGTTTTGTCGCTATGCATGATTATGGTCATTATTGCTCTTTTAGTTGGTCGCTCCCAGTCTTTTGCTAGCCTTCACCTGTACTGAGTATGAGCTCTACTCGTGCATCCAACTCCCAAAAAAAAACCAAAGTTTACCAATTGTGTCCACCATACCTACCTATATGTGGTATTTCACCGCCACTCCAAAGTAAATTGCTTGTGTGCTACCTTTAAAACTTTCAAAAGCTATTACCTGTTTTGTGTTCCTATTTTAGCTCATGAGGAAGTGTTGGATGCTTTATTGTCTCTTCCATGTTTATTTGGCTTGACACCTTGACTAGCATGAATAATGTGCTAGTCCCTAATATTGCAAAAAGAGCAGGCAAACGGGTGCCCAGCCAACCTAAATAAACAAACAATCAAATAAATCTCCTAACACTATGGGCTTGAGAAATCATGAACTTAGCTTGCTTAAACAAAGGAGAAGAGGAACTTTATTGTTCTCTCTTTGGGACCGCTCTTGAAGCCAATAAATATGAAAGGATGATAAATCATTTGATACCATTCGTTGACATAGATATACATACCTCTCAAAATACATTTTCAACACCTCTGTTTTATTCAAAATAAAAAGCTCTAGCACATGAGTAATCTCTGCTTCCCTCTACGAAGGGCCTTTCTTTTAATTTTATGTTGAGTCTTCATCTTCTAACTTTATGCACCAATTAAGAGAGCATAGTTGTCATTCTGAGTATAATGTGCATAGTCCCAAAATTTATTATTGATTGATTCATGATTATGTTACTGCTTGTTTTCAAACTATTTGTATCTAGTCACCCTTTGAACTTTAAAGGTGTCCTGGCATTTATGTATTGCTATTCCATGAAGGACAAGCTAAATACCACTTTGCTATGTTTTCTCTATGCTTGAAACAAACAAATATCTTTCAATGCATTATTATTCATGATCTTTTGTTTGTGTTACTTTTCATGTTGCAACATAGTTGCTAAGTTACATTGTTAGAATTTTATCCATCATGCCTATGTTTAGAGTACTTTGATCTCAGCTTGCAATGCTTTTACAATAACTTGATCAAGATTGTGTTGGCTGCATGTCACCTCAAAAATTATTTTGTTATCACTTACCTACTCGAGGACGAGCAGGAGTTAAGCTTGGGGATGCTGATACGTTGCAAACGTATCTATAATTTTTGATGCTCCATGCTTGTTTTACACCAATTGCTATATGTTTTGTTTACACTTCATGGCATTTTATGCATTTTTTGGAACTAACCTATTAACAAGATGCCACAGTGCCAGTTCCTATTTTCTGATGCTTTTGTATTACAGAAAAGTTGTTCAGAAAATATTCTCGGAATTGGACGAAACAAAAGCCGAAGATCCTATTTTTCTGTCACGAAGACGGAGTCCAAAGAGGAGACGGAGAAGAGCTGGGAGGCGGCCACACCACCCCTAGGCGCGGGCCCCCTGGCTACACCTAGGCATGGTGTGGGCCCCCCGGGCGCCCACCGACATCGCCCTTTCGCCTATATATTGCTCCCGACGCGAAAACCCTAAAAGAATCGGCCTTCATCCACGAAAAGTTCCGTAGCTCCACCGCCATCGAAGACAAGTTTCGGGGGACAGAAGTCTCTGTTCTGGCACTGTCGGGGGAATGGCCCCCGGTAGGCCAAGACTATGGCAAAGATGTCATGATAAGTATCTTGTAAACCGGATTAAAGGTTAATCAGGATTCTAGAAGTTGAATTTAGCAAGGCTAAGCTGGTACAAACCGGTATCCCAGGAGGGGTATGCCGGAATACAGGAAGGAAGAAAGTTATGCCACCAAGGCCAAGATACCGGAGCTCGCGGATAAGGATACCGGAAACCGGCATAGGCTCAACTGTAGCCTGTCGGCACTCTAGTCAAAGATTCCATCGAGGATAAAGGCACTTTATGAGCGAAGCACTTCAGCTTTAATCGAAGCCCTGACGCCAAAGGAGCTGATGACGTAAAAGATACCGGACGAGGTCATCAGTCCCTGATTAAAGAAGAAGCCGGTGCCAGCTGGGCCAAAGTAGCTTTATAAAGTAGCTTAGCTCGTCAAAGATGCCATTAGGGTTTCTTCCCTTGTAAGCCACCTTCTCCCCTATATAAGGATAGGGGGCACACCCCTGCGCGGGACGACCAACCCTAGAGGATCGACAGTTCTCAAGTTAGAGGATAGGTGTTAGGATAGAGGTGCTCACCTTGTACTCCGTACGTTCTTCAACCTCTGGCTTTTGGCTAAAGTTCATCAATACAATCCGGTTTCTTCCCTGTTAACCGAACCCTCCCCCGGATCCTCTAGCGCACATTCGGCCCCAACTTAAGCCATCCCATGGCATCTGTTGTTACACCACGATGACAGTTGGCGCCCACCGTGGGGCCAGTAGCTGCGCTTGCTGGAGTTCATATCCGGGCGGGCATCCTCACCGTCTCCGGCGAGCGTGTGGCTTCTGGCCTCGTCCAGTGCCTCGGCTCACTGGATTTCGTCAACGATAACGCGGGCTGCTTCGCCAACGGCGGCCGCTTCCCCAAGAACGGCCGCATCATCGAGTTCGGCTCCCACCGCGTCTACTTCGGTACCGTGCCGGAGCGCCAGTACCCATCGCTGGTGCTGGTGGCGACGGATCCACCAAGGTCTTCTGCTGCTCACGGGCCGTGCTCCGACCGCGCCGCTGGCAACGTCGAGGTGATGATGGTTGGTGCAGGAGGCGCTGGCAAAGGAACCGCCGAGGAAGGTGCTGGGCAAACCAGGTCTGCGAGCACGGCCAAGCCACCCACCGAGCGCGACGAGATCGTCGCTGGAACTTCTACCGCGCCACCAGCAACGACCCCGCTGCAAGCGGCCATGAGCGTGTTGGCCACGCCCATCGCGCACAATGCCGACGCCGCGGCTACCCAAGCCGAACTGGAGGCGCAGCGGCAGAAGCTGCTCTCCGGTGCAGCAGACATCGTCAAGGCCCAGCAAGAGCTCAACCTGACCCTACGTGAGTATAACGCTGCCCATGACTTTGCTTCTGTTAGTGCAAACCCTGCTAGAGTAGCGGGAAACCGGCTTAGGGATCGTAACTTAGATCAGGATCTGCGCCGGGAAGTTCTTTCCGGTAAGAGCGCGTCGGCATCTTTGAGCATGATAGAAAAACCTAAGTACAACAGTCCGGATAAAACTTTGAAAGCTGCTAGGGCTGCAATAGAGGCATGTGAATCGCTAACCGGTGATGCTCTAGTGAAACAACAAGCTAGGGTAAAAGAGTTACTTGATGCAATTGAGGCACAAAATGCAGAGATGGCACGCAATAACAAAGCGGCATCACAATCCATGCGTTCGGCAAGGAATGCCAGAAGCAAGTCGCATGGGCAGGCTTCGTCCCCCCATCCGAGCAAAAGAAAAGAAAAAGATATGAATGCACAGCAAATGACTGTGTATGATCCGGTTTTGGCCGGAAAACAAAAAGCCGGGCAACATGATGCTGGTAGAAAAAGCCAAGGGGCAGGATATGCCGGAAATGCCAATGCCGGGAAAGGCGAGACCGGGCAAAATTATCGCGCGCCCAGAGCGGCGTATGCCGGTGATGAAATGCCACCAAGATACCCAAGAGGTAACGCTACAGTGCCAAACCGGTATGATGAAGCCGATTCCGGATTGGAAGAACCGGATACCACCGTAATCCCTTGGGAAAACGTGTTGGAGATAGATGTTTGCCGAAACGCGATGCGCGGCATAGGTTGGACAGAGTATACTTGTCCGAGATGATTAAATCCGAGGGACCGCCAGGCCCAAAGTGCTTTGGCCCCCGGATCATGAGGGAAGAACCACCCGTGCGCAACTTTCAGTTTCCCCGAGACACAAAAACTTATGATGGCACCACTAAGCCGGAAGATTGGCTCGCTGATTACGTTACAACGGTATATGTTGCTGGAGGTGGAGGAACCACAACTGGCGGAGGAAACCGACGTTGGGCGGTGAGAATCATACCGTCTCTCCTACTAGGACCGGCACGTAACTGGCTAAACAATTTGCCAGCCGGAAGCATAAACGGATGGCTTGATTTTGAGGAAGCATTCGTGAGCAACTTCAGCAGTACATACCGGAGGCCAAACAGACCACAGCAGCTCGCCATGTGCCAGCAGCGCGACAATGAAACAGACCTGGAATATCTGACCCGGTGGAACAATACAAGAAACTCCTGTGAGGGTGTGATAGAGGCGCAAGCAATTGCTTGGTTCTGTAATGGGTGTCGGAGAGGCTCACCGTTGTGGCAAAAGTTACAAAGAAACATGCCGGCAACCTTGGCCGAAATGATCCGGGTGGTGGACAGCTACGCACTGGGAGATCCAATGCAACCGGCAATCGCGGGTGATCCATCGCCAAGAAACCCACCGCGCCAAGACCGATACCGAAACAATCATCACAATAAAAGAAGGGAAGATTTTCCGGATAGAAGATACGGAGTGCAGCATGTTGCCGCCGTGCAGGATAACTCTGGGGCTGGTGGCAGCCAAAGACAGAAAATCGGAAACCAGCCGTGGGCTGGGCAAAAGAAACAATGGGTTGAGAAAAAAACCTTGGCATGATCAGCCAAAATACACCATGGAATCCGCAATGGAGCAACCGTGCCGGTGGCACACTCCGAACCCCGCGAAGCCGGCAAATCACTTGACGAAAGATTGCTCTTGGACCAAATACTTGATGATAAAGGGCGCAGTGAAAGATGCCAGAATTCAAGGCTCTGATGCATTGCTGCCACCGCCACCGTTAACCAAGGCAAATGCGCAACCGGTTTACGCTCAACCAAACCGGCCGCAGCAGCAGCAAGAAGTTCACCAGGTGGCGCAGGGCAATAATCATGCTCCGCCGCCGGCACCTTTGGGCCGGAATGTTTACCAAGATCCGGATATGTGTTGTGTTGTGTTCGTAACTGAGCTAAGAGACCGGCAAAGTGTGCATCGCCGTTCCATGGAAGTGAACGCGGTGATACCGGCGGTACCGAAATACATGATGTGGTCTGATCAAGAAATTACTTGGTCGTTTAAATATCATCTGAAAGTGATACCGAATCCGGGTGGATATGCCCTGGTTGTCGATCCGATCATGCACGGGCCATCATCGCGAGTCCGGTTCAGCAAAGTGCTGGTGGACAATGGTAGCAGCATAAACATCATGTACCGGCACACCATGCGTACGCTTGGCATAACTCCAAACATGCTGGAGCCAAGTCACACGACTTTCCACGGCATCGTTCCGGGATTGTCCTGTTCACCGATGGGCAAAATCCGGGTTGATGTGTTGTTCGGCGGGCGTGATAATTGCCGCGTTGAAAACATTCTGTTCGAAGTGGTCGATTTCGACAGCCCCTACCATGCACTGCTGGGGAGGCCGGCACTGGCAAAGTTCATGGCCTCAACTCATACGGCTTACCTCAAGATGAAGATGCCGGCACCCAACGGTCCCTTAACCGTGGTGGGAAACGACAAAGTGTCACTGGAAACTGCCGCTGCCGGATCTAATGTGGCCGAATCGCTGGTGATAGCAGAAGAAAAAAGGAGAATGCAAACCGCAGTTGCGCTGGCTCAATACTCTCAGCTGAACTTAGCGGCCATGAGCGGCCAGCTTGGCACACCGGCTTTCAAGCCGACAAAGGAGACGAAAGACATCGTGCTGGATCCAGCTTACCCAGAGCGCACCGTTCGTATCGGTGCAAGCCTGAGTGAGGCATAGGAAAGCGCGCTCGTCAACTTCCTCCGTGAGAATCGGAACATCTTCGCCTGGTCTACTGATGACTTGGTGGGTGTGCCGAGGGAGTTGGCTGAGCACTCTATGAATGTCCGGAAGGACGCGAAGCCGGTGCGGCAACCTTTGCGCCGGTTTGCTGAAGATAGGAGGAAGATCATTGGAGAGGAAGTGACGAAGTTGTTGGTTTCCGGTTTCATCGTGGAGGTACTGCATACCGAGTGGTTAGCCAATCCGGTGCTAGTCGAGAAGAAAAAAGAGGAGGACCCCAAGGCTCCAAAGGTGTGGCGCATGTGCATTGACTACACCAACCTGAACAAGGCGTGCCCAAAAGATCCATTCCTGCTACCCCGGATTGATCAGGTGATCGATTCCACCACTGGTTGTGAACTATTGTCTTTACTGGATGCTTATTCCGGTTTCCACCAAATTCACTTGAAAAAGGAAGATCAAATAAAGACTGCGTTCATTACCCCGCACGGGGCTTATTGCTATGTCACTATGCCTTTTGGTTTGAGAAATGCCGGCGCAACATACCAGTGCTGTATGCAAAAATGCCTTCATGATCAAATCGGTAAAAATGTGCAAGTCTATGTCGACGATGTCGTGATAAAAACGAAAGTAAAAGATACTCTAATCAATGATCCGAGGCAAACGTTTGACAACTTGCGAAGGTTCCGGATGAAACTTAACCCGGCAAAATGCACTTTCGGCGTTCCCGCCGGAAAGCTACTCGGTTTCCTGGTCTCAAGCCGCGGTATAGAGGTTAATCCGGTAAAAATTCAGGCCATCGAACGGATGGGCTTACCTCAATGCCTCAAAGGTGTGCAAAAGTTTACCGGAAGCCTGGCATCTTTAAGCCGGTTTATAAGCCGATTGGGTGAAAAAGCTTTGCCGCTGTATGCATTAATGAAAAAATCAGATACGTTCGTCTGGACCCCACAGGCAGACGCAACGTTCAAGGAGCTAAAGAAAATGCTTGCCACAGCTCCGGTACTGGCTTCACCTTTGGAAAGGGAACCCATGTTGCTTTACATAGCAGCAACATATCGGGTCATGAGTGTTGTGGTTGTGGTAGAAAGAGAGGAGGAAGGAAAAACTGTGCAGAGACCGGTATACTACCTGAGCGAGGTGCTCTCCCTCTCAAAGCAAAACTACCCGCACTTCCAAAAAATGACCTATGGCGTGTTCATGGCCGTCAGTAAGTTCAAGCACTACTTCAAAGAGCATCCGATGAAAGTGGTGAGCGAGGCACCTATCTCGGAGATTATCAGCAATAAAGATGCCAGCGGCCGGATTGCCAAATGGGCGATTCAGCTGTCACCCTACGTACCGGCTTACGAAAGAAGAGATGCCATAAAATTACAAGCTTTGGCGGATTTCCTGGTTGATTGGGCTGAGGCGCAATACAAGCCGCCCAAACCGGAAGTGGATTACTGGAGGATGCACTTTGACGGGTCCAAACTCAAAGAAGGTCTCGGCGCCGGAGTGGTTCTAACCTCACCAAAAGGGGATCACTTCAGATATGTGCTGCAGATACACATCAGGGCGTCAAACAACGTCGCTGAGTACGAAGCTTTGATTCATGGGCTCAAGGTCGCAAAGGAAATCGGAGCACACCGGGTCATTTGCTACGGCGATTCGGATCTGGTGGTGCAGCAGTGTTCCGGAGATTGGGATGCGAAGGATGCCAACATGGCCACATACCGGTTTCATGTGCAGAAGATTGTCGGATTCTTCGAGGGCTGCGAATTTCACCATGTACCGCGAGCAGAAAATGAAGCCGCGGACACACTCTCCAAGCTGGGCTCGTCCAGGCAGGAGATTCCTTCCGGAATAGCCTTAGCTCACCTGAGGAAACCGTCGATTAAACCGAGTCTGGAATCCGAATCTATTTTCGTACCGGAATCCCATGTTGTGCCAATGGACATTGACGAAGGAAACCCGGGGACTGCTCCGTCTAACCCGGGGACTTCGGGATCAAAACCGGAAGAAACTATGATGGTGGATTACATGGAGATCGACGTGCCAGTCTTTCTAGTCCGGGAAGCACCAACCTAGGTAAAACCTATTAAGGAATTCCTAGTCAACGATGGCTTGCCGGCTGATGAAACCGAATCAAGGAGTATTCAAAGGAGGTCCAAGGCCTACACCATCATTAATGGTGAAATGTACAAGAGAAGTGCTACCGATGTCCTCCAACGACGTGAGGAACCAGAAGAGGGAAAGGAAATGCTCCTGGAAATTCTCCAAGGGGAGTGCGGGCACCATGCCTCATCCAGGGCGCTGATGGCAAAAGTGTTCCGGCATGGGTTCTATTAGCCCACGGCTTTGGAAGATGCTGAAGACTTGGTCCGGAAATGCAATGGGTGCCAGAGGTACGCCAAGCAAAATCATGCCCCAGCATCCGGTTTAAAAATGATACCGATAACTTAGCCCTTCGCTGTATGGTGTCTGGATATGGTCGGACCATTCAAAACGGCAAGAGGAAACATGACCCACATCTTGGTGATGGTCGATAAATTTACCAAGTGGCTTTAGGTCAAGCCTATCGGAAAGTGCGATGGACACACTGCTGTCAAGTTCTTGAAAGATGTCATCCTGCGGTATGGTTACCCGCACAGCATCATAACTGATAACAGAACAAACTTTGCTCAAGGAGAGTTCAAGTGGTTCTGTGACGATAACAACATCCGGTTGGATGTATGCTCAGTGGCACATCCGCAAGGAAATGGGCAAGTGGAAAGAACAAATGCGCTCGTGCTGTCCGGTATCAAACCGAGGCTTATCGAGCCACTCGAAAAAACGCCAGGATGTTGGCTTGATGAACTACCATCAGTGCTGTGGAGCATAAGAACCACGCCGAACCGGTCTACTGGATACACACCATTTTTCATGGTATATGGAGCAGAAGCGATCATACCAACCGACATCATCCATGACTCACCACGAGTTCAACTCTATACCGAAGAAGAGGTAAAAGAGGCCCGAGAAAATGATGTGGATTTGCTCGAAGAACAAAGAGAGCTGGCTTTGGCAAGATCGGCCATATACCAACAAAACCTCAGACGCTATCATAGCCGGAAGGTAAACCCGAGGGTGTTCCGGGAAGGAGACCTGGTGCTACGTCTAGTGCAGCGCACTGAGGGACGGCACAAACTCTCACCTCTGTGGGAAGGGCCTTTCATTGTGAGCAAAGCTCTGCACAATGATGCCTACTACCTGATCGATGCACAGGAACCAAAGGAAGGAAAGAAGGACAGGTCAGGAGAGGAAACCAAGCGCCCGTGGAACATAGCTCTACTTCGCCCTTTCTATTCCTAAGGAAGTGATGTAAGAAGTTCCTTTTTGTACCTTATTTGCTATGAATAAGATGCCGGCACCTCAAATGTATCTCGGGGACTGCCTATACCGAAATTGCATGCAATGTGTTTATTTTTTCCGTATACCGGTTTCTTTGTTTGAAATTTTCTTTTCCGGTTTAGTAGTGTGTTCGACCTAAGGGTAAATCTTCGACTCTGCTGCTGTCCGCAACCCGGCTTCATGGCAAGCAAGACAAACCGGAAGGATTTGAACACACGAAAGACGAAGAAGAAACCGAAAACAAACAATCCGAAGAAAGTTTAACTAACCCCGGTTATACCGGTTTTTTGTGAAAGTTTTTGAGTTTTTTCTCTAAGTTCGAGAAAGTGCTTGCTTGGCAAAAGAACTTTGGAACTCATACGTCAAACACCCAAAAGAGGTAGACACAGCCAAAGCAAAAGAACCAAGCGTGCATCGGATTGAATTCGGGAATAAATCCGGAATGTTCACCGTGCAAGATAAAAAAGCAAAACGAACCGAAAGGTGTTGATCAAACCAACTTACCGGTTTAGCATAATAAGCTTAAAAGTCAAGCATGCAAACCTATTAACTGCTTCAGTTGCACACAACCAAAAGGACTTAGAGTTTTACATCTTCCCACCCCGGCATACCGGGGGAAATTTAACAGCTTTGTTTTTCATAAGTCAGGGCAAAGAGTTCACAGGTAAAGCGGAGATGAGCTCTCCGGGGCTTGTCCAGAAGTGGTAGGAGCTTCAGGGGCTTGTTGAGCTTGAGCAGGTGCTTCAGGGGTTGGCTCAGGAACGACTGGCGCTTCCGGGGCTTGCTCCAGATTGCCAGCGGCTGCTTCCTCAGAGATTATGAGTTCAGCTTTAGCCTCGTCCTCTCCGGCTTCTTCTCCTTCTCCCTCATCGTCAGTAAATTCTTCAACAATGTCAGCTGGAGGAGGGATGAAGTTGCTGGTTGAGACATAGTGGGCAATCCGGTAAGCGCGGTCGCGGCGCTTGGTAGTCAGTTCTGGGACCGTGTCGGTGGGAGCATCCCCACGCATGCTATGCAAGGCGTCCAGGTCTAGTTCCTCATACCGTGAGCAAGCGAACCGGAGCGCCGCATCAGCACCAGCACGCGCGGCGGAATGACACCACTCGCTGAGCCTCCTACCGGCGTCTTGAAGCTTTTCGGCGAGAAGAGTGAGGTTATCCGGCACGGGCTCCTCGGGCCAGAGGCGCTTAAAGATCTTGAGGGCGGCCGCCGGTAGCTCGCCAAGATGCCGGTCGACAATCCTCATATGGCTAATCCGGGAGTACAGGGCGGCAAGGTGGTCCTCCGCAGTCCAGGCAGCGTTGGCTTCGGGAACCGAATTCTCGGTCCGGAGCTTAGCAACGGTAACCTGCGCGCGCTCCTGGGAATCCGGGAACATCCCTGTAGAAAGATCAAAAGCAACTGGCGTGAGAACAAACCGGCAAGAGAATAAAGCTTATAAGCAAGGGGCGAGAACACTTACTCAGGGCTTTGGCATCGGTATCCTTGATCATTTGACCAAGAGAAACCTGGGCCGCCGCAAGAACAGCATTCCGGTCCCGCTCCATCTCTCGCAGCTTCTTCTCCATCTCAAGCTCCTGGCGCAGCTCCCCTTCGGCCTCAGCAACGTGTTTTTTGGCCTCCTCCACCTTGGCATCGCCGGCAGCAATGGCCTCCTTCAGTGCCTTCGCGTGCTGTAGCCCAGCTTGGACCAATTGGTCCTTGAGTTTAGCGGTTTCATCCCGCTGGGCCTTTAGCTCCTGCTGGTGCTGGAGGGACAGTTTCTCCTTTTCAGCTGAAATCCGGAATGGATGGAGTTAGGGGAAAAAGATAACGACAAAAAAAAAGCCGGCGGATCCGGCTTACCTTTAAGCGCGGCGACTTGGCCGGTGAGATCGTCCAGGGAAGCTTCCGGTAGGGCGGCTGCACAAAAGAAACCTTTTAAGGAAATTCAAAGGAACAAGACAGTACAGAAGAAGCCGGTAGGCTCAAACGAACCTTGGCACTGGCTGTGGGTCAGCTGGAGGGAGGCGAAAGCCTCGGTGAGGTCCCGATGCTCCCACAGCAGCTCCTCAACAGTTGCTTCCGGGAGTCTAACACGCCCTGCAAAAGTTAGGAGAAACCGTGAGCTATGACATTTTTTTGAAGTTTCGCGCTAAGTACTGCGTGCTTAACCCGAAACTCGGGGACTAGCTATGCCGGTTTCTTGCAGTTTCGCGCTAACTACTGCGTGCTTAACCCAAAACTCGGGGACTAGCTATGCCGGTTTCTTGCAGTTTCGCGCTAAGTACTGCATGCTTAACCCGAAACTCGGGGACTAGCTATGCCGGTTTTTTGCAATTTCGCGCTAAGTACTGCATGCTTAACCCGAAACTCGGGGACTAGCTATGCCGGTTTTTTGCAGTTTCACGCTAAGTACTGCGTGCTTAACCCGAAACTCGGGGACTATGAGGATATATCTATAGATTGTGAAGTTGAAAACCGGCATCGGTATAAAGCAAAAGAGTTAAGGTTCAAGTAAGAAGCTTACCAGCACGTTGTTATTGGCATCATGCCAGGCGTTGTCGAATTCCTTCACGGCATGCTTAAGCCGGCCAAAATGCTGCACGGTGCTGCGGGGGCCGCGGTTATCAACAACCAGCTTCTTATCCTTGCCAACGCCGAGGGTGGCCTCGGTAAGGTCGGCAACGTTCTACTTATCAACGTAGTGCTGGAGCCCGCCCAAGTTGGCATTGCCGCGGTTAAGTTCGATGATCCGGCCTAGCTGGGCTGAGACCTTCTCGCCGGCGGTAATGGCGGCTCGTCCGGCATGCAGAACGAGGGCTTGGTCCTGAGAGCTGGTTGGGCGAGCTGCCGCGGCAGCGACGGCGCTGGAGAGCTGCTCGGCAGTAACTTCTGTGCCCTGCCGGGAGCCCTTCCGCGCAACGGGAGGAGGCTTGGCGGCAGAGGCCGGCGGAGGCGCGGGAGCATCCTTGGCCGGTGAAGAGGCTGGCGGTGGTGCAAAGGATGAGGTCTTAGAGGGGGAAGCGGCAGATGTTTGTTGAGTCTTCTCAGGGGCAGACGGAATCAAAGGTCCCGCCCACCCGGTTTCTTCTGAGCCGGCGCCCATGTTGCTGGCGCCGGTGTCTTCGTATTCTGGAGGGGAAGAAGTGTCCTCCTCCGCGCGGAGATGTTTCTTTTTTGGGGCCGCGCGCCCCGAACTTGTTTTACCTCCCCGAGGGGAGGATGGAGCTTTGCCGGCACCAGATGGTGCCAGACATTGTTGAGGAGGAGGTGTGGTCCTTCCGGCGTCCTGGGAGGTCTCCGGCCTCATACCGGATGCGCTCCTTTGAAGTTGTAGGGGCGCTCTGTAAAAAGAGAGAGAGTTAGCCGCGACAACAAACAAGTACAAAGGTAAGCCGGAAAGATATGAAGTTAGCATTTACCCGGAGGAGACCGGAATGTCGTGCTTGCGCTTCCTCCCGGCAGGCCCAGCGCTTCCTTTCTTCTGGCGCTTGGGTGCGGGCTCGGCGCTGGGACCGGCATCCGAAGCCGGGGTCTTCCGGACTCTAGGAGCCGGAGGATCGCCCACCTCCGCAGCGAGGGGAGTCATGTGCTCCATCACCTGGGGGCTCTGGTCAGCTGGAGCCGGCATCACAAAGATAAAATATGAGATAAGGAAAGCAGATAAAATACCTCAAGGACAACAACATCATCGCCAGTGTCGGAAGCATTTGCCGGATTCTGGGCAGAAAAGTTACCGGGGCGCCGGGAGTGCGTTGGACCCATCTTATGGATGTTCCCGGCCACGTAAGGATCTGGATCCACGTCGTCTAGAAACAAGCATTTCGGCTCGAAGGACTCCGGGACCTCGGCAAGGATGCGAGGGAAACATTCCAGTACCTGAAAGAAAGCAAGTCAGATTACAGTTTAAAACATACCGGAAACATTATTCCGGATTCCCCAAGCTCTTACTTGGGACGGAGGAGGGCGTTTCCCGCTGAGGGGCTGGAGGCCCCACTTCCAGTCTACCGGCATCTTAGTCTTGCAAATCTGCCTGGCTTTGAGGACCACATCAGATTTGCACAGACCGATAGTGGTGATCCTTGTGGGATCCCTCCGGCCACACATTTGGCCTATCTTGTGGGCGCGGCGCTGCAGGGGCAGAACCCGGCGCGAGAGAAACGCGCGCACTATGCCGTCAGAGCTGATGTCAGTGTTATTGTTGAGCTCCTTCATGTACCGGATAATCCGGTTAGTCTCCACGTGCCCGTTCTTGGGATTATATTTCCAGTTGGCTCTGGAAGGGGCACCGGGAACATAGGCCGGCAAGTTGATGAAATCTGAGGGGCCGGAGTTCCTCACATAAAAGAAGGTCTGTTGCCAGGCCCGGCAAGATTCGAGACCGGAGAACTTATAAAAGGGGCTCCCCTGGCGGGGCGTAAGTATGCACGCCCCGCACTGGACGATAGGTTTGGGGTTCGAAAGCTTCTTATCTTGGATCGAGTTGATCCGGAGATTGTAGAAGCGAGCAAAAGTGTTGACGGTAGGAAGAAGGCCGACGAAACCCTCCATAAAAGAAACATAGGAGGAAAGGTAAAAAAATGGTGTTGGCCGGAAGATGGTGGGGTTGAAGATCATAGAAATCGAGAAAGCACCGGAAGAAGTCCGACGCCGGTAAGCCAAAGCCGCGATCAAAATGGGCGGCAAAGACCACAACTTCGCCTGGCTCGGGCGAAGGCTCCAGCTCCTTGCCAGGGATCCGGTAAAGCACATCTTCCGGTATCCTTCTGGACCGGTAGAGCCAGTCGATTTCGGCTTGTTTAACATCGGAGCCTTTCTAGGCCCCGCGGGTATAAGCCCGAGGTTCACGTCGGAAGCTTGACCAGAGCTACCAGCTTCTTCCCCGCGCTCGCTGGATTCTTCTTCCATCCGGGCGAGGTCCTCCTCGAGCCCGTTGGAAGCTTGCTCGACGGATTGCTCCTCCCTCAAGGAGATCTCGGGGGATTCGCTGAATTGAGTGCTTCCGGAAAGCTGCTCGCCGGATTCTTCGGACGACATATTCTACTAAGTGTTGAAACTACCTATAAACAGTTTTCCCCGGATCTACTTCTTCGCGAAGATCTAGCCATGAGAAAAAATGCAAAGGAAAAGAAAGTAAATACACTACCGCGCCCTGAAGAACAGAAAGAAGAGGAGAGAACCAGATCTAGGAGCACTGACCTGGGATTGGCGGCGGAAGTTCTTCGGACCGACGGGGTCGAGGATTCGTCGGGGTTCGTCGGATAGGAGGACGATGGCGGCGAATGGAGATGCAGATCAAAAAGGGCGGTGCCTCACTGGGCAGAGAGAGGATGGCGAAGCATGAGCTTGGCGAGGAAGAGGGCCCGGGCGCCGCACTGCGTCTCCGCGGAGTTTCGTCGGAGACCTTGGGCAGGGCGACGAGCGGCGGCACGGAGAGCTCAAGCAGCAGAGGGCGCAGGAAGTTGGCAAAGGGCGAAGTGAGTGCGTGAGGACGACGAGGAACTGTCGCTTCCTTAAGTAGAGGAGGGGTTCGTGGGCCGAAAACCGCACGGCCCGCACCGTTTCGCCTCATGGGCCGCCACGCGGCTCCAGAATACACGCGCCGCTGGAGGTTGCCACACAGAGGGTCACACGGATCCGCTGTGGTGCATTAACTGCGCGCGGGAGACGAAGGATTTGATGTCTGACACTGGTGCGCCAGGTACAGTGCGCATGTCTCTGACAGGCGCAGGTTTCAAGTTATTCTCGACTTCGTCGAGGTGAGCCTTAATGGCAAAGAAACCGGCAAAAGAAGCCGGACATGCACTATAGAGGCCGGTGGACAAAGTGGTTCCGACAAGAGGTCGGATGCGTCTAAATGGAAACCGGAAGGATTAATCCGGTACGTTTGGAATGGGAACCTGGTATGGCCCGTCGGATAGAATCCGCCAGACTATACCAGCTTCGGGGACTAATGTCGGGGGGATGGCCCCCGGTAGGCCAAGACTATGGGAAAGATGTCATGATAAGTATCTTGTAAACCGGATTAAAGGTTAATCCGAATTCTAGAAGTTGAATTTATCAAGGCTAAGCTGGTACAAACCGGTATCCCAGGAGGGGTATGCCGGAATACAGGAAGGAAGAAAGTTATGCCACCAAGGCCAAGATACCGGAGCTCGCGGATAAAGATACCGGAGAACCGGCATAGGCTCAACTGTAGCATGTCGGCACTCTAGTCAAAGATTCCATCGAGGATAAAGGCACTTTATGAGCGAAGCACTTCAGCTTTAATCGAAGCCCTGACGCCAAAGGAGCTGATGACGTAAAAGATACCGGACGAGGTCATCAGTCCCTGATTAAAGAAGAAGCCGGTGCCAGCTGGGCCAAAGTAGCTTAGCTCGTCAAAGATGCCATTAGGGTTTCTTCCCTTGTAAGCCACCTTCTCCCCTATATAAGGAGAGGGGGCACACCCCTGCGCGGGACGACCAACCCTAGAGGATCAACAGTTCTCAAGTTAGAGGATATGCGTTAGGATAGAGGTGCTCACCTTGTACTCCGTACGTTCTTCAACCTCTGGCTTTTGGCTAAAGTTCATCAATACAATCCGGTTTCTTCCCTGTTAACCGAACCCTCCCCCGGATCCTCTAGCGCACATTCGACCCCAACTTAAGCCATCCCATGGCATCTGTTGTTACACCACGACGACAGGCACCCTGCCGAGTCGGGGAATTGCCCCTGGAGCCATCTCCATCGACTCCACCTCCATCTTCATCAACGTTGCTGACTCCCATGATGAGGAGGGAGTAGTTCTCCCCCGAGGCTGAGGGCTTTACCGGTAGCTATGTGGTTTGTCTCTCTCTCCCATGGTGTGATCTTTATGTGATCATGAGCTTTCTAATCTAGTTGAATAAGTAGATGTTACTCTTCATCTATTATGCTACTCAAGTGGTTTTATTATTGTGATCTCCGGAGACACCTTGTCCCAAGGTGTGAAGGTGACAGTGTGTGCACCGTCTGTGTCTCTTAGGCTAAAGTTTACATAAATACTTATCATGAGTTATAATTTGTGTTGGATGTCTCTATGAAATTGTGGTGTTTGTTAGTACTATCTTTGGATGCTCAAAGTGATAGAGTGGGGTGTCCCTAGATTTGGAATGCGAACTTTAAGGTGTGCTTCGCAGCCCTACGCGGTGAATTGGTGTTCGTTATCCAACCGGAGAGTGGTTCAGAATAGCATAGTGAAGAGATGATATTTATGTATTCAATTATGATATCATTGTTGGGAGTGTCCACTAGTGAAAGTATGATCCCTAGGCCTTGTTTCTAAGCATTGAAACACCGTTTACAACCAGTTCTGCTACATGTTTGCTTGCTGCCATTTTTATTTCAGATTGCAATTACCACTTATAATCATCCATATTACTTGTATTTCACTATCTCTTCGCCGAACTAGTGCACCTATACACCTGACAAGTGTATTGGGTGTGTTGGCGACACAAGAGACTTCTTGTATCTTAATTGCAGGGTTGCTTGAGAGGGATATCTTTGACATCTACCTCCCTGAGTTCGATAAACCTTGGGTGATTCACTTAAGGGAAACTTGCTGCTGTTCTACAAACCTCTGCACTTGGAGGCCCAACACTGTCTACAAGAATAGAAGCGTGCGTAGACATCAAGCTCTTTTTTGACGCCGTTGCCGGGGAGGTAAGGTAAAAGGTACTCACATCCTCTGGCTACTAAGCTATCCTCTAGTACTGTTGCTGGTGTGTGAGTGCTTGAAGCCTAACTAGGTAAGGTAAATGGCAGTCAAACCCGTCTCTACGAACTTGAACTCACTAATATCAACTCCCATCTCATTTGATCAGACAGTACCCAAACCATAGTAAAATACTATCTTCACTATATTGGACATCTCTACTGACCGAATTTTTTTTCCGTACACGTCAACAACTAACGGATCAACTACAAAATGTAACTAATCCACCGCACAATTATACACAACCATAACTAACCATATACCGAATAGCAATAGCAGCCCGCATAAGCATACACAATTAACAGTAATAGACAAGGATTAGGGTTTACCCTTGAAGCGTGAGCAGCCTCTCCGTGATACGTCCTGAAAATCCCCTGAACAGCAGCAGCAGCAGCACCACCACCACCACCACGCAGCAGCTCTACCACCCACCTTACACCACCACCAAGATCCACCAATTCAACACCATTGCTGCAAAATAGCACCACCAAATCACCTCCAAACACTAACCCATCCGTAGATCGGGGTTGCCCTAACTCGTACCAGCAAAATGGTGAAGTTTTGGTGGAGAAACGACTCAAATCTGAGGAAAATAGGGTGTTGGCTGAGAGGAGGTGGAGGAGCTGTTCGTCGCGAGTTCGTCAGGAGGAAGAAAGAGGGAAGAAGGACCGGGGCGGCTCGACGCGGTGGACTAGTGGCCAGGGCTGGTCGGCGGATCGTCCGCCGATCGGCCCGCTGTAACCCGATCGGTAGGTACGTGGCCGATTCCTGGCCAAGCGCGCGGTCGGCCGGTCGGAGGACCCTCCGACACCTGCAGTTGGCGTGCTGCCCGCCGATCAGCGTGCCGCCCTCCGATTGGCGCGCCGCAAGCAGATCGGCCGCCACGTGGCCGACGGAGTCACAAAATTGAATTTTTTTTGAAAACGCCTGTAAATTAATAAATAATTCGTATTATTGAAAAAAAATCGCGAAGACCGAGAGCATGAGCGCCAAGGCTGTGACCAAGATGGAAGAGACTACTGCCGAGGGATTGGTGGAGGCTGTGACAGCGACGGCGCCTTCTCATCGGCCACGAGTTGTTAGCATAAAACCACCACATTCCAAGCTAAATCTTCATTTTGGTACCACTTTGTGTTTCGGGTGCAAAAAACCACCAGATTTTGCCGAAGTTTTCGCAATAAACACTAATCGTTCACTGATAACGAATTGACAAGGAAAACTGGCAGGTGGAACCCACATGTCAGTACTAATTTGCTGATGTGGACTACAACTCACTTATCTCCTCATTAAGAAAATGAAAAATGCCTATAGAAAAGAAAGAATTGGAAAACAGAAAAAGGATACCCGACGCGTTTCTGCTCTCCACCCTCTGCCGCCGTGCTCCGGCAAGGACGGCCGGCGCCGCCGACGTGCTCCAGCGAGGATGGCCACCGCCGACGTGCTCCGGCGAGGCAGGCCGCTGCGCGCAGATGAGCCACATCGCGAGCAACACCGACGACGACCTGCTACTCAGCCGGAGCGGGCTCCAAATGACCGGCTCCGGCGACCCCATCTCCAGCCGCCCTCCCCTCCCATTTCTTCCCATTCGGCCACCCTCTTCTCTCTCTCTCTCTCTCTCTCTCTCTCTCTCTCTCTCTCTCTCTCTCTCTCTCTCTCTCTCTCTCTCTCTCTCTCTCTCTCTCTCTTTCCTGCTTCTCTCTGCGGGCCGAAGCCATGGAAGCCGCCGGCGTCCTTGTCGTCGAGGGGGAGGCGGCCGGGGAAAAGGGGAGGGGCGAGCACGACGGGCACGGCAAGCCGCCGCCGAATCTGCCCGCACGCAGCCGCACGCCGGGGATGGGGAAGATGACATCCGAAGCCGCACGCCGCCACCGAGCCTGCCCGCAGCCGCTGCCGAGCCGCACGCCGAGGATGGGGAAGACGACCTCCAAAGCCGTAGCAGCCGCCGAGCCTGCCCGCCGCCGCCGCCTCGCCGTGCCCGTCGTGCTTGGAGGGCCTACCTTGCCGGCGGCTGCGAGCGCCGGCGGTGGTGGGGGTGACCCAGTGGGGGAGGCGGCGGGTAGCTGTGGTGGGGGTGAGCCGGTGGGGGAGGTGGTGAGGGTTATTTTTTTGGATTTTTTTATTAAAGGAGCCTGATAAGTGGGACAAGTGGGGGTTATTTCTTTTTGGAAGAAAATTTTGCCACGGCAGCCTTACATGTGGGCCTGGCCTATCAGAAATCGTGTCAATTCACCCTCAGACATGGATTAGTGCTATTTGAGAAAAACTCGTCAAAATCTGGTGGTTTTTTACACCCGGAATACAAAATGGTACCAAAATAAAAATTTAGCTTGGAATGTGGTGGAACAACTTCATCGGCCACGGGCGGACATTTATTCTCCTCGCCGACTAGCAGCCCTTTTTTTCCTCGTTGTTATTGTGGCCGTGGGCGGAAGCGGCGGTGTGTGCTGCGCAGCTGCGGTGGCTACCGATCGCTGGGGAAGTCCACCGGCTTCTCGTCATCACATGTCGCATAGGGAGATGACGTACAACACAGACTGACATGTCCTCCAATACCGGACCGTGCACGCGTCGCCACGGCGGGCTCGCCGCCACCGCGTCATCCATGATTTTTTTTTAAACGGAGGCAAAACCTGTGCTTCATCTATTAATTAAGAAGAAGTTGCTCAGTTTTTAGAGAAAACTGGGCGAAAACCTACAACAACAGGGCCAAGCCCATACCAACAGTATACCTACGAGAGAACAACACCAAAAGAAAGCAACCTCTAAACCAACTAGAACCAACAATCCAAGAGCACAACGTCTCAAAGAAGACCCACTAAAAGGACATGACACCCCAAAAGAGTCCAACAACTAATTAGCTGGCTCTCTTCCTTCTTTTGCTCCTGATAGATACTTTCCTAAGAGACTTCTCCACCCTCCTGATCATATCCTACGAGACTTTTCCCGCCAAGACGCAGTCAATGTCCTTGCCAAATCCAGGGCTAGCCGCCTCCAAACTAGCGAGCAAGCCGCAAAGGTCTTTTGCAAAAAGAGCCTCTGTTATCACCAGAATTTGATCGAGCCAGAGGTGGGCCGCGATCAAGATAGACTTGAAGAATATACATGGAAGAATTACGTGAATCGGCCTGTTATGCTGAGTTTGGGCTAGTTTGCCTTTGTATCTGTAACATATTAGGATACGTGTCGGTTAGTTAGAATTTTACCTGTGCACGGTTAGGTGCACGTCTAAATTAGAAAGTCCCCTGGACTATAAATATGTATCTAGGGTTTATGGAAAAAACAACAACCAACGTTCAACCAACAAATCAATCTCGGCGCATCGCCAACTCCTTCGTCTCGAGGGTTTCTACCGGTAAGCAACATGCTGCCTAGATCGCATCTTGCGATCTAGGCAGCACAAGCTCCACGTTGTTCATGCGTTGCTCGTACTGAAGCCTTGTTGATGGCGAGCAACGTAGTTATCATAGATGTGTTAGGGTTAGCATGGTTCTTCGCGTAACATGCTATCGTAGTGCAACCCTTGCATGTCTAGCCGCCCTCACACCTAT
The DNA here is from genome assembly GCF_019359855.2 of Lolium perenne. Classification (NCBI taxonomy): domain Eukaryota; kingdom Viridiplantae; phylum Streptophyta; class Magnoliopsida; order Poales; family Poaceae; genus Lolium; species Lolium perenne. The sequence continues at coordinate 316,925,424 of NC_067245.2, forward strand.
CTTAGGTGTGGGGGCGGCACCCCGCTTGATCATTATTTAGTAGATCCGATCCGTTACGGTTGCTCCTTGTTCATCAAGGATTAGTTTAATATCTGCAATAGTTAGGCCTTACAAAGGGCTGGAGGATCCATCGGCACGTAGGGTGTCGTTCGCTAGTCCTAGACAGGATGTTCCGGGGATCAACCTCGTGTTGGTTTTTAGGCCTTGTCTAGGATCGGCTTACGATCACCGTGCGTGGCCGCGAGGCCCAATCCTGAGTAGGATGATCCGATTATGCGGTGAAAACCCTAAATCGTCGTAGATCTCATTAGCTTTATCTTGATCAAGCAGGACCACCATATATTCGTGCACCTCGTACGAATCATGGGTGGATCGGCTCCTTGAGCCGATTCACAGGATAACCTGAGAGCCGATCGAGGCTCGTATTTAATGTTTACGTGTATGCCATGCAGGAAACTAAGCGAGGCATCTCCATCACCTTCCTGACCAGGTATAGGTCAGGTGGCACGCCCTTGCATCAGCATCGGACGTGTGTACCAGAAGGCTTTGCGGGCCGTCGCTCGGAGGGACCTCGGCCAGCCGCAGCCCTAGGTTGTTCCCGGCTCTACGGTGTTGCCCGTCGCTGCCCGCCGGTGGGTTTTGGCAGCAACACATTCTGGCACGCCCGGTGGGACCAGCTTCTACACCAACCACATCGCCATCTACATCTGAGATGGCGGACGGCACGCCAGTCACGTACGAGGATCTGACCGACGAGCTCAAGAAGAATTATGACGAGATCAAAGTCATCCTCGAAGCCGACCTCATCGGCTCTTTCCACAGAACCCGTTCACATGGCATCAGGTGGAAGGGGTTCTCGCCTAATGGTGCACTAGATGGGATAGACCTCTACGCCGTCGGAAGAATGCACCAGGTCCCTGCGGCAGGAGATCAACTACTTGGTGGCTCACTCGCTACACCGCCACTCTGAGAACCTGGTCAACACGTTGGAGCGTGTCGCTCTTCGCGTGATCCAGGAGATCATGAGGCACCAGTACTCGCCGTCAGGACCAGCTCTCGGGACGCATCAAGGAGAGTTGCCACTCCAGTCCCGTCCACCGCTGCCATTTGCGTTGGCAGCACCAGAGGTGCCGGCTTCACCGGCATTCGTCGTCTACAAGATCGGTGGTGACCCTAGTGACTACCAGTTCTTGCCGGAGGCGCCTAAGGAGATCCCTCACGGGTACACGTGCACATATGTGCCAGATTGCGGTAACTGGGCGCTCACAAACCAGGCCACAACATCAGGGACTTCTGGGAAAACAGGAGGGACATCAGCAACAGATCTTGAGAAGCAGACGTGGCTAACTAAGTACGCCACCCCGACGAACCTCCAGAGCTCAGCTCCTGCAGTTAGCTCAGAGCTGGAAAAGCAAACATGGCTGGCTAAGTACGGCACCCCGGCGAATCTTCAGAGTTCAACTCCTGCAGCCAGCACAGCGGATCAGATCAGTACCATACTGAGAGATCAGTTCGGCATGGTGCCGAAAAGGAGGGCAATCGGCTATTCCAAGCCGTACCCCGACGACTACGAGATGATCCCGCTACCACCTAAATATCGGCTCCCTGATTTCTCCAAATTCAGTGGATCAGATGGTTCCAGCTCCATCGAGCACGTAGGCCGATATTTGGCGCAACTAGGACCGGCCTCAGTGTCGGATCAGCTATGCGTGAGGCTCTTCTCACAGTCCCTCACGGGATCGGCTTTCGGGTGGTACACCTCGTTGCCACCAGACTCCATCCGGACTTGGAAGCAGTTGGAAGAACAGTTCCATATGCAGTACCATTCAGAGGCTTCCGAGTCCGGCATTGCCGATCTAGCACAATTACGTCAGAAGCGTGGAGAAAGCGTGACGAATACATCCAGCGCTTCAGGGAATCTTAGGAACCGATGTTATTCGGTTCGTATAATCGAAAAGGAAGCGATCGAGTTGGCAGTAGCGGGCCTCGCAACACCGCTCAAGGACATGGCCTCCCAAGCAGACTATCCCTCACTGGCGCACATGGTTCAGAAACTGTCGGCATATGAACAGCGCCACCCGGACCTGTACCAGGACAAATTCAAGCGTGCAGTAGTCCTGGTCGATGCAGAGGAAGACGAAGTTTCTGCGGGAGATCAAGAGGTAGCAGTGGCTGAATAGACTCGGGGAGGAACCCCCGTGTCCTGCAAATGGGTAAAGCCACCAGGCCCGCCCCGGGGGTTTGATTTTGACGTGACCAAAACTGAGCAAATCTTCGACCTCCTGCTCAAGGAGAGGCAGTTGACGATTTTCCCGAAGGTCTCAAATTCCCCACGGTGCAAGAGCTGAACGGAAAGCCATACTGCAAATGGCATAACTCGCTCTCCCATGCCACCAACGACTGCAGGGTATGGCGTCAGCACATCCAAGCGGCGATAGAAAAAGGGCGTCTGATTTTCAACCAGTACGCCATGAAGGTCGACACTCAGCCCTTCCCCGCCGTTAACATGGTGGAATGCACTTACCCTGAAGGTTGCCAGCCAGGATCCTCATTCAGCATCAACATGGTAGGACCTGGGCACCACTCTGGCAAAGATGGAGACGAGGGCAGCTGCTCTCGTAGCAAGGACACAGAGGAGGCCGCTCCACGCGATCGGCTCCGTCATGATGGCAAGCGCTACGTCACAGAGGGAGAAGTAAAGAACATGAGATATCAGCGACCCCTCTCTGATCACCTCCTCAACAAATATGTGAGTCAGTATGACCAACGCCGACGATCCAGCGATGATGAAAGAGATCGTCTGGCTAGAGAAGCCAGAAGATATCATCGGCATGATCGCGATGAGGAGGAGCACGAGCGTCGTGCCAAAGAAAAATCAAGGGAGCAAGACGACAACGACAGGCACTGGGATTGCCCCTTCTTCAGACACTGCTGGGATTCAGGAATGAGCCGATTGCCCACAATCGGCAATTGCCCAGAATGCAACCAGAAGAAGAAGGAGGCAGCCAATGTGTCTGTGTTCAGGCGCTTAGGGCCTCTCCCGCCACAAAGCAAACGCGCTGAGTCCCCTCGGTGGGCAGATCTCGAGGATTCAGAAGACGAGGGACAAGAAGAAGAAGACAGGTACCACCGGCCAAGGTGGTGCCCTGATGGACTCAGCCGTTCACAAAAGCGCAGGGTTCAGCGATTGCGCGGTCTGGAGGAAGCCGAAAGGTTATACTTGCATACGCTAAGGAAGGCACGACCTGATCTGGCTGCGAAAGTTCAGCGAACCCTGGACGAAGAGGGTCGTCCACGGAAAATGGAGTGGCGTCCCAAGCAAAGGAAAGCCGATGATGAAACATCGGCTGGTACAAACATGGTGTTCATCCTCCCTTCGGAGTTCAGTGCTCCAGGATTAGACGAGGCACCTGTGGCACAACTTGACTGCGGCCCGCGGCCGGTTATCTTTGAGAAGCCACGAGAAAAGAGCTACAGACATCTGAAGGCCCTGTACTTGCGAGGTTATATCGATGGGAGGCCTGTAAATAAGATGCTGGTGGACACCGGAGCGGCAGTCAACATCATGCCGTACTCTATGCTACGTCGGCTGGGTCGCTCTAGCTCAGATCTAATCAAGACCAACGTGACATTGAGCGATTTCAACGGCCAAGCGTCTGACGCACAAGGTGTTCTGAACGTGGATCTGACCGTAGGAAGGAAAACTATCCCTACAACGTTCTTCATCGTCGATAGCACGAGCACTTATGCTGTTCTGCTAGGAAGAGATTGGATCCACGCCAACTGCTGCATTCCCTCCACGATGCACCAATGCATAATACAGTGGGATGGAGATGAGGTAGAGGTCGTCCAGGCAGATGACTCAGCCGAAATTTCAACGGCTGGCATGAACGCATGGGAAGCAGCAGGCCAAGAACCCCTCTCAGGTATCAATTTGGACGACTGCGAGCGCATCGACGTGACGAAGGGAAGGGTTAAGCTGGTTTTATCCACTGGTCTGACCATGTAGCTGAAACAAAGCGATGAGCAAACGTGGCAAGGCTGATCCTTGTGATCGGCCCCAAAAATCTATGAAGGGACGTTACAGAACCTTCAGTCAGCGCTTCAATCAATATGGAGGCCGATCCCAGCAATCGGCCAAAATTTTCCTCACCACATGTTCTGCTTGTGTTCGTCTTTGATCCTACCGGAGCCGACGTACGAATTACAGAGCCGATATCTGCCATTCCCTGATAGATTCGGCTCGGGGGGCACCTAAACACGATGAACATGGGAACAGGTGCAGGAGAACATGTGTGCAGTGAAATATTCGGGCCGATAGGAGAAAATCGGCCAGTAAAAAAAAAATTTACAGCCGATGCGAGGGCATCGACTTTAGAACTAAGAAACAAAGCCGATGCGCAGCCATCGACTCTAGTGCAATTACACGAGGTTTACCGGATCTCCACCAAATCCAGTTCAGCTGTGGGGCCCTCTGCTTCTTCGCGGGGGTAAAACAATGAGAACTTCTTCAGCTGCTTTGAGCCGATCCGGGTTCCTGAACCTTCTTGTCGAGGATTCTCAACCTTTGGTACTAGTTCAGCTGTGTTGACAGAAGGGGTATATCGGCTTTCTAAGGAGGAAAGGTGATCGGCTTGGGTGCGTCCTCTCTGACATTCTCGCCTCGAGTAAGGCTCGGGGGGCAGCAGGCCTGGTGGATGCTCTGTTTAAGAGCCGATTGGGGTACCATCGGCTGGTCTTTCGTCGCAACCTTCTTCACAAATGATGAGTGTTAAAGAAGACCATTAGGTTTGGTTGGAAGAATTCAAAGGCTTCCCTGAAGATTCTACATTATCCACCAGATTTCAAAATCATCAGTTGAAGAATGGAAGGGTGAATTTTAAAGGACCGATGCGTTGCTATCGGCTCATTACGCATTGGCAAAGGAAATCGGCAAGATCAAATTGGGGAAAGTTCTTCATTGATAGATTTCTTACATAAAGAGCTGATTGCTCTCAAAAGGAAGTACTAGGGGATACATTGCCCCATCTACTACTACTGGTCCTATACTAGAGGTCCTATCTACGGGCCGTCGCTGCCCTCGTCGTCGCCGTCGTCGCCGCTGTCGGCGCTGCTCCCGGCGGGCTCGTCGTCGCTCCAATGGCCGCCGACCGGGCCCTCATTGTCCTCGTCCTCTTCGTCAGCGTCGTCGTCGTCGCTGTCGAAGTCGCTGAGGTTCCCCGGCCAGGGGCAGAACCGCTTGGCCGGCGGCTCGTCGGAGGAGGTGTCGTCCTCCTCCTCCTCCTCTTCTTCCTCCTCCACCTCCTCGGGAGAGGTGAAGTCGCAGGAGAAGCGATCGTCGTCGCTCTCCTCCTCCGTTTCCCCGCTGGCGAGGAAGCGGAGGTCGCTTTCCCCGTCGGTCAGGGACTTGTCGTCCTCCGACCAGATGGAGAAGTCATGGCTAGACTCCTCCCCAGCCTCAATGGCGCGGCGGGTGTTGGCCGCGTGGACCTCCGCCGGGTTCGGTTCCGGCGTCGGCTCGCGGGAGGAAGAGGACTGGGTGGAAAGATCCGATGAGGCAGAGGAGGAAGAAGACATGGTGGCACAGGAGGGCTTTTGGAGTGCTAATGCGAAGAAGATGCGGAAATAAACTGTGCGGGGCGGTTAAATAAAAGGGGATATAGTGGAAATTCAATGCCACAGCAGTTTCCGAGGAAGTGGTGCCTAAAAGAAAAAAAAACTGCCAGGTCACGCGGAGAAGTTGAGAAGGCAAGGCATCATGATGACGGATACTGCAACGGTTCTGCCACGACATGACCCGACGAAGGAAAAGCAGAGTGATTTTGGAATTACCAATTCCAAAACCAGGGGGGCATGTGTTATCACCAGAATTTGACCGAGCCAGAGGTGGGCCGCGATCAAGATAGACTTGAAGAATATACATGGAAGAATTACGTGAATCGGCCTGTTATGCTGAGTTTGGGCTAGTTTGCCTTTGTATCTGTAACATATTAGGATACGTGTCGGTTAGTTAGAATTTTACCTGTGCACGGTTAGGTGCACGTCTAAGTTAGAAAGTCCCCTGGACTATAAATATGTATCTAGGGTTTATGGAAAAAACAACAACCAACGTTCAACCAACAAATCAATCTCGGCGCATCGCCAACTCCTTCGTCTCGAGGGTTTCTACCGGTAAGCAACATGCTGCCTAGATCGCATCTTGCGATCTAGGCAGCACAAGCTCCACGTTGTTCATGCGTTGCTCGTACTGAAGCCTTGTTGATGACGAGCAACGTAGTTATCATAGATGTGTTAGGGTTAGCATGGTTCTTCGCGTAACATGCTATCGTAGTGCAACCCTTGCATGTCTAGCCGCCCTCGCACCTATCTTAGGTGTGGGGGCGGCACCCCGCTTGATCATTATTTAGTAGATCCGATCCGTTACGGTTGCTCCTTGTTCATCAAGGATTAGTTTAATATCTGCAATAGTTAGGCCTTACAAAGGGCTGGAGGATCCAGCGGCACGTAGGGTGTCGTTCGCTAGTCCTAGACAGGATGTTCCGGGGATCAACCTCGTGTTGGTTTTTAGGCCTTGTCTAGGATCGGCTTACGATCACCGTGCGTGGCCGCGAGGCCCAATCCTGAGTAGGATGATCCGATTATGCGGTGAAAACCCTAAATCGTCGTAGATCTCATTAGCTTTATCTTGATCAAGCAGGACCACCATATATTCGTGCACCTCGTACGAATCATGGGTGGATCGGCTCCTTGAGCCGATTCACAGGATAACCTGAGAGCCGATCGAGACTCGTATTTAATGTTTACGTGTATGCCATGCAGGAAACTAAGCGAGGCATCTCCATCACCTTCCTGACCAGGTATAGGTCAGGTGGCACGCCCTTGCATCAGCATCGGACGTGTGTACCAGAAGGCTTTGCGGGCCGTCGCTCGGAGGGACCTCGGCCAGCCGCAGCCCTAGGTTGTTCCCGGCTCTACGGTGTTGCCCGTCGCTGCCCGCCGGTGGGTTTTGGCAGCAACAGCCTCAGAACTAGGCGCCAACACTGCTCCACAGTCCAAAGAGGCGAGGGACTGGCAAGGCTCCGACTGCGGCGGCGGGGGTGTCATGGCCACCTCCAAGGTCTGAAAAGAGCATAACACTAGCGGAAGCACCGCAGGAGAATCACCACGCAACTCATATCTCTTTGGCGTGATCTGCAACACTAGAGCCAAGGTCTCGTCTATGCCCTCGCTCTCAGAGGCAGCCGACACAACAGGTTGCGGTGACTGGCAGGGGCTGCCACAAGGAGAGAAACAACTGTAGAGATATTCTTCCTCAACCACAGGTGACTTCTCCTCAATGGAGCCAAGTGGAAGTGAAACCTGCACGGTGGCGAGCTCATGTCCACCAGAAGAACATGCCTCCGTCGGCTCCAAAGAATCACCAACATGTGCCAACACCAACTTGAGACTTGCCACCTCCTCCCGGAGGGGGCGAGTCACGTCCTCGACGCGCTTAGCAACCAACTGAGTGAGTTCCATGTGCAGCAAGGCAAGCTGGCACTGAAAGCGGGAGTCTAAACTGGCGTTGACATTGAACTCCTCACAACACCTTGGAGAGAGCCTTGGCGGCGATGTTGTAGGAGACGACGAGTGCCTCACGACCTCGACCCAACTCCGGGGCGGCGAGGAACGACAAGGCTGAGCGGACGGAGAGCGGCTCCGCTGGCAAGGAGCACATGTGTCCGGAGAACGAGCATGAGTGTCCGGAGAGCGAGAGCGGGGGGCGGAAAAGCGCGCACGGCAGAAACGCTCCCGATGACCAGGACGACGACAGCGGATGCATCTGAAGGGCTCATGGCATGTGCTGACCTGGTGGCCACGCTCGAGGCACCGAAAGCATCTCCCACGAGCCCAACGCTTGAAGGCGAGACAACGCTCGAGAGCTTCCTTTGGAAGCAAAGACGATGGCACGCGGCTGGGGCGGCCGCCCCGACCCACCTGCACCCAACCTTCCTCTTCTCCAAGAGCGGGAGCAGAGAGGCCGCCGCAGGGCTCCACCGACGCCTTCTCATGGCCCACATCAACATTGCCGCAAACCGAGCCGAAAACAACGCCTTTGTTGGAGGCCAGCGGCGTCTGCGGAGCCAACTCTTCAACGTCGTCATCCTCGTCGGAGCTCAAAGAACTGACCCAAAGCAAGCTCGGGGCCACCTGCTCCTCAGCATGGCTACCCGAGGCAACTGGCGGCAGCGACAAGGACCCGAGCCCCTCGACGAACACAGCAGGATCGCAGAGCAGCCTGTCGGGAGGGTGAGCACCGGTTGGAGTAGAGGCCGTGACGAGGTGCCAATCCCCCAGCAAATCCCCACGAGGTGCAGACCCGCAGCACACAGGAACCAATATGCTTATCGCGCTGGCTGAAGCAGACTCCACAACCCGAGCGCAAATGAGGAGCTACCAGGACGAGCGCATCATCAGCAACAACAGCAACGTGCATCTGATCTTCAAGGTTGGGCATTGGGGCTGGAATCACAGGCGTGTGGACAACGGAGTCTTCTTCGGCAGCTTGCGCGGCTGAAGGCCTTGAGCGGGTCGATGTTGAGGAGGGTGGCAGCATCTCAGAGGCAGCGTCGGCATGAGCAGGGACGACGTCGATGGTCGGCCGCGGAGCGGCAGCAGCCGCAGCCTTGGGGAGAGCCGAGACCTTCACACCGGCGTTCTCCTTCCGGAACCTACCTGCTGGGGCCATCCGCAGCGAGCGAGAGACGCGCGACAAGGCTGTCCGCCGCTGCCGAAGAGGGCTGGAGCGAGGCCGTGGGGTCGCGTGAGCCCATGCCGCTCGAGCAAAGCGCGGCCGATGGGTGCCGGACGCCGAGCGGAGACGGGAGTCCACGGGAGAAGACGCGGAGGAGCCCGTGGCTGCGGTGTAGCTGGCCGGGAAGATGAGCTCGACAGCCCCGACTTGGCCCGCGGAGAGTCCTGGCTGCGAGGGGTACGTGCACGTCTTCTAGGTAGTCATGCGGCAGATGTCGAACGCGCATAGTGAAAGACGTGGCTTGCTCCGCTAGCGGGCCTCGTATTAGATGCCGCGTGCCGCCACGACCAACACCAACCCAGCGAGTGCCCAACGCAGGCCGTGGCTTGCTCCGCTAGCGGACCTCGTATTAGATGCCGTCACGGACCGGCGCGATGGTCGACGGCCAGCCAGACCACAATCAGCTGTTTGCGGCCGGGTCACACGTACACATTACTCCTAGTGGCGGCTACGCCTTGCGGGCCAGCTCTTAAAAGAGGACGACGTAGTACTCACACTCCCCGACCGGGGGCATCTCCAAAATGATGTATTTTACATTACATGTAATGTATTTTAGATTACCTGTTTTTTTCACACACAAAATCAGATGATATAAAATACACCACCTGGCTACTATACTCCTGAAAGTGCTCCAGCAGGTGATGTACTTTACATCACCATCTAGGTGATGTATGTTTCAGATTTGGAAATATATGGATGAATCTCAT